>NC_135492.1:18361320-18698927 GCF_052094955.1 Ictidomys tridecemlineatus | reverse complement strand
CTCTTTGGGCTCTGGTCATGGGCAGCTCATGGTGGCTGGAACCCAAGTCATCACAGAGCCATTAACTTTGTAGGAGAGATGTGGAAGGAGGAGAGAGAGGAGGGGCTGGGGTCCCACTGAGCCCTTCAAGGCCACTCCCCCAGTTACTGGAGACCTTCCCCCAGGTGCCACCTCTTAACAGTTCCACCACCTTCCAAAGCTTGAGACCAAGTCTTTTTTTTTAGTTGTCAATAAATCTTTATTTATTTATATGCAGTGCTGAGAATTGATACCTGTGCCCACACAAGCTAGGCAAGCTCTCTACCACAGAGCCACAACCCCAGCCCTGGAGACCAAGGCTTTAACACACAGGTCTTTGGGGAACATTCCAGATCTAAACTATAGAAAGGAGTAACAAAATTCCTGAGAGGACAAGAGGAGAAAAGGAAAGGAAAGGATGAGAAATAAGAGAAAAGTGAAGGAAGGTTTCTTCCTTCTCGAACACTGGGTTTCAGAGCCCTGGCTTCAGTCTCCACAGTTCTGCTCAAGGTTAGAAATCACCTAATTCACAGCAAGCTCTAAGCATCTGTGATCATTGTCCATTAGACTTCCTACCAAGGGTCCTTGCTGTTTTATTTTTATTTTTTAAGACAGGGTCTCACTTGTTACCATGCCTGGTCTTGAACTATTAGGATCAAGAGGTCCTCTTGCCTCAACATCCCCAGTATCTGGGAACACAGTGCACCACCACACCCAGCTGTTGATTTGGAATTTAGCAAGAATGTTCCAGGACAAGTCTCCCAACCGTTCCTACTTCTCCCAGCCTCATCTTTCCTTTGTTCCTCTGAAGCATCCAGGGTTTTGACTTGGGGCTCTGAAGGTTATAGATATAGAGGGTTGGGTAGTTGTGTTTGGCAGATACAAAGTGTCTATGCAGAAGGCAATTTTTTAACTGCACCTAGAGAAGTGATATTACAGATTGTAGGTGAAGTATACAGACTGTTTAAATCTTTTAACATGTGGAAATATGCCATCACATAAAGCATGTCAAAACTCTGAATCAGCGGGCGAAGACTGTGTGATTACTCAGAGACCCATAAGGGAAAGCAACAATTTAGAGAAATAAATGGATGACAGATAATTCAGGAAAACATGGAAAGTCAACTTGGAAAAACAAGGTTGGAAAGAGAAAGGAGTCAAGTGATTGAAAAAATAGAAAAGGGATATGGCAAGGAGTCATGAGGTTCACATCAGCAAGGACACAAGTAACCAAACACCAGTAGTCAAAGGTGAAAGGCAAGTCACCCCCAGAACAGAAAGAAAGCGCAAAGGGTTTACAGAGTTCCCACTGATGAGATGTTTGGAAGAACAGTTTTCAAAGAGGACTGGGACAGGAGGAAATCTTCAGTAGGACAGGAAAACGCTTGAAC
This sequence comes from Ictidomys tridecemlineatus, assembly GCF_052094955.1. Classification (NCBI taxonomy): domain Eukaryota; kingdom Metazoa; phylum Chordata; class Mammalia; order Rodentia; family Sciuridae; genus Ictidomys; species Ictidomys tridecemlineatus. The sequence goes on along the minus strand of NC_135492.1, from coordinate 18,697,518 downwards.
TGTAGAGCTATGTTCCACACTGGCAGGGTGTGTACATACATCTGTGAAAGGATTATTATTAGGGGAGGAGATTTTTTTAAAATGTGTACTTCCAATAAAGTGTCTTCTTACAGTTAATATTTGGAGAGGGGCTCTCTCAAGGACAATGAAGGGCACATTGTGATTGTGGGTTGGCTTTTTATTGTCGTTGTTATTGTGTGTTTTTTATTGTACTGCCTCCACCTGGGCCAATATGCCTCTAAATTGCACAACTAAAGAAAATATCAAAAAGAAAGAAAATATTGAGGGGCTACGGTTGTAGCTCAGTGCAGAACACGTGCCTAGCATGTGTAAGGGACTGGGCTTAATCCTCAGCACCACTTAAGGATCAATAAATAAAATATTTTTAAAAGAATGAAGAATCAATAAATAAAATATTTTAAAAAGAATTCTACGTTAAAAAAAGAAAGAAAGAAAGAAAGGAAAGAAAATATCTATACACGACAGCTTTGGCTTTGTATTGTCCCTTCATTTTTGCCCATGCAGAAGTTATTTTTATTCACCTCATTTCCCAAGTAACTGAAAAATTTTGTGACTTATCATCAACAATACTCCATTGAACACTCTGCATGTTATTGTTAGACATTGGTGTCTGGAAAACAGAGCTGAGAATACAGAATCAGGGCAACCTAGTTTAAGCCCCAGTCTGTCCCTTACGAATAACCAAGCAAAGTCATCAAACTTCCCTTTCCTCATCTTGTTATGAAAGCCTTGGATGAAAAGAACTTGCTGGATCTTGTCGTCCCCTTGTAGTCATAATATTAGTCCAAAAGTTAATCTATGATAGTTATTATTGTAAGTTTTTCTTCAGGATGGCTTTATAAAATTTATTTATAGCCTGAAATAATCAAAAATTTACAGATATATAATAGGTAAGAGGAGAAAGAATAAGTATATTATGTCTTCAAAGGCAATATTTCTGTCATTATGTAGAGAAAAATATTTGGGTATCATTAAAAATTTTAAATCTGTAACTAGCATGCAGTTATTGATATGCAAGCATGTTAACCATTAATATAACCTATTAATATATATATAGCTATTTAAAACATGAATTAGTGCCTCATTTTGCTGAGGCTGACTTTGAATCTGTGATCCTCCTACCTCAGCCTCCTGAGCTGCTGGGATTATAGGCCTGCACCCCTGTTCCTGGCTGTGATTCTAATCATTTTGAATCGCTTTCTAGTTCATTGCTTATATTTTCCTAGTCTGTAAAATGAGACAAGTAATAGCTGCTGTGTCAGTCTCTCAGAAATGCTGATGTAAAGACACACTGATCACATAGCATACTCACCTTAAAATATATAGTCTGTTAAATCACATCTGATGTCACTGTGTTGGGAACATTCATAAAGAAAATGTTTCTTTCATCCTCTACAGAGAGAAATGGAGGATTGTTTGAGTGGCAGGGGTTCTACTGAGCAGGAGTCAGCATGTTGACTTCCACTAGTTTAGTCTAGTATTCAAAGTGTTTTTCATCAGTCAGTAGTAATCCTATTTCAAACTTATAATTTGGGAAGCTGCTTGGATTTGTAGAGAATCCTTCTTTGAAGTTCTAGTGAGATGACAATCTTCTCAAATTCATTGAGCTTCTGTTTCTTCATCTGTCAAATGAGGGTAAAATCTACCTTGTCTACTTGACAGAATTCTTTTGAGGATTCAGCGAGGTCTTTCCATTCATTTTATTCATTCAGCAAATATTTATCGTGTGCTTATCACTTATGCTGGAGGATGGGAATGTAATGTTCATCAAAGTAGACAGGTTCCACACCTTCCTATAGACTCCAGTTAAGTGGCATAGACAATGTGTGTGAGGCACCTACAATGGTGCCTGGCATGTTTGTAAATGCCAGTAAACATTAGCTTTCTACCTGTGATGTTTAATTGTATGTGTCAACTTGACTGGGCTATGGAATACCCAGACATTTGGCTAAACATTATTTCTAGGAATGTCTGTGAGGGTGCTGCTGGATGAGATTTAGCATTTGAAGCTGTAAGTTCAGTAAAGCAAAATGCCTTCCTCAGTGTGGTGAGCCTGCTTCAATCCACTGAGGGCATGAATGGAAAGGCAGAAAAAGGAGGAATTCTCTTTCTTGACCTGCCTGCTTGAGATGGGAAATGGCCTTCTCCTGCCCTCAGACTAAAACTCACACCATATATGCTCTTGGCTCTAAGGCTCTTGGATTTGAATCTGAGTCTCCAGTTTACAGACAGCAGATTGTGGCACTAATACGCTAACCCTTGAGGTAAGCATCCTCAGAATGACTCGTGGGTATCCAACTCAGTGCCCTGGAATCAGGAAGCTGGATCTCAGTTGCAAACTGATTCCCTTACTCGTCGGGTCATGTTGTTCATAATCACAATCCTAAGCTATTGCTACCCATACTGTAAAGAGTCATTCTTCTCCATATAATATGAAATGAGGTGAGGGCCGGGAGAGGGAGAGAGCGCTCTCACAGGTCATTCAATTTATCTTCCCTCCAGAGCTGGTAAATGAGATTTTATGTCCAGAAAATAGAGGATTCAAAAGTTTGCCAAAGTCCTGGGAACTTAAAGTGAAGGCAGGGATAGTATTGCTGTTCATCACTGTCTACTTATTTTCTATTTAAAGTGTTCTATTTTCCTAGTAGAAGGGGTTGGTTTAATACAGTGTTCAGTGAATGTATTGATTGAATGTATGATGATAAATGTGGCCAACTTACCTCCTAATCTTCCTCTAAGTTTACCTAGCTGAGGGTGAATGAACTTATTATTTATTAATTTTTTTAGTTGTAGATGGGCACATTACCTTTATTTTATTTATTATTATGTGGTGCTGAGGACTGAACCCAGTGCCTCAAATATGTGAGGCATGTGCTCTGCCACTGAGCCACACTTACCACCTGAAATAATTTTAGTACAGCCATGAAGGTCTTTTTTCTTTGCCTTGGGACTGTGGTACCATTTATTATTATTATTATTATTATTATTATTATTATTTTCATTTTTAATATATATATATTTTTAGTTGTCAATGGACCTTTGTTCATATGCAGTGCTGAGATTTGAACCCAGTGTATCACACATGGTAGGCAAGTGCTCTACCACCACACTACAATCCCAGCCTAATATTATTATTATTTTTCTTTTGCAAAGAGTAAGAATTTGGGGCCTGGGGATGTGGCTTAAGTGGTAGTGTGCTTGCCTAGCATGTGTGAGGCACTGGGTTTGATTCTCAGCACCACATAAAAATAAAAAAAAAGATATTGTGTCCACCTAAAAAAAAACTAAATAAATAAATAAATATTAAAAAAGAGTAAGAATTTGTAGATTGGCATCAGGTAGAAGATATTTTCATATGTGGCACTATATGCCTGAATATGAAGTTTTAACATTTCAGCTAAGAACAATTAAGTTATGCCAGGATAATACATAAGGAAGGAAATGAAGAATACATACACTGTTCACATGTCAAAAAATGTGTCCACATTTTACCAGAGAAGATGGCTATAATACCTGATCCAGAAAAGGGAAGGACATTTATTAGCAAGGGAGATAAAAGATTTCTAAGGAACTTTACATATTGCATGCAAAATCAAAGCGACCTGGGTGCATAGAAAGAATGAGTTTGTTTAACAAAGCACATTAATTTTAGTTTTAAGACTCTATTCTCTAATATGCAATATTTCTAAAAAAAATAGTTGTATTAAATGTAGCATTTTTGTTGTACATCTCTCTTTGGCTTGCTCAAGACAAATGCAATGCTGAAAAGGTTTTTTTTTTTTTCTGATGATCTAACAAGAAGTGTACTTCTGTCACATCCAGAGTTACTGATAATGCTCAGGCCTATCCATTACTCCATTCAAATAATAGGGTTTGCTTGCTTTTAAGGTCACTTGGGCTATAATGTTGTTATTGTCTTTCCTGCTGTGCTGTAGTCTCATTTTCATGGAGGACTGGTAGAAGAGGTATTGGGCAGCACTCTTCACAGACATAATGCCACTGTTAGACCTCTTTGCCTGCAGTCTTGAATTTCCTTGCATACAACAGGGGTTTTAGTGGCATAAGAAACTTGAGTTTCACTATGGATTCAACAATGCAACAACAGAAATCATTCTTGAATATCATTTGTCTTCAAGTTAGAAAGTAGGATGAAAATATTTAACAGTTTGCATCTCAAGAATGCTTTTTGGTGCTTAAAATAAACAAATCATATATTTGAGGCTGGAGGTATAGCTCAGTGGTAGAGATTTGCTTAGTATGTGCAAGACCTTGATTAGATCAACAGCAGACCAAAGAAATATCGTATACTAAGCAGAGTGGTAGAAGGAAAAAGCTTTTAGGTCAGAATTTAACTAAATTACGGATCATTTGAAGTTCCATTAAATAGCAAACCACATCTTGAACATTATAGTCAAAAACATTCACTCGCATTTTAAATGAGGTCTCATTTTTCTGTAGTGGATATAGACTAATCTGAATTACTGTCTTGTTGTTTTTATAAAAGGATATACACAACCTCATACTTTTCTCCCTATTTATGTAATTTCCTATTATAGGCTTGACTTTATTAACTTCCAAAAATCTTACATGTTTCAGGTTTTGCTTTGTAGTCTCATTTTCATAGAGGATTGGTAGAAAAAGAGAGAGGAATTGGTAGCACTCGTTCATGCAAAAAGTTCAAACTTTTTATTAAACTGAAATAGCTCAGGAAATTTTAGATTGTTGTTGTTTTGTAGAAATAATTGTACATGAGGAAGCCTCAAATGTTAATAGAACACAGGACTCCTCGGTTCGGAATCCAGCTCTATTGTTACGTTGTGTGACATGGGGTGAGACATATCTCTCTGAGCCTCTGTTTGTACTACAGCATCTCTGATGTCATATTTAACTACATAAATATATGCAATCTTTCCCATGTCTGCAGGGAATTGGTTCCAGGACCTCCTATGGATACTAGAATCTGAGGATGCTCAGGTTCCTTATGTAAAAACAGCATACTGTTTGCATGGAATCTTCACACATCCTCCTATATGCTTTAAATTCTTTCTGGATCACTTATATCTAATACAGTGTAAAAGTCTCGTAAATAATTTTATACTGGATTTTTTTAGGGAATAATGACTAGAAGAAATCTGTACATGTTCAGGAAACACAGTTCTTTTTTTTTGGGGGGGGGTTACTATTTTTGATCTGAGGTTTATTGTGGCTGGAGAATAGAACCTGTCCTGAAATTTCGAGTCTACATAGCAATGTTTGTTGTATACCTGGTGCTGTGCCTGCTCCCTTTGCTCCACAAACTTGGAGACCTCTGTGTTTTCTCAAAGCAAAGCATGTTGGCTTAATGTAAATAATTAAACCCAGGACTTCTTTCCCTAAGAAATGCTGGATTTCGGTTTAATAGGTTTTCCCAAGCTTTTTTGTTTTGCAACATTTCAAATCTTCAGAAAAGTTGCAGGCAAAGTATAATGAGGAGCTTGTATCTACAATTGCTAACGTTTTGCCACATTTGCTCTCTTTCTGTACTCCTTTCCTTGGTGTATAGGTATTGTTGAACCATTGGATAATTTATTGCAGGCATCCTGACACTTCATCCCTAAATACTGTAGCATATATTTCTTAAGAAAAAGGACATTCTTCTACATAGCCACAATATGACTACTTGGGAAATTTAACATTGATCCAATATTATTATCTGAAAATAAACTCTATATTAAAATTTTCACAATTGTTCCAATACAGTTCTTGTAGTTTTATTTATTTGTTTGCATTCCATGATATAACCAAGATTATCTGTTACATTCAATTTTTCTTTTACCCTCCCTTGAGTTACAATTTTCTAGTCTTTTTTTATTTGTTCACTTTTATAGTATTAACATTTTTTTAGAATTCGTGCCAGTTTTCAGTATGTCCCTCAAGTTGAATTTGCCTGGCTGTCTCTTAATGATTAGATTCAGGTTAAATATTTTTGGAAGGAAGGGCTCAGGGGCCAAACACATGCTTAACATGCACAAAGCCCTGAGTACCATCTCCAGCATCATAAATTTTTTGAAGGAATATCATATAGGTATTAATGTGTATTCAATGCATTATATCCAAATTTATGTGCTGTTGTAATTGGTACAATATTTTGAGTCATTTGATTAAGGCAGAACTCACCAAATGTCTGCAATGTTAAAGTACTATTTCTCCTTATAATTAATAAGAGATATGAAGAGTGACACTTTGAGACTTTATTTGTCAAAGGTTCTGACATCCATTATCAATAGTGATTGTAAGATTGCTATAGTTTGATTGCTTTCTACAAAAATAATTTGGATAATCATTAGATCTCTTGCAAACATGGGCTGGACCACAGACAGACCCCAGAGTGTGTTTGTATAAGGGAGGTGCTAAGGCAAAGTGAGAAGATAAACTGACATGCTCTTTGTATTTTGAACAGTGTTAAGTGGAGGGCTTGGGGTACCTAATGGGAAGAATCTAAGAAAAGTAAACATTTGTTATGTGTTGAACAGAACAAACACATTATACTGTTTTCTGTCTTTGCAGATAAGACCCAGATTGAAAACAATGGGTTTCTGCAATGCAAATAATGTATTAAAATCTTTCTTTTTTAAATGGTGAGTTATAATTTCCCTTCTTTATTTCAGTTCCCCTCCTCCATTATATTTTTTGTTGTAATTTCATTTTGTAATTTCACTCTAATTCTGGTTGTAATTTCACAAAATTCAAATATTATTGATAGTAAACACAATTAGTAACCAATACTGTGTCAGAAAGAAAAGTTTTCAAGAGACATTACCGGTAGTGAAGATTTTAAGTGATAAGGAACAGTAACAAATAATCCAAGTATACGTCTATTTTTATCTTCAATAATTTGTTTTCTTTGGGTTTCTCTGATTTATCAGAGTTTATTTACAACAAAAGCAAATTTTACACCAATGTGTGAACCAGCTTTTAAATAATAGGGAGAACATACCAAGTGTTGCAATAAAGAGAAAACATTCTGCAGAGAAGAGCAAAAGTAAATAATAATGGCAATAATCATGATGATGTTAAATAATGCTAATGAGCTTTGATAAAAGATCTTGTGAAGCTGAGGTAGTCTAATAATAGCACAGTAACCAGAACAGAGTGCATAGAAGGTGGATTGTGCAAATTACATTTTAAGTGGTGAGAATAACCTGGCTTAGGAAACAAGGAAGAGAGATGTGAAAGGATAGACGGCATGTAATCAATAAAGAAGTCTTGTCAAAGGCATTTTTGCCTTGCAGAATCGCACTAACATATGTCTTCTTTTTGCTATCTTTATGTTTCTCTAATTGATCAGATGACTTGAACCCAAAGCAGGCAAATCACTTTTTTGCATGAGAATCATTTGGTCACCCGCAGGCTTCTTTCATTGGCTTCATATGGCGGAGACTGAAGAATATGTTTGCAGGAGCACTGCGGGGTCCTGGCCTGATGCTTGATCCATCTGCGGTGCCTGGGCACGCCCTGGCCCCGAGCGCCCCCTGGCGTCCCCGCCCTGAGCACCCTCCTTGGACCCCACGGGTCGCCCAGGGGGAATGCCCTGGGGCTCAGCCCATCCCCAAGCGCTTCCCCCAAGCTCATTCCCCTCGCCCCCCCCCCCCCCCCCCGCGGCGCTCTGCTACCCCCAGTGCGCATGCCCGGCCGCCCCAGCTTGCATGTCCTGGGCTTGGGAGCGCTGCAGGCCCCCAGCCGCCCACGTGATCCTGTTGGCTGCTGCCCTGCCCTGCTGCCGCTGGCTGCCCGGCTTGGACCTCTTGCGGCGGCCGGGTGGTGAGTTTCCTGCGTGAGCAGCGGCTGGGGCTTTCTCCTGCGCCAGGGTGGGCGAAGTTCCGCGCCCCCCTTTGCCGCGACCTTTGCGGGCTCGCCGGCGGGTGCGGGCCGCGAGCGACTGCGTGGGGCGGAGGGACGCCGTGCCGCGGGAGGGAGGGCTCCGTGTCAATTTTTTTGTGCGGCTGCGGCTGGAGCCTGTGGTGCGCGGGCGGCGAGCGCGGGGACCCTGGAGTGGCAGAGCCATGGATGGCCCGACTTGGGGCCATGGACTCCGCAAAAAGCGGCGGTCATGGTCGCAGCGAGACCCAGAGAGGCGCTCCGGGGCGGTCTGGGGACAGCGCTGCGGGCGGCGGCGGGGCTGGCCGGACCGGGGCGCCCTCGCTCGCCTCGTCGTCGGGCTCCAACAGGGAAGACAATGGGAAGCCCCCATCCTCCGCTGGGTCCCGGCCCAGACCCCCGCGGAGGAAGAGGCGAGAGTCCACCTTGGCCGAAGAGGACATCATTCATGGGTTTGCCAGGACCAGCTTTGTCACTTTTGAAGCGCTGGAGGTAAGCGCCCCCTCCCCCGTCTGCCTTTCTGCGCTGCCCCATTGGCAGCGCCGGCCTCCCCGCGGGCCTCCCCGCCGGCCTCCCCCCTGGTGCTGTCTGTTGATCTATCTGGCCCGCTGTGTCTATACCACGTTTTGTTTACCCATTCATTCTTTATTTTACATGTGAGGTGCTTCTGCCTCTTGGCTATTGTATATTTAGTGTTGCTATGACCATGGATGTGCAAGTCTCTTTGCAATCCTCTTTTCTATTTTCTGTGTGTGTGTATGTACAGACATAGATATTGATATATGTATATGTGTGTGTGTATATATATACACACGTACATACACACACAGAGAAGTAAAATTTCTAGATCACATGAAAAGTCTGTTTTTATTTTCAAGGAACTGTTTTTCATAAATAACTAGATTTTAAAGATATGTGTTTAAGGTCATCTTGTTGGTCCTTGATCTCTAGATTGTTTTGAATTGACCCTGGGTAAGTGCTCTCAGTCACCTGCTGTAGCATACCTTGAACTTGAACACACTCCCACCACTGTCCATTGCTCACTGAGGCCCAGACCCAAATAACAGATTCTCATGATCCATGACTGGCCAGAGAAGTAAGTTGAATCTTAGCAGGCTTGAGATTAAATATTTCTTAATTGTCCAGATCTTTCAGTGCCCCACTTGGAGATTACTGTCATCACTGTGTCTCATCAGTTCTATTGTAATTATACAAGACAGTTTTTTTTAAAAATCAGACTTTATATTCCTATATGTAGGTACCACGTTTTAGTTTTATCTCCTCTAAAACCTGCAGAATTTGGTACAATACTCTGTTGGCAATTTTCTAGTGAATGTTTGGTTTATCAGACAAGTGATTGATGGAAAGGTATATGGTAGAATTAGTGTCCTTAATCTTGACCATGGCCCCAGATGGCTGTTTGACCACATCAAAGCTACCAGCCCTCTTCTTGTCATGTCAGTTTATGAGCTGAAAGAAAGAATGAGCATAGGTTAAAGAACATTTAACACTTACCTTGTGCTAGGTACTTTGCTAAGCACTTACATTAGCTCATTCCACTTTACAGTAGTGCAGTAGAATACATTTCACTTTTGTAGGCAATGAAACGATGGAGAAGGGAGACAGTCTGCTCAGCTCAAAGAGGTAGACTAGGCACAGGATGTATATTTCTTTTCCATGAGGCTAGAAAACTCATGTTATAGTTATAATCAGGTGCTAGGATAGTCTCAACACCACCAGCAATGAACTATAAGTTGTAAGGTTTAGAAGAATGAATAGGAAGATCCTGAGGTGAGGTACTGAGACCCTGTATAAAAGAACCACATTTTAATTAGTAACAAATGGAGGGAGTGATCAGTGCAAGTTGAACAGTGGAGAAGGTTGTATGCTATCAGAAAGTGTTTGAGAGAGATAGTTGCCCTGATTTGGAAGAAGGGGAGTTGAGGGAAAATTAGTTCCAGAGAACGGAATGAGAGGATTAGGTGGCTGGAGAAGATAAGTTCCTTCACAGAGGGGCTTGGGTTTTCCAGTCTCCCAGCAGAACAGGGAAATGTGACCTGATGGCTTAGCTGGTGTCAAGGCTCCAGGTAGCAAGATAGCATCCTTCTTCTTAGATTGGGCCCTCAGCATCCCCACCATGGAGTGTGTGGGGCCGAGTTTCAGCACACATATTGCACATATTCTTTTCCCCCACTATGAGTGAAATAGAACATGAAGGAGAAATCAACAAATACTCTGAATCTCTTGACACAGAGAGCAAAACATATTGATGGTGTCCCACAACTCTTGATAATTTCATTGAACTATATGAAGCTTAAAATTGATACGTAGGCCTAACCTTGATTAACATTGTTACTGTCATTCTGACTTGACTGGATAAACTGATGTGGAATAATCTATTAAATATATCACACTTGAACAAGGAATGTAAATAATATTTCATCTATAATTAGGTGGGAGACAAAAATCACAAAGAGACGAGTTTAGTGAATATGTCTTGGTGTGTACACAGCATCACTAGAATTTTATTTCCTGTTCCATGGGGAGAAAGAAGTTGATTGCCTTTCAAGAACTGATTGCTGTCCAGGAAATGAGAGGCTGAGGGGAGAATTATGTAATGTTCACAGAGTGGGTTTTATTTATGGATTCACTGAGATTAGCTGCGGTCTTCCTAAAGTTAATGGCACTGGAAATGCACCATTCTGTATTTAGCTGGAAATACCTAACTTTCCAAGTTAGAGACCTAATTGCTTCTCAGATTATAATGTGTTTGCATTTGTATCTCCTTCTCCTTTCATGGGAGCTGTCTGCTGCCTTTATCGTTTGTGAATTAATGTTGCAAACCAGAGCTTGTGTGTGAAAAGGATGGTATATTTTGAGTTCTTTGGTGCTCTTGTTTCCCAGACACAGAATAATCTATAGTTACCTGATTATTGATAATAAATAAGAAACATAAACCAAAGTAAAAAAGATAAAGACAGTGTGTTTGGAGGGGTCATTGAACCAAACTGTAGCTAGGAAATAAGATAATTGTAGTTTTTACCTCATATGGTTGTTTTGAAGGGTAAACACATATGCTAAACCTTTAGAACAACATGTAGAATGTGTTTCAGTGCATTTTATTTGCTTTCATTATTATTAGATACATAGTTGGTATTTGTGGTGAATGGTGAGTGTGGTATGAATGTGAATGTTAAGAGCATAAATAGGCATGTAACTAATATGTTTATGTCTTTTTCCAGATGGTTGGCATAATGAAACAAAAGGTGACATTATGGAATTGTTCTTATTTGGGACTAACATATCAGAGAATGTTTTAAGTTGTGGTTTCATTTTGTTTTGTGAGGTTTTTCTTGACTGTTGTTGGTGTATAGTATTTTTGGTGCTAGAGGTTGAACCTGGGACCTTGCACATGGTAAGGACATGATCTACCATTAAGCTATACCCTAGCCCCTTTTTGTTGGTTCTTGATATATTAGTTTGATTTATTTCAGGTGATGTTGTCATAATGTATCAAAGCATCTTTTTATACTTTTAAAAATATAAATGAGGACCATACCATCATTTGGAAAATGCCTGTAATGATAGGTACAGTATATGTGTGGGAGTATTTTTTAATGAGGATTGTTTAGAATTTATTGACTCTGTGACACTGTCCTCAGACTTGAGTTATAGGGCTTTCCAAAAATGAGATGTGAGTGCTTCAGTAGAATCATCCAGGGCTACCTGAGGTGTGTTTTTGAGGTACCAGCCTTTTGCCTCCAGCTTTTTTGGAGAAGGTAGTTGTGTCTTGAGTCACCTGGACTATTGGGCATGGGCTACATGGTTATACATATTATAGGGTTAGCTATGTGGAGTTAGGTGCAGCTGTGGTATTTCACCTAAGTCATAGCTTTTTGTGGAGTGCTTCACTACAGAAACTTGGTGAATTTCAGAGATGATGTACTTTATAAATGGAGTCTAGAGAGGCCTATGAGAGAATAACAGAAGGCCGACATTTCCCACTCTGTGCCAATTGTTTGTCTCACGGCTTTGCATAATGACTTTCTGTCTCTCCCCTCCCCACCTCTTCTCACATGCACTTAGAAGGACTTAATGGCATCATTTAGAGTTAGAGAATAAATGTAAAACTGATTTGTTCAAGAACACCAATAAGTTGCAGTTAAAAAAGTAAAGACTCATATAAGGCAAGACAGATTGCTACTTGAGGGAGCTAATGGCCAGTTGGTTTTAGAGTAGATCACCAAAGGAAATGTAGCTTTATCTGCTGACCCCTCAGTTCAAGGAGCTGTGTTCACAGTGTTGGAGCACTGTGGGGGGAGGGCTCAGATTTTACAGCAGAAAGAACTGTGGATGACTAACCTTGCAGTTGCTCTGGCCTCTGCACCCATGACTCTTGTGCATTTCCCATGAAAATTTCACCCCACCCCCACCCCCATCTTCTAAAGCTGGGGAGATCTTTCTACACGTAGCCACAGGCTTAACCTGGTACCTGGACAAGGGACTGATGAGAAAGGGGATTTGGGATTTTTAGGGGAAAATTACTTGGCTTTGAGAAACTTAATGGAAAATATGTATTCAGTGCAGCTAGGTTCCAGGCACACACTGGAATAAAGAATTAAGCATTGTTTCATCTCTCAAGAAGTTGTCTAGTGTGAACCATCTGTGTGCAAATAAATTGTTTCAATTACTGTGAAAACAGCAGCAATGAAAGGGGCTACAAGAATGGTGGTAGTATAGAACATGCATTAGAAGTGTTCAGGAGGACGTTGATCAAGGTGGGTTTGAAAGACAATGAGAAGCTTGCCAAATAAACAAGAAGGGAGATCACCAGGGCAAAAGAACAACGAATGGTCTGTCTCTTAAGTAGATTTGGAGCTAAGAACCAAATCCAGAGACTGGATGTATTTTGCTTCAGTTCCAACTTATACCTGCCTGTCATATGACCTGATTTCTTTGCTTTTACTAAGGGAAAGAAATGGGAATCCCCTTGTCTCCCTTTTGTTTGGCATAGAAAGCTAAAATGTCTAAAATTGTGATCTTGGGCTAAGATTATTTAGTAATCATCTAATCATCAGTGATAGAGTATTGTTCCTCATAAACAAGGCACTGAGTTCCATCCCTGGCAATAGGAGTGGGGTGAGGGAGAATTGTGATTGTGTGTAACTTGGATAATAAAACTTATAGAGCCTGAGATAGATGTACATGATTAGTTTAGTGACAGATATAGGGTCAAATAAGACATTCACATTGGTCCGGTTCCATTTCAGTTGCTCTGCATTTGAGTCATTACCTTTTTTTGCCCCCCTTGCTGGGTTCATTGCTTCTCATTCATTAAGTCAGTGCTTACTGAGTTGGTTCTAAACAGCTGTGTAGTCTAACAGAAGTACAATTTTTTTCCTGTCCGGAGCTTAAAGCCTTAAAACGTGAATTAACTTTGGAAAATATAGGCTGGTATCAGTTTATGAAGAGCTAATCTAAGAAGTTAGGACTTAATAATTTGCACCCCCAACCCCGGGAGAATGCCAATTAGTTCTTTGAATTTATAGCCTAAGGCAAATCCTTTTTGATTCCCATGTTCCTTTACTTTATTTATTACAGGAGGATAATGCCTTAATGTGTTTGAGTAAATTTTGAAAATGTATACTAAAGGTAGTTTCATAAGCTTTGCATTGTGTGAGAGAGTAGTTTGTAAAAATGTGGACTCAGGGAGCAAAAGAGCATGGTTTTGAATTCTATCTTCATTATTTATGAGCTGTGTGATCTTTGGCTATTAAACTAGGAGTATTTCCTTATATGGAAAATGATAATTTAAATCATTGTCACATAAAAATTACTATAAGGAATAAATGAACAAATTCAAACAAAAGTAAACAAGTAGGTCGCCTTACACATAGTATTATCCACAATTGGATTGTCTGGTGAGCCCCTTTAGTGGGTCTGATTTTTCTAATGCCCTTGAACATTGCTGCTGTTTCTGTACATTTGTGCATCAAAATCATTGAGAGGGCATCTTTTTTTTTAATTTATTTTTTTATTGTTGGTCGTTCAAAACATTACACAGTTCTTAATACATCATCTTTCACAGTTTGATTCAAGTGGGTTATGAACTCCCAACTTTACCCCGTATACAGATTGCTGTTTCACATCAGTTACACTTCCATTGATTGACATATTGCCTTTCTAGTGTCTGATGTATTCTGCTGTCTGTCCTATTCTCTACTATCCCCCCTCCCCTTCCCTCCCATCCCCTCCCCTTTTCTCATCCCTGTTTAATGTAAATCTTCTTCTCAAGCTCTTCGTCCTTACCCTGTCCTTGTTTACTCCCCTTATATCAAAGGGGTCATTTGGTATTTGTTTTTTAACGATTGACTAGCTTCACTTAGCATAATCTGCTCTAATGCCATCCATTTCCCTCCAAATTCTATGATTTTGTCGTTCCTTAATGCAGAGTAATACTCCATTGTGTATAAATGCCACATTTTTTTTATCCATTCATCTATTGAAGGGCATCTAGGCTGATTCCATAATCTTGCTATAGTGAATTGTGCTGCTATGAACATTGATGTAGCAGTGTCTCTGTAACATGCTCTTATTAGGTCTTTAGGGAATAGACCGAGAAGGGGAATAGCTGGGTCAAATGGTGGTTCCATTCCCAGCTTTCCAAGAAATCTCCATACTGCTTTCCAAATTGGCTGTACCAATTTGCAGTCCCACCAGCAATGAACAAGAGTGCCCTTTTCCCCGCATCCTCTCCAGCACTTATTGTTGTTTGACTTCCTAATGGCTGCCAATCTTACTGGAGTGAGGTGGTATCTTAGGGTAGTTTTGATTTGCATTTCTCTAACTGCTAGCGATGGTGAGCATTTTTTCATATATTTATTGATTGATTGTATGTCCTCCTCTGAGAACTGTCTGCTCAGGTCCTTGGCCCATTTATTGATTGGGTTATTTGTTATCTTATTGTCTAATTTTTTGAGTTCTTTGTATATTCTGGTTATTAGGGCTCTATCTGAAGTGTGTGGATTAAAGATTTGTTCCCAGGATGTAGGCTCCCTGTTTATCTGTCTTATTGTTTCTTTTGCTGAGAGAAAACTTTTTAGTTTGAGTAAGTCCCATTTGTTGATTCTAGCTGTTAACTCTTGCACTATGGGTGTCCTATTGAGGAATTTGGGGCCCGATCCCACAGTATGTAGATCATAACCAACTTTTTCTTTTATCAGATGCCATGTCTCTGATTTTATATCAAGCTTTTTAATCCATTTTGAGTTAACTTTTGTGCATGGCGAGAGATAGGGGTTCAGATTCATTTTGATGCAAATGGATTTCCAGTTTTCCCAGCACCATTTGTTGAAGATGTTATCCTTCCTCCATTGCATGCTTTTAGCCCCTTTATCAAATATAAGATAGTTGTAGTTTTGTGGATTGGTTTCTGTGTCCTCTATTCTGTACCATTGGTCCACCCGCCTGTTTTGGTACCAGTACCATGCTGTTTTTGTTACTATTGCTCTGTAGTATAGTTTGAAGTCTGGTATTGCTATACCGCCTGATTCACACTTCCTGCTTAGCATTGTTTTTGCTATTCTGGGTCTTTTATTATTCCATATGAATTTCATGATTCTTTTATCTATTTCTACAAGAAATTCCATTGGGATTTTTGATTGGCATTGCATTGAACTTATAGAGAACTTTTGGTAATATCGCCATTTTGATGATGTTAGTTCTACCTATCCATGAGCAGGGTATATTTTTCCATCTTCTAAGGTCTTCTTCTATATCTTTCTTTAGGGTTCTATAATTTTCATTATATAAATCTTTCACCTCTTTTGTTAGGTTGATTCCCAAGTATTTTATTTTTTGGGGGGATATTGTGAATGGAGTAGTTGTCCTCATTTCCGTTTCAGAGGATTTGTCACTGATATACAGGAATGCCTTTGATTTATGCGTGTTGATCTTATATCCTGCCACTTTGCTGAATTCATTTATTAGCTCTAATAGCTTCTTTGTAGACCCTTTTGGGTCTGCTAGGTATAGGATCATATCATCTGCAAATAGTGATAATTTAAGTTCTTCTTTTCCTATTTTTATGCCTTTAATTTCTTTCGTCTGTCTAATTGCTCTGGCCAGTGTTTCGAGGACTATGTTGAACAGAAGTGGTGAGAGAGGGCATCCCTGTCTTGTACCAGATCTTAGAGGGAATGCCTTCAATTTTTCTCCATTCAGAATGATGCTGGCCTGTGGCTTATCGTAGATTGCTTTTACAATGTTGAGGTATGTTCCAGTTATCCCTAATTTTTCTAGAGTTTTGAACATAAAGGGATGCTGTACTTTGTTGAATGCTTTTTCTGCATCTATCGAGATGATCATATGGTTCTTATTTTTAAGTCTATTGATGTGGTGAATAACATTTATTGATTTCCGTATATTGAACCAGCCTTGCATCCCAGGGATGAATCCTACTTGATCATGATGTATAATTTTTTTGATATGTATTTGAATCCGATTCGCCAGAATTTTATTGAGGATTTTTGCGTCAAGGTTCATTAGAGATATTGGTCTGTAGTTTTCTTTCTTTGAAGTGTCTTTGTCTGGTTTCGGAATCAGGGTGATGTTGGCCTCGTAGAATGAATTTGGAAGTTCTCCCTCTTTTTATATTTCCTGAAATAGCTTGAAAAGTATTGGTGTTAGTTCCTCTTTAAAGGTTTTGTAAAACTCTGCTGTATACCCATCCGGTCCTGGGCTTTTCTTAGTTGGTAATCTTTTGATGGTTTCTTCTATTTCCTCTATTGTTATTGGTCTGTTTAAGTTGTCTATATCCTCCTGACTCAATCTGGGCAGGTCATAAGACTTAAGGAATTTATCTATGCCTTCACTATCTTCTATTTTATTGGAGTATAAGGATTCAAAATAATTTCTGATTATCTTCTGTATTTCTGAAGTGTCTGTTGTGATATTACCTTTTTCATCCCGTATATTAGTAATTTGAGTTCTCTCTCTTCTTCTCTTCGTTAGCATGGCTAAGGGTCTGTCAATTTTATTTATTTTTTCAAAGAACCAACTTTTAGTCTTGTCAATTTTTTCAATTGTTTCTTTTGTTTCAATTTCATTTATTTCAGCTCTGATTTTAATTATTTCTTGCCTTCTACTTCTTTTGCTGTTGTTTTGCTCTTCTTTTTCTAGGATTTTGAGATGAAGTATGAGATCATTTATTTGTTGGTTTTTTCTTTTTTTGAGGAATGAACTCCAAGCAATGAATTTTCCTCTTAGAACTGCTTTCAATGTGTCCCATAGATTCTGATATGTTGTGTCTGTGTTTTCATTTAACTCTAGGAATTTTTTAATTTCCTCCTTGATGTCTTCTAAAACCCATTGATCATTCAGCAACCTATTGTTCATTCTCCAAGTGATGCTTGATTTTTCCTTCATTCTTTTATCGTTGATTTTCAGTTTTATTCCATTATGATCAGATAAGATGCATGGTATTATCTCTACCCCTTTATATTGTCTAAGAGTTGCCCTGTGACATAATATATGGTCTATTTTTGAGAAGGTTCCATGTGCTGCTGAGAAAAAAGTGTAACTACTTGATTTTGGGTGGTATAGTCTATATATGTCAATTAAGTCTAGGTTGTTAATTGTGTTATTGAGTTCTACAGTTTCTTTATTTAACTTTTGTTTGTAAGATCTGTCCAGTGGTGAGAGAGGTGTGTTGAAGTCTCCCATGATTATTGTATGGTGGTCTATTAGACTCTTGAACTTGAGGAGAGTTTGCTTGATGAACACAGCCGCACCATTATTTGGGGCATATATATTTATGATTGTTATGTCTTGTTGGTGTATGGTTCCCTTGAGAAGTATGAAGTGTCCTTCTTTATCCCTTTTGATTAACTTTGGCTTGAAATCTATTTTATTAGATATGAGTATGGACACTCCTGCTTGTTTCCGCATTCCATATGAGTGGTATGATTTTTCCCAACCTTTCACCTTCAGTCTATGAATATCTTTTTCTATCAGATGCGTCTCTTGTAGGCAGCATATTGTTGGGTCTTCTTTTGTGATCCATTCTACTAGCCTGTGTCTCTTAATTGGTGAATTTAAGCCATTAACATTTAGGGTTATTATTGAGATATGATTTGTTCTTCTAGCCATATTTGTTTATTGATGTTTCTAAACCTGATTTGTTATTCTCTTTGACTATTTCCCCCCTTTACTGTCCTATCTCCCATTGTTGGTTTTCAATGTTATTTTCCATTTCCTCTTCCTGTAATGTTTTGCCAAGGATTTTTTGAAGAGATGGTTTTCTAGCTGCGAATTCTTTTAACTTTTGTTTATCATGGAAGGTTTTAATTTCATCTTCTATCCTGAAGCTTAATTTCGCCGGATACACGATTCTTGGTTGGAACCCATTTTCTTTCAGTGTTTGAAATATGTTATTCCAGGATCTTCTAGCTTTCAGGGTCTGTGTTGAGAGATCAGCTGTTATCCTGATTGGTTTGCCCCTAAATGTAATCTGCTTTCTTTCTCTTGCAGCTTTTAAAATTCTCTCCTTATTCTGTATGTTGGACATCTTCATTATAATGTGTCTAGGTGTGGATCTCTTATGATTTTGCACATTCGGCGTCCTGTAGGCTTCTAGGATTTGTGATTCTGTCTCATTCTTCAAGTCTGGGAAGTTTTCTTGTATAATCTCACTGAATAGTCTGTTTATTCCTTTAGTTTGGAGCTCTGTGCCTTCCTGTATCCCAATGACTCTTAAATTTGGTCTTTTGATATTGTCCCATAATTCTTGGATGTTCTGCTCATGGTTTCTTAGCAGACTTGCTGAGCTGTCTATGTTCTTTTCCAGTTGAAATACTTTGTCTTCATTGTCTGATGTTCTCTCTTCTAAGTGATCTAATCTGCTGTTAGTATTCTCAATTGAGTTTTTAAATTGGTTTAATGATTCCTGCATTTCTAGGATTTCAATTTGTTTGTTTTTTATTACCTCTATGTCCCTGTGAAATTGATCTTTTACTTCCTGGATTTGTTTGTCAATGTGATCTTTCATTGTCTGATTTTGCTGTCTCATGTCTTCCTTGAGACTCCAGATCATCTGAAGCATATATATCCTGTACTCTTTATCTGACATTCCATCTGTTGCAGCTATTACCTCTTCTAAAGTTGAGTTGACCTGCATTGCTTGTGGTCCTTTCTTTCCTTGTCTTTTCATACTGCTCACGTTTCTTTCTGCTTGGTGCAACTGTTGTGTTTTTGAAATTTACCTCCTATTTATTTATATTGCTCTTGTATAGTTGGGAAGTCTCCCTTGCAGGGCGGGTAGTGGCTGTGCTCCTCCCCTAATTAGGGTGGTCTGTCTACCACGCTAATTGGTCGCAGGTCTGCCCCCACTGCAGGCACTGATGGCTGTTCTGCTCTGACCCCACTCCAATTGTGGTAACACTACCACGCCCTGGGGTCGTTGGTCCTGATCTGGATGTGGGTGGCGGCTCTGCTGTGCCCCCACTCCAATTGGTGTGACGTGTCTACCACGCTGGCAGACCTCTAGGCTGGTGGGTCGCAGTTCTGCACAGCCCCCACTCCCAATGGGGGTACCTGACTACCTCTCCAACGGGTCGCTGAGCCCCCTCCGGACCCGGGCGGCGACCCTGCTCCACCCCCACTCCAACCAGTGTGACGCGACTTCCTCAGTGTTACGTGTCCACCACGTTGGCAAGCTACCTGGCCTTTCTTGCCAGTGGGTCGCTGGTCCTATTCTAGGCGTGGGCGGCTTCTCTCTTCAGCCCCAGCTGCATTTGGGGTTTCATGTTACCACGCCGGCGGGTCACTTGGCCTGCTCTGGGCGCAGGTGGAAGCTCCACTCTGCCCCCACAGCACCCAGCAGGACCCTGGCCGAGAAGCAGTCACCCCCGGTTCCCTAGCCTTGGGCCAAAGCAGCTTAGGTAGCCAGAACCCCACCTCTCCGATCCCGATACACTCTCCGCTGGGAGCTGGCTCCAGCGAGCGACCCCCACGGGTTCCCCAGCCCCAGGCCAAAACTGTCCCCCGGGAGTCAGAACCCAGTCGCCCCAAGCTCAGCACACGCTCCACTCGGAGCTCGCCTTCACAGGCCGTCTCCGCAGATTCCTCAGACCTGGGCCCGGTTAGCCCCGGGAACCCAAGCCCCGGGAACGCAAGTCCCGCTGCTCAGTGCCCGGCGCACGCCTTGCCAGGCACGAGCCTTCAAGAGTATTCTCCACAAGATCCCCAGTCCCGATCCTGAGCAAGAAATCTGTCTGCTAGACGCAGGCAAATACCAGCCTGAATTCACCTGTTCCGTAGCTGAATGAGCTGAGATCAGCAGAACAATGGGATGATTACATCATCTCTCCAAGATGGCGGCCGCCGTCCTCCGTGGTCAGACCGGTGACTGGAACCACCGCTTCTCTCCTCTGTCTCAAGCCGGAACTCCGCACCAAGCGCTGCTGATGTATCACTGGCAGGAGCCCTCCGAATCCGTATCGCTGTTCTCCCTCTCCTCGCTGTTCTCCCGCTCAGGCACCCTGCCAATCCCCAGCGCGCGCCACAGACGACCAGCCGCGGAGCGATCAGGCTATGCGACCCTCCGTGCGGAGAAATGGAGCTCCCACTGCCGAACCTTGCACGATGAAAACCTGTCTATTAGATTCTGTAGTGCCTCAATTTCACTGGAAATTCCCAACAAGATATCCTTCAGCCGTTTCATATCTTCTTTCACTGGCTCAGTGATGCGGCGCACTGGGGTGATGCACTCCCTTCGCCGCCATCTTTACTCCCTTGAGAGGGCATCTTAAAAATATACATCTCTAAGGGTTCTAGTTCTGCAAAGAGTGTTAGCCCCATTCTTTCCTTTAAACTTTTTCCCCTTAAGGTCTTTTCCCTTAAACTAAAAACCTTGAACATGACACAACAAAAAAAGCACATGAAAGGTAGAAAGAATCCAGACTGTCTACCACTTAGGGACTTGAGAAAAGGCATGACGGTGAATCCTCTAGATTTCCTTAATGATGCCTAAGGACACAAAACTCATAAATTGTGTAGTTGTAGAATGGGTGTTGTGGGAACTTCTGGTCAGTAATGGCTACAGTTATAGGAACTCCCCTCCTGCCCTGCTCCCCTATCCAAAAAAAAAAAAAAAAACCCAAAAAACTTAAATGTCTGTTTCCCTTTTGTATCCAATACCAAGGGGAAAACCATATCCCATACACCTAAAGCTACAGCAGGGCAGAGCGAAAAAAATTGATCTTCGCACTCTGCTTGTTGGAAGCAGGCAGTGTTCATCAATACCCCTGCCAGGTGGTGTCAACAGCAGGGTGTTGATCTTTCATTCCATGATTGACAGAACTAGGTGGTAGTCTAGAAGAGTGCCAGGGGTGGGGGTTAGGGGGGTCCAGGCTGAAACTGAGCTTCCATTCCCATCCTTCTGCAACAAAGTGGTAGAATCATCCCTCCTCTCCGCTTCCCTTGGGTGCCCGTGGGGCTGAGAGGAACCTGATCTTACACCCTCAACTGGTGGAAATGAGGCAATGCCAGCGAGTGCATATTTTCTTTGGAAAGGTGTCAGCAGGGCCAAGCAGGGAGGTGAACTTGCACCTTGCCATCTGTAACAGGCAGTGAGACTCAGTGAATTCTTTTTCCTCTGTAGTATTTGGTGGGTCCCAGAGGAAAACAGAATCTACACCCTGCCTCCCCATCCCCCATGCTACATTTCAACATGCCTACTAACTAAAGACATCTGGAATAAAATGAAAAGAATCAGGAAAATAGAACACGAATGAGAATAGCCAGTAGCACATGTCAGCACTGAGATGAATTAGATATTAGAATTATGAGAGGAATTTAATACTTCAACAAGGAACTTATTTAAGCAATTGAAAAACATGAAATCTTAGGAAAAAGTCTTGTGGACCTAACAGGAGACCAGTTTTGATGTTCACAGTGTGATGGAGATGTTGTAGATCTTGGTTGTGGATACTACACCAAACAGTATACTTACAATAGGTATTTTTTCCTAGATCTAAAGTTTTAATTTTAAATAACCAGACTTTATAATTTTATACATAATCCAATACAATATTAATAAAATTAGCATTTCAGCCTCCAAGAATTGTTATGTGATGGAGATAGTCTTGAAACCAGAGTGAGTACTTTTATTTGAAGTAAATTATACCTTAATAAGGTTGATTTATAAAAAATACATGGGGCCAGTAATTCAAATGTGGAGCTTCTGGTTCAGTAGTTCTATGACAGAGTCCAAGCATATATATATATTTATTTTAATAATTCATCACATGATTTGAAGGCAGCAGGAGGCTCTGAGGAATACAGATTTCTCCAGAGGAATCTAGGCTAGTTGTGAATTCATTAGAATATAAATCTGTTAGCAATCTTTACAAATAGAAACTTGTTCTGGTAAATTATGAATTACTGGATAAGTACCTGCAGAATAAACAGAAAACATAATTACAAATGGTTAAGTGTATTATCCCCATATGGATGTTATTTTTGTCTGTTTCTTTTATTGGGCAATGTTGTGAAAAATGTTATGTGGTCACCAAATTGGACGAGGGGTGGGGGGAGCCGGGGGAAGCAATTTGGGGTGGGAATGGGAAAGATAGTAGAATGAATTGGATATAACTTTCCTTTGTTCAGATATGAATACATAACCACTGTTACTCCACATCAAGTACAACCACAAGAATGGGAAATTGTATGCCATGTATATATGATATGTCAAAATACATTCTGTTGTCACATATAACTAAAAAGAACAAATAAAAAAAGTTATGTGGTATTCCTGGAAGCTGTCAATTATGGTGCCAGGTCATAAAAAAGCTGTATGTCAGGTAACTAATGAGAGAGGAGATTAGATACAGTTATATATTCTAATCCTATTGGCTTTGTGTTAGGGGAACTATTTGTGGGGGGAATATAAACATTTGGAATTTTCAGACTGTATTAACAGGTGATGACACTTAAAAATTTGTGTATGTATTTGTCTTCAAATCTGTATGATTTCTAAGATGGGGTAGCTTTTTTTCTTTCCTAATGTAGAACCATGACTGAATTAGAAGGCAAATACAGTATTATTCTGTTTTAGGAACAGCACTCTGGTAACATTTTAAAAAATGTAAATAAGTGTTATGTAAGTGAAGGTATTCAAGACGTTCTGGGTGTGGCACAGAAAGGATGGGTACTGGGGAACCTCTAAGAATATTTTAAAATTTCATTTTCTGCTGTTCTTTAAAAGACAATAAGCCATGAATACAACTGTGGAACCATAAGGGATACTCATAAAAAGTTATTTCTGCTGGGTGTGGTGGTGCACACCTGTAATCCCACCAGCTCAGGAATCTGAGGCAGGAAGATCCAGAATTCAAAGCCAGACTCAGCAAAAAGCAAGGCACTAAACAACTCTGTGAGGCTTTGTCTCTAAATAAAATACAAAATAGGGCTGAGGATGTGGCTCAGCGGTTCAGTGGCCCTGAGTGCAATTCCAGTATCTCCCCTGTCTCCCAAAGTGATTTCTATATGTGCTGGTATTTCTGGCTATGGATCTAATGTGCTTGTTTGTTTAGTAAACCTAGGAGTTAATAGTGAGGAGTCATTTTTGTTTCCTTAGGTGGCTCTGGGATCTATGAGATTACAAGAAATACCATGGTATGTGCTTATCTCTGTGTCTCTTGCCCTTCCCATGGAGATTCCTAACTTTTCAGGCTCCCTCCCTGTTACCTGTCTGTGTTTGACAGCGTGATTCTTAACCATGTGTAGTATGTACAGCCACTTTCAGCATCACCATTCTTTGACCTGGGGAGGAACACAGCCAGTTTGCTAATCATTAATCCCTGACTGTGGAAAGCAGATTACTCAAGAGTGGGTCCTGATTCCTACTCGAGATGAAGCTTCTTTTATTGAGAGCAAAAATAAACTCAAAGTGGTTTTTCTTTGGGGGTAGGGGTGGGAGTAGGGTTACCAGGGCTTGAACTCAGGGCCATTTGACCATTGTGTCATATCCCCAGTCCTATTTTGTATTTTTTAAATTTAAATTTTAAAGACAGGGTCTCACTGATTTGCTTGGTGCCTTGCTTTTGCTAAGGCTAACTTTGAACTCAAAAGTGGTTTTTGAAGTAATCATCATAACCACTTTTCCCGCTTGGTGCCTGTACTTGCCCTTCTATGGTTAAAACAACTTAATATGTTTGGAAAATAATAAAGGCATTGTATCTAAAGGGAACTTTAAGATTACATGACTTTCCTTGATTCTTGGGCAGTCTCAGGTAATCCCAGAAAGCGTGGTCACAATAAATCAGCAGAGGCTTTCATAAACGGAGGAAATCTATCCCATTATGCCTGCCCCATGCCATTTTCTTATCTGTCACTTAGGATTTCTAGACTACTAAAGTTTTCTGGTTGTATTAATGGAATGGTTGTATTTATTTCAAGCTCTGTTACTTAAGCAACTTTCTAATAGTCATTTGTACACTTTGTAGTTCTGAGAACACACTTTGCTTTAATTGAAGGTCTTGCACCCATATTCTGATGGAAGCAGCTAACATTTTTTGAGCAATTCCTGTGAAAGCTTCCCTTTATGTAGATGATTCTCAGAAAGCTAGGTTTAAGAATAATTCCCTATAGGTGCTACTATTTTACTCTAAGGCCTTTGAGCTTGTATGTTTTTAAGGTTCCAAGTATTGAATCCAGGGGTGCTTAACCACTGAGCCAGGTCCCCAGCTCTTTTATTTTTTTGAGATAGGGTCTCACTAAGTTGCTGAGGCTGGCTTTGAACTTGGAATTCTCCTATTTCAATGGCATGCACCATTGCATCTGGTCTGAGCTTTGATTTCTAAGAAATAGTTGAAACTTTAATGAAGTCCAGTGAAGTGTTTTTTATTCAATAGATGATTGATTATTATCAATTTTAATATAAAATCATTTCCCAATAATTTTTCTTTCTTTCTTTTAAAAACAGACTTTGAAGAAAAATTTCTTCTTCAGGATAATTTTTTTTCCAAATTTCTTCTTGTAACTCTTGATTAAAGGAAGAGAATTTTTGGATAGTATGGGAACAGCTGACTCCTGTAGGTTTAGAAGGAATTGGCATTTAATCAAGTTTCTGGGGATAGACCACTCATGCCAGTTTATATTGACATAGAGCCCTCCCTTTTCTCTGTGGAGAGTGTGGCTTATGATTTCACATGGAGGCTGGCTGAATGATAAGCCATTAAATATTAACAAAGCACCTACCTGTGTAATTCACAGTACTGGCTATAGGGATATTTAGAAGGTTCATTTTCTTCCTTTGAGGACTTTATTATCTAATTGTAAAGGTAAGATTAAATGCCTTAAAAAATGAATCAACAGTACAGTAATTCTTAAATATTTTTTTAGGTTTTCTAGAGTAGTGGTTCTTGTTTGTTAATGTGCCTCAGAATCACTTGGAAGCCTTGCTGAAATACCGATAGTGGCCAGGTGCCGTAGCCCACACTGTAATTCCAGTTACTTAGGAGGCAGAGGCCAAGAGAATCTCAAATTTGAGGCTAGTTCAGACAACTTAGACCCTGTCCCCTCCCCTCATTATCTCTCCCTCCTTCTTTCTTGTTCTTATCGTTTCTTCTCACCACCTCCCTTTTGTGGTTCTGGGGATCAAACCCAGGTCCTTTACTGATGAGCTACACCCTCAACTCCGAATTTCTAAGAAGTTCCCAGATACCACTGGTGTCCCTGGTCCAGAGACCACACTTAATGAAGCGCTAGCCGTGTGCATTAGAATCATCCAGGGTCTTTAAAACACACACACACACACACACACACACACACACACTCAAGACAGGTAAATGAGGATTGCTGTGTGATGGGATCTTCAATGTATTTTTTTATTTTTAAAGCTCTCAGTTATTGTAGTATGCAGTCAGATTGGGGAGTTACTGGTCTCACGTGTAAGGGGCATAATTTTAGATTTAGAGTACATGATATTCCTGAGAAGTTATTGATTCTGATCTTAAAGAATGGTAAGAGAAAAGCAAGGTATGTTTTATGTTCTTATAAAACTAACACTGAGAATAAGTCAACTAGTTTTCTAGTGGTTTCTTGGGGGTAGGCAGAGGGGCTTGTGAGGCAGCAAGGGGCCAGTGGGTAGGATTGAGGTGCATGCTACCACTAGCAGTAAGGAGCATTTGCTAACTGCCTTCTGAACTTCCCCTTAAATAGGCTAGTACTTACCCTAACAGACTTTCTTGTAAGTGCATTTGGAGTGAGGCATGGCTGTGGACTATGAAATAGTGATAGACTGAACTTTGAAAAATGACTGTCATTTTTGCGTTTCATTTAAACTATATTTATTCATGTATAAAATAAGGGTATTGCATATAGTTGCTACAGTTCAGTGTGTGTGTGTGTGTGTGTGTGTGTGTGTGTGTGTGTGTAACAATTTTAGAAACATTGTTTATTACATGTTGATTCCTTAAGTTCTAGCTGTGGGTCCTACATACAGTCTGTGCTCAATAAATCCATATTTGTTAAATGAATTGGAAAGGCTATCTTTTCACATTAAGTGCCCCTACATTAGGAAGGACAGAGAACACTTGTTTCTGAGCTTTACAAAACAAACAAGCCCCTGCCATTTTAGGTTTCCTAACCTAGGCAAGAAGTCTCATAATTAAAGGAAATAATAAATAATGGAAATACATTTTCTCTATGTGTACTAGTCATAAGCTGCTTGTCATCTTTAGAGTTCTTTTCCTTTTCAGTTCCAATTGATATTTAATCATGTAAAATTTAAGTAATATTTTTTGATTTTGTTTTTGACTTTATTAACTTAAATCGATTATAAAATAACAGAATATTTTGTGTTTAATTTCTTGGAAATAGAACTTTTGTTATGAATTTCGTAGGGCTCAAAACTTACAAAATAAATATTGGAGATTTGGTATTAAAATTTCGACCTTTTCTGTTTTAAGTCAGTTGAAATGCTGTGGTGAAGTGGCCATCCTGTGTTGGCGACAGGTCTTTTCTCCACCCATCAAGGGAAATGTGACACACAGCAGCATCTGGATTTTTGGCCCAGGGTGAAGAGGAGGAGAGATAGTAAAGAAACCTGATCAGTTCATTTGATGCTAATTTCACAGGTGGCTGGTCACTGCGTAGGGCCTTGCTGTTGCTATTTATAGAGCTGTAAGTGGATGTAGGTACACACTGGGGCCTGAAAGGATGGTGTGACTCAGAGTGTAGGGGTAAAAGCGGGAAAATAGAATCTAGGGATAAATGGTCATTGGTGAGTGTCATTGCTAGAGTTAAATGAGACTCAAGTGGCTGTCATGATTTCCACTCTGAATTCATTGCCATTCTTGAGTACCTTTGAAAGCAAACAACAAAACAGACCTAAGCAATCAACTGATAGGCTCTGATTTAAAAAAAAAATTTGTTGATATTATAATTAGGTAGACTTGATTTCAATTTCAATTTAAATAGCTATCCACAGATCTAGAAATTAATTCAATTTCAAAAGGACTTGATCATTTTCACTGCTTCCTTCTCCGAATCCCTATCTTTCTGATGGTGAACCAGATGTAGCAGGGCCATATAACCAGCTTAGTTTCACAGCATTGAAACTGGAGCAGGAATCTGGATCTTGAACCTCTTAGTTAACTTTTTTTCTGTTTCATTCTCCTTCCCATCCTTTTTCTTCCCACTTCTTTGACTGGATATTGAACCCAGGGGTGCTCTACCACTGATATACATCCTCAGCCCTTTTAGTTTGTACTTTAAATTTTGAGATAGGTTCTAATTATGTGGCCGAGGCTGGCCTCCAATTTGACAATTCTCTTATCCTACCTCAGCCTTCAGATTCATGCCTGGCTCAATTTTTTCTTTTTCTACTCTGTTAGTTCTATAAGATTATCCTTTGGTGTGATATTTTCTCAGAATTATTTCATTAGTTGAAAAATGTCTCTCCTGTTTTTATTTATTAAAATGAAAAATACAAACTCCTTTAATTGATAATACATCTGCCTAATGCCAGCATTATTAGTAATAGTCACAGTACCACTTGGGAGAAAAGGGGGGGTGGCTAGGTATGGGGGCCAGTGAGTAGCACATAGCATTAGTTAGCTGTACCTGAGATAACGCCTGGAGGGGTAGTTACTTTTAATTACATCTTGGTCTTGACCTCAGATTTGGTGACCAGCTCTCCTAAGAAAACTCTTCTTCTGTTCTGCCTTCAGCAGCCTTGCAGAGAAGTAGAATAACTTATTGTTTAAATAATTGTTTGTTTAAAGTTTTACTAGCTAGTTCTTCTGCACAGAAGTGACAGGCATCTCTGTGAGAGTATTTCTAGGCTCTTCACCACATTACTTGTAATCTAATCTCAGTGTAGAATGTAATGATAGGTTTCTGTTTTTCTCTCCTTCCCTTCCCACTTGTTTCAAAGGCCACACACCAAGCTCTGGGGAGGGAGATGCCTGTGGGCTGGGAGTTGGCTGCCCTTACTCTGGCTGGCTATATGTGGCTGCTGAAACAAGTGCCTTGGGTCATTCATTCTCAGGTCACAAAGTTCTAATGTGAAGGCCTGAACATGCACTTTCTCCTGAATGATTTATTAGTTCCCCATCTGTAATTGGAGGGAAAGAGATGAACTTAGTGTTTCTTGAACTTCAAAATAACCCCAGGGAACTTATTAACAGCATACGCTCCCGGGTGCTACCTCTGGGGGTTCAGGTTCAGGTCTAAGATTAGGGCCATATTTTAGAACCATGATTGCTCTGAGTCCTAGGATCTCATTTAGTCCTGATGATTTTTTATCGTATCTACCAGTGGAAGATGGATTTTAGGCAACAGAAAGTTTATTTGTAGTTATAGTCAATTCTCACGGATTTTCCTCATAGATGTTTTTAATCCCATAAACCTTTAGCTTGGGAAGATCCCAGGTTATATTTTCAGGCAACCTTTTTGGTATGTATCCAGATACTGAAAGATATATATATATATATATATATATATATATATATATATATATATATATATATCAGAAGAACAAATTTGGATGGGAAATCTGCCATTTAAAAAAAGTTCTACCTTCTATTACTGTAGTCAAGTACAACTGTTGGTATTCTCTGTTGGAAAAGAGCAGTATGATGTGTTGCCTTGTGTTTGGGCAGTTCATTAGAGTCAGCCAGTATAGTAGCTCTTAACATTTGGGTCATGTTAAGAGTAAATTTGATTTTTGAAAGGACTTATTGAGTCTATTTAAATGGCCTCTAAATGTGTGTAATTCAGTATTATTTCTAGTTGGTTAGATTTGTTGTGTATCAGTATTGGCTTAGACTTCTGTTCCTGGCTCTGGATGTTACCTCTTACTCATATCCAAATCCATGCTCCACATGCTGTGGGGCTCCCTGGCATGTCCAGCTTTGCCACGTGGGGCAAGGTAATCCCTGCATATCCTCCCATCCCATTTGACATCACCAAGCCTGCTGTGACCTGAAGCACCACTACCCTGGTGGCTCTCTCCTGTGCCTCATTGAGTCTGTGGAAGATTTGAACATTCACCTTAGAGGGAGGAATGATTTTATAGTCATTGGAACTTCTAACAGGCCAGTGGTGATTTTAGGAGGGGTTTTTTCTCTGATCCTAATAACCACACGGTTTATACTTAACTATCTATTTAAATAGATGCTTGTTCTTCAATTATCGAGTAGTTCCCAGTTGGCAGATTTTCAATTGGGATTGAATTTCCTAGGACACTGCTCTTTGTTGTGCTCATGCTGTTTTTTGCGGCATCTCTCCAGGCTCTTGAGCCTTTTCTAAGCAGGAGAGATGTCATAGTGCTTTGTCTCATTCTCTTGGCTATTAGGGAAGGATATCCTGTAAAATAAATGGAGGGCAAAGGAGAGTATCATGCCTCTCCTTTGTTAGCAAGTTTGAGGCATATCAGAGAGATAGGTCCTATGAGTAACATTTACTATTGCCTTTCTGCTTTGGAACCTTTTTTTCCTTCCTTTTTCTGTTTCTGAGGCTGGAAATTTATCCTGAATTTAAAAATGGACTGGTTTTGGTCACTTGAATAGGCAACACATTCAGCAGGGAATACATGTGCAGACTGAGATGTCTCTTAAAGGCAATTTGTAGTATGAAGTCATTTGAAATGATATTTTGAGTCAGTAATGTATATCTGCTTCAGAGTCTCTGGCTATATTTATGCATTTATCTCCTGTTTTACTAGGTGATTTGCTTTTATTCTGCTAGGAGAGCCCATTCCACCTCCCAAACTTTAAATGTCAAACCAAGACACATACATGTTTTAATGAGAAGGCATTAAACTACTTCCAAATGACATCAGACAACAACACCATAAGCTTAGAAACAAGAAGAACCTTGGATTCTTGTTAGATTTTCCAGCAAGCTTGATCAAGTCATTACAGAAAGGATTACTTGACCCTTAACAAGAGTTTTGTAGAGATTCAGTCAAATAGGTGCATGAAGTACCAATGGCAAATCAGTACCCAACTGCCAGTTGGTATGATCTTTCCTCCCACAACCTGGGGTATGCAGCCAGAAGACAGCCCCTTTTTCAGTGTCCAACTACTTCTTTGCAGAGGGATACAAATAGAAAAAGATGAAACCATTTTCAGTTTTACTGGACTACGTCAAGGTAGAAGCCTCTGGTTTGTTTTGCCCTGCTGTCATTTGCCTTTTCCTTGCTGCTGTTATTCTTTGTGGCCTGAGGAGCTTCTGACTTTAGCTGAAGGAGGGGCATAAGGACAAGGTGCTTTGATTTCACATCTGTGTTTTTTCAGAAAGGAAATGAGCAACTGGTAGTTCCAAAACAGTGCCAAAGGGAGCTGGGGAGTTGTTACTTGTAAATGTACAGGAAGAAAGAAACAACCACTGATAGGTAGTGCATGATGTACAGCTTATGCCTTCAGAGTATAGGGGCGTGGCTTTCTGTGATTCTCTCATAACCATGTAGGAGGGAAAAGAATGAGGCATGTGATTTTTTGGGGTTGAACTTCTGTACAGAAGTCAATATTCTACTCATTTTATCACTAATTTATTAATTTATTTCACAAATATCTCTTGTGTTCCTAATCTTCTAAGTACTAGGGATAGCAGTAAAGTAGACAAGCAAAAATGGTCCTTGCCATCATGAAGCTTAGACTCAAGTGAGGGGATGCTGCTGAAGACACATGGTGGTAGTGGTGATGAATAAGATGAAAGGAGAAATAAAACAGCAGAGAAGAGAATGAAATAGTGTGGTATGGAATATATACTTATAAATGACCAAAAGATAAATAAAGACCATTAAAAATATGTTTTTTTATTATCTAAAATTTGTATAACATTTCAGTTGTTCAATTTATTGTGGAATATTGTGACTTAGAAGATTTCATTTTTCCCTTGAAGTATGGAAGTTATCCAAGAACATAGCATTCCTTGGATATTCAGCCTCAGTTAGCTGGACTATAGTTCATCATCACAGTTGCTTTTAGTGTAGATTGTATATTAAGACATGTTTTATAGCCCCCCCCTTTTATTTCATATTACTGGGGATTAAACCTAGGGATCTCTAACAATGAGCTATACAAGATAAGGTCTTGCTAAGTTGTTGAGGATGACTTGGAATGTGTGATCCTCCTGCCTTAACCTCCCGAGTTGCTGGGATTATAGGCATGTACCATCATGTCTGGTTTAAGGGCTTGCTTTTTTTTTCTTTTTTTGGGGGGGGTTTGTACTTGGGATTGAATCCAGAGCCTTGTGCATGCTAGGTAAGAACGCTACCAGCTCAGATATATACCCTCAGCCAAAGGGCTAACTTTTTATAAAATTTCTATAAAATTATTTTCTGTGATTAAGAGGAGCCTTCCCACTTTAAATAGGTGTTTAGTGGTTTTCATTGTCATTTTGTTTTTAACAGTAATGAGTAAGCTTAATGCATTATAGTTATATATAAAATCAGAATGCATTGTATTATATTCACATGTGTACCCAGTATAATTTGGTCAAATTTATTTCACAGTTCTTTCATTTCCCCTCCTCTCCACTTTATTCCTTAATCCCCTGCTTTTATTTTTTGATCTCACTTCTGTTTTGACAAGATTCCTTCTCTTATTTCTATCTCCTCATGTAATTTTGTGCACTTTAGGGAATATTTATTATTTTTATATCTTCTTGTTGGATTAATTTTATTCTCTTTGACAGTATTTAATGTTCTTCCTTGTCTCTTCTGATTAACTTATCCTTGCAATCTACTTGGTCAGATATGAGAATAGCTACTCCTGCTTGTGTTCAAACTCCATTTGCATGGAATGATTTTTAAAATAGCAATTCTCAAGCTATTAGTGATACTGAGCATTTTATAAAGTGGAATCAAATAAATGATTATCAGAGTATATCACACTTTCTAAGATTGCATATTATTTTTAAAAACTTTTTTAAGGGATATGTGTACATATCACACACATGGATGGGTATGTGTGTGCATGCCACATCCTGATGAAATTTCCATTATGTGTCATGCTTAAAAATCATAGAAAAACATGAGCTTACTGATGAATTTACTGTTATTGAGAGAGGAAGAAACTGAGAGTCTGAAGTTACAGATACTGTCTACGAGAGCTAAAATTTGAATTGCACTCTCTTTGACTTTGCACATTTGATTCAGAATTCTATAGTAAAGCTTCTCATAATACTTTCCTTCTCTAGTGTATTTCAAAGACTTTGATGTTCAGAGACACTAATTGGGCTCTGAAAATTGTTCTGAAATTTGAGGCAGGAACATACCCTCAGACTAACAGACCCAGGTTTGACTAATTTTGCCATACCATCTCTACCACATCCTATTCCCTTTCTCTGTTTCAGAAAGGGAATAAGATGTAGCTCTAGATAACTCATCTCTCCTGAAAAACAAGGAAAATTTAGAAACTCTTTTCCATTGGTTGAAAGGCAGCCTCATCTTATTAAGTAGGAGAAATGGTCTGGCAGCAGTTAACAGAATCTCTAAAATAGTTAATTAAATCTTGTAGTTGGTCAGACTGGTGTTGGTATAGTGAGAGGGTAGGCATAGTAAGAAGGGTCTGCTACCCCATGAAGATGTTGGGTTTCAGTAGTCAAACATTTTTTGGGTAGACTTTTCTATCATTTATTATAGTAAATATAGGTGTAATGTTTTGTTAGCAGTCTTGGCCACTTCCCCAGCCTTCTGGAAATAAGGTGGAAATTTCAGTATTCTTTTAGACAGGTATTTTGGCCTTAAAGGTCAGGCTTTCCAGAGGCATTATTTTCACTGCCTTTCTTTCCTTTTTTCTGAGACACCCTTGAATGAATTACTGATCCATTCAGCTAACCTTTTTCTGTTTTGCACAGAATAAATTATTTTTGCTGAAGATTCCAGAGAAACAGAGGGAAAACCTGCTCCCTTCCTGTTTTTCTACTTTGTTACCATACCCCACCCCAAGCCCCCAATATAAAGTGACCTTTTGGCTCTGGGCCCTATCTGAGTGTATTTTGTGGCAGTGTCTTCTATGACTAATTCCCAGGATTGTTAATGACTTCCTTTGTTACCCCAGAAAAATTGGTAGCAAAGATAGCTGTGAGGGGAGATGTTTCCACAAGATTATAGACTTATTACTTCAGTCCCTATGGAAGAGGGAGTTAAGGAAGGTGGTGGAAATTATTTTGCCAAGAGTTGGACGGTTGGTGGGTGGGTGTAAAACAGATGGTTAATCATAACTTGCCTGTATAGAATAATCACATACACCCGGGGAACAAATATTTGGGTTAATTGTCCAGTTCATCTGCAATACTGGTGACACTTAGAATTATGGGGGAAATAGAATAGGTAACTTTCATTTTCTAAGAACAGGAAACATTAGGTTTCTAAGAAGATAAACAGAGGTTTTCAAGAAAGTTCAGAGGTTTTTTTTGTTTTTGTTTTTTTTTTTTTTTTGCATAGGACTTTTGGTGTTCACTCCTCAGACATCGAGGATAGAGCGTTAAGGCTACTTTAATACTACATCTAATCATTTCAGGGTTGCATGTGTGACTTCTTATGCATCTGTGTATCTGAAAAACAGATTAGATAATTTCCATTAAAGCATGGTTCTCAAACTTTGGTGCAAATTAGAATTATTTGGGGCATTTAAAAGAAATATGACTAGAGTGCATCCCAGACTAATTTAATTAAAATCTCTGATGGTGGGCCACAGGTATCAATATTTGAATAACCAATATCAAAGGTTAATCAGCCTTGGAAGCAGTGTATTAAATGATCTTTTATGTTTATTGTCTTAACTGGATTTCTCAAAGGAGTAGTTAAGTATTAGAATGCTGTTATTTCATGTTGATAACTTAAGAAGTCCCTGTAGTTTCTATTAGCATACTTTTACTAACTTTGGGATTTGTATTTCTGCTGGGAATCATGGCTATTTATATCTTGCTTGACCTTTAAGAGTGATATCAGAATCAAAGTAGTTGTGAGGCAACAGTTTATGATTAGCTCTGAACCCA
Source organism: Ictidomys tridecemlineatus (assembly GCF_052094955.1). Lineage (NCBI taxonomy): Eukaryota > Metazoa > Chordata > Mammalia > Rodentia > Sciuridae > Ictidomys > Ictidomys tridecemlineatus. Next base: position 18,663,126 of record NC_135492.1, on the reverse strand, counting down.
AATACCTGTCTTGATCCTATCCCAATCTGGCATTAGTTCTGCTGAGTGACCTTTCTTTGATGCATCTTTGAGCATAGCCAGTCCCTTCCTAACCAACCAAGTCATTGTCCCTTGGTCACCACAGTGAGAGCTTGACTGAAAAATTGGATGAGTGCCCTCAACATTCTGAAGTAGTTTTAGATATTACTGTCCCCAATGTGTAGGCAGTGCCTAGTTTGGATCTAGAATGTCCCGTCATGCTAAAAACCTGTTCCCCTGGGTGGTGCTTATGGGAAGTGATGAAACTTTTAAAAGGTGTGGTCTAGTTGGAGGTTTTTAGATTATTGGGGAAATATCCTCCAGTTGGATTGTGTGCCCCTTCCTCTTTATCTCTATGCTTTCTGAACATAAAAACTGAGTGGTTTTGCTCTTCCACATACTTTGGCTGTGACAGGCCCAAAGTAACAGGTCCAATTGATCATTGACTGGAACCTCCAAACTTATGAGACAGAATAAAACTTTTCTTTCTATAAGCAAATTATCTCAGGTATTTTGTTACAGTGATGAACACACATGAAAAATCTTAGGCTTGAAGAGGCTGAATAAATGTCTTACACATGAGTCCAGAAAGGGGTGTCAGGGTACTGATTTAGATGTTCATGAACCTGGAGCCCCTGATACCTAGGAAAGAGTAAGAAGCCACAAACAGCTATTCATTACTAACATGAAGCTTAAGAGCCCAGAAGAAATTTTTGATATTTGCATTTGCTCCTTTGGATAACCTTTCACACAGGAACAGAATAGGAGTACCATTGGGGTGACTCACACTTGCCTTTCCTGTTGACATGGGGAAAAAAAGACACACAACAAAACCCAACTTCTGCTGCAAGGCAGACCTCAGGTCCTGAGACAAAAATTGCCACCATGCTCTGCTTTTCTGATGAATCAAGTATAGAAACTCACAAGATTTTGTAATCTGTGGGTTTGATTTGTGACAACTTGCTGATGTTATTTGGAAATTGTCTGCTCATTCCACACAATTAAACAGTGAGAAGTGACTGATAATGCAAGAGGGATTTTTGTGAAGTTTTTAGATAGCCTGCCCTGGAATTTAAATATGGCACTGGGAAAGGAAGGAAGGGAGGGAGGGAGGGAGGGAGGGAGGGAGGGAGGAAGGGAGGAAGGAGCAAATCATTTCCTTCCTTTAATGAATTAGATTTGAACTTTAAAATAAAGGAAACCAATTTGGTTTCTTTCTTCTTAAATCTCTCTTTTCTGTATGCAATCTTCATGGTGTAGAAAGTAAAAGACCCAGTCTGAAGGGGAAGCCCATAGTACAGTAGTTTGAAACCAAACTCCAGGCCATGCAGTGTGGGTTTGAAGATCTGCCACCCACTTGATGAGTGACCCTGGGCACTGTGCTGTCAGTTTTTCATCACTGTGAAAGATACCTGCAAGAAGTCAATTTAAAAGGAGAAAGTTTTATTTTGGCTCACCGTTTTGGCGGTTTCACCCCATGACAGACTGGTCCTATTCCTTTGAGCCTGAGATAAACGGTCCTCCTGTACCATATGCTTCCTCCAAAATGTGGTGCCACAGGCTCAAAGCTGACTCAAGCAGGGATCCTCAGATCCTCTCCAAAGGAATTTGCAATAGAAGTAAGAGCAGGGACAATCAGTTGGTGCTGGTGGGTGTTTGAATGGAGGGGCCCACACAGGATGATGGATGGTGAATAGGAGTTCAGGCAGGTCAGATATCAGAGAAGCTGTGAGTCAGAGGAGGAAGCTGTTTGCAGGAAACAAACCCATAGAAAATGTCAGGAATACTTCAGGGCTTGGTTGAGACTATCCCAGTCCCCAGCCAGCCCTTGGAAGCCCTTGGAACTGAAGGCTGAGTCTTTGTAGCAATTGCTCTCTAGAGCACAGCAGCCCAGATGCCATTTCTAAAGCATTACATGCCCCAGAGGATGAGCCTTGTTTTCAGGAAGAAGAAAATACTTGCTTATCTTGTCATCTTGATTTTCTATTTGCGCTTCTTTTACTTTTTGAGGGAAACAAAATTTCAGTGTAAAATCTCCACTTAAATTTAACAAATTCACAAGCCAGAAGCCCCTTGCCAATTGGTTGAAAGTGGAAATAAGCAAAATATGTAAATCACTCCTAATCCACCTGCCAGTCCTTCCTCCACAGAGATGGTGCTATGATAGTCTATAGTGTATATGACAATTTGGCAGCTGGATCCTGAGGGTGACAGGTCTGGGCTCATTTTGGCTTCTCACTGTGTCCTCAGTTATCCATGCACTGCCTTCTGGTCAGGCTTGTCCAAGTTTCTGGTCATGTAGTGTGTACTGGCCATTGTGACTGCCCATGGCTATGGTGATGGCCCATGCCCATGACTAGAGCTGGCTGAAGAGTTAGGCTGAGGATTTCAGATGTTTCCTGGAGTGCTGTGAGTTGGGTAGGTTGTTACCACTTCAGCACCCCAACCTCACCAGTACCCTTCCTGGCAGGGAGAATGTGCTCACTTTCTGCTTCAGTTCTGCACATGCAGACTTTCAGATGCTAATAAATCCCCTGGAGGTCTTGCTACAGTGCTGCTGCTCGTCCAGTAGGTCTGGGTTGAACCTGGGACTCTCCATTTCAAGCAGCTCCCTGGGGAGTGACCTTGGCCCAGGACACCTCTGTGAGCAAGAGACCCTAGGATTGCCTGAGGCATGGACAATGGTGTGCGCATCTCCTCATTGATACAGTCTATCTGAAGTGGCATGTGCTCTTGGACAACTGTCTTCTCTTTTCAGAAAGGTTGAATCAACTCAAGAATGTTCTATCACTTATACAACAAAGTAGCTCATTGACCTGAATAAAGCAGAAAGGCATGTAGGAAAATGAGAGAACATTGGATTCCAAGAAAGAAGTGTTAAAATCCTACCTCCTGTTTCTGTGAATGGAGGGATATTGTTAACTTTGAGGTAGGAAGGGAAGGAAAGGGGGGGGGGGAGAAAAAGAGACAGAGACAAGAAGACATGAAAAGAGAGAGACTCAGAGATAGACAGAGATAAGGGATAAGACAGAAAATAGAAACAAACAGATAAAGAAGAGAGAAAGAGGAGAGAAAAGAGATGGGGACAGACAGAATATAGACAGAGAGAAAAAAAGAAAGAAACAGATATACAGAGAAAAGGGGTATGCAGAGAGAAAAGGGGAGAGAAAGAGAGATTTTGCAGAACATGAACAACTCTGGGATCCTATGAAGGGAACTCAGGGGTTCAGGGTGCTATTTCAACTTTGATGGGTGACATTTTTCAAAATAAAAAAATAGAAACAGAACAATGTGCCAATATGCTAGTAGGGACATACATATGAAGACCCAGCTACAATAATGGTTGCTGAATTTAGTAGATAAAACTAGGAGGCCCAGCCACATTTGAATTTCCAGGGAATATCCAACACCTTTTTGGTGGACCTTTGTCCTAAACACTTCAATTCATTCCTTCACTGTCCTCAAGACAGGAAACCTTGTAGGGAACAAGTGGCCAGCCTAGGAGAGGCCCCATTCTGGAAGCTCAGAAGCAGCTCAGGGAGGCTCTACAGAGGGCCAGTGAGTTCAATTTCTGGGCCTTTCCCTGTGGAAGGAGAAGTGTGGCTTCTCATAACGGTATCCACAGTGCAAGGAACTTGGCCTAGAGGAGGATGGGCCTGTAAGAGGCAGGGTCCCCACCCACGTGGAGTGTTGCTGCCTGCTCCTTCTTGGCCAGCCAGGGGCTTGGCCTGAAGCTCAGCCTGACGTGATTGCCCTGTTGAGTGGCCTTTTAAAACCGTTATGTGGCTTATGCCATGCCTCCTACTCCGGAAGCACCCCAAAATGTAAGCAGACACATGTCTCCTTAGCCAGACGTGACTCCCACCCTCTTGTCAGCATGCCTTTGCTAGTTGGTGTCTTTCTGCTGGGAAAGGAACCTGCTTGGGAAGATTAGGGGGCGTGAGTTCATGTCTCAGTGCTGGCGCAGCCTGGCTCCTGAGCTCTCAAGGTGCCCAGCCCTGCTGGGGCCGGCCTGGGCCGGGCGGGCCTTTTGCTTCTCCCTGGCTAAGTGTACATGTTCTCTCCTCTCATGGTTTGTTCCATGATCTGTTTTCCACATCCTCTAAGCACCTCCATTGTTCTGCTGCCAGCCTGTCCCCACCAGTACTTCATGGCAGAGAGTTTGAGAAGTAGTTGGCAGGCTCTCCTACAAGCACTGTTCTTAGTACTTGCTGTGTGTGTTTCCATGAGAAAATCTTAATCCTTAGCTTGATGAACTCTAAATATATGCATAAAATCCTACATTGCCACAAACAAGACAATTAATTAGAGGAGATTTAACACTAGAAACATATCTCTAGTATTTTTCCTGTTTAACTGTGTATGAATTACAAAGTATAATTTGAATCTTGAAGTGATACATGGAAAAAATCAAGAATGGCTACATTAGTTCCTTTTATTTATTAAAAAGTAATGAATAGACATGTTGCACAAAATTGCAGAACACTTATATAATTGTTAAGCCTGGGAGTAAAACCATGCCAGGAAGGGGTATTTTCACTAATTATCAGATTCATTCTAGTATTCTTCTTACCCCATACCCTTTCCCTCCCTTCACTACCCTCTATCTAATCCAAAGTAACTCTCTTCTTCCCTATCCCCACCCACTGTTTATTGGGAATTAACATCTACATATCAGAGAAAAAATTCAGCCTTAGTTTTTTTAGGATTGGCTTATTTTGCTTAGCATGATATTCTCCAGCTCCATCCATTTATAGGAAAATGCCCTAATTTCATTCTTCTTTAATATTCTAAGAATTTTCAGTTATATGTCCTCAAGATAGAGTGGATATCAAACATAGTTGGGACAAGGTTTACAAATTCAGTTCTGTGTTCTATGGGACGAAATAGCTATTTGTTTGGTCATCCTTTTGAACATGTTAAAGATTTAGTCACCACTTGCCTTTACTCAATATACCAGTAGAAATGTTAGGAGAGAAGCATTGTGTATCTAAATTTATAAATGATGTATTACTATTTTAGTAAGAGTTGCATATCCCACAATTTCTTAAGGATCCTCATCAAGAGAAATAATCACATTAAAAGTTTTCAACTACAGAACAATTTTGTCTACTTCAAAGTGTGACCCTAGCTGACCACTGCTCTGTTGCCTGTTAATGTTGGTTAGCTAGACAAAATATATCAAATATGTTAACATAACCCTTGAAAAAAGTCCAGTCATTTTCATTAATGAAAATCTCTTCTTTAATGGATACTGATACATTTGCCCCTATTAACTCAATGAAAGTTTGAATAAAGGTCAGTTACATCAACTGGCTTTGAAGTAGTTCTTTTTCTTCCATGTTAATCTGCCAGGGGGCCATCAATATTCTGAAATAGCAAAGAATCCCCTTTGGACTCTATCTCTAGTTGCTATCAAAGATTATCTATATTCACATCCATTGTGCTTTTATTTCCTTCAGTGTGTCTCTGTAGCCATTAAAAAATGATTGTAATAAAAGGTATTTAAGAGCTACATAGATGACATGTCAGAGCAGAAGAAAATTGTCTACTGCTATAACTATTAATCCTGTTTTATCGTGGAGAAGTTGGAAATGTGGAGCAAGAGAAGAGCCAGCAAAATATAATGCAGCTGCTTTCCCTCTTTTGCACTTCAGCTGTCACATTTGTGATGAGCCCACAGACACTACTTCCCTACCTGCCCTGCTCGCCTGTCAGCTCTTTTGGAAGAGGGAAATCTCATCCTTGTTGAGTTGACATTTCGTATTCTTATTTTTCTAGATCTTATCAGGTCTTTAAATGATAATGTTAATTTAAAATGTTTAAGGGGATGATAAAGTATAAAATAGAACAAACAAAATAGGCAATGCAATATTTTTCTATTTCTTGTTACATTAGTAGCTAGACTTGCTGCTCTAACTGGCTTCCTTTGAGAAGCCAGTGTTATTACTGCTCCATCATCCAAGTTGACACACTTGCAAAATGACTTGTGTCTTTCCCTAGTGTGCTTTCTGTCCAACACAAAGAGTGGGGCGGGTCTCAAATAAGGAACCAGGAGCAGTACGACAAGGGCGTTTCACTTTCAGTGTTTTTGTTAATACTTGGAAGAGGTGTGCAGGCTTCATGAATAGTCATCTAAAGACTTCATGCAAAGTTATCTATGAATGGTTTTGATTAAAAAAACCCAACATGCTTTATGTACTGAGCCTCCTTTTTATAAAGTTGAAACTGAGTGACAAACTCATTGAAAATGACCTTTAGTGGGATGTCCAACATCCATCAATTGATATCATTTAGCTCTGACTTAAGCTAAGCTGAATGATAATGGAGAGGAAAAGGTAATGAATTTTGAATTTGTCTCTTGGAAAATAAGTAATAAAATTCTGGAAATTATCTGTGACAGTTAAATAACTTTATAGTATCTCTATCAACATTTCCATTTTTTATATGAGACAAATGTCTACTTTCTTCCAGTAAAAATTTCAAGACTAAGGAACTTAACTCAGATTCTGGAATAGAGTTTTTTTTCACATTTATTTACATATACACACCTACATACAGATGGATGTATATAATATGACGGTGAGGAAGCTTAGTGTGTGTCATATATGTTATATTGATTTTAAATCCATTGATGGATACAAATGGGCTAAACAGATTGGTATCCCACCCTAAAATTATAAAGGAAGAACTTTGTTTTACTGTGGTTTTTCTCAGAAGTAGGAAAATATTTTCCCCAAATATATGCATATTTCATTTCTGTCCTCTTTATAATCATTGCCTTTGTTTTTCACAAAAGTCAAAAACTTCATGTAATCAAAGGTCAGAATAATTATTTCACATTTTAATATTTTTAAAATTAATAGTGAAGATAGAAGATTTGAAGTGCAGACAAAAATGAAAGAAACATTTTATCAAAGCATCTTTTATAATTGTTGCATGTTTTTATGATGCATGTTGCTTAGGGAAAAGCACTATCTTCCATTGTGCTTTGAATCTTATTTGTTCATTTAACTTTTGTTGTTATCATTTGTGCAAGTTGCTATAATCTTTATAACTCTCATTTCTAGTAGTGGACTGGTATTTCTTTGTGCATATAAGCCATAATTTTAAAATTATGTGTAATTAATTTTTAATTACACACTCTCCCATTATTCATTATTTTTAATTCAAAGCAAATTTAACTATCAGGATTGCTGTAAGATCCAGATTTGCCTATAGCTCATGTCAATGCATCTAATAAACCATAGCAATTTTCTCTCTTTCATCCATTCTGTCATTTGTTTGTTAGATGCAATATGGTACCACAAATCAAGCAAATATGTATTTACAAATTATATAAGAATTGACCACAGTTATGCATGAGTTATGCATAAATTATTATAATTTTGCATTAGTGCAGGCTTTCCATTGTTGATAACTTCCTATGCAACAGATGATATATGTAAATATAATAAGTACTACCTTGATCTTTAGCCTCCTTCCACCCATCCAAAACCACCCCATCTCTGCTTGTTCTTTCCTGTGTAGGTTGTGTTAGAAAAGTTCTCAGGGAGCTAATCCTGGATGGCTACTAGTTTCAGTCACTTTTATACATGTCCCAACCCTCACAAACTCCATCCTAAGCTCTCTGTGGCAGGAATAGCTCTCCTAATCCCTGAACAATTTACCCTGTCGCCAGTATTCACTGGATTCTATAACACCTGCTTTTGTCTTGTTTGTGATATTTGAGGATGGAAATATGAGGAAGTTGTTAAAGACGTTTACTCTCTTGTTTTTCTTCCACCCATGGGATGGAGTAGGACCTGTTCCAGACTGTGCAGAACCACCCAAATGGATCCAGATGCTGTGGCACCCCTCCATAGTCAAACCCTACCTCACACTGCTCTCTGAGTGCTCAATCCCAGACATGCTGGAAGGAGCGGCAGGTGCCCTGCAGAACTTGGCCGCTGGAAGCTGGAAGGTATGGCTAATTCGTTACAATAAAAAAGAATCTTGGAGTTGCAGCAATTCTTGAGAAAGTAATGCAAGTGTAGTTCTAAGAGGTGCAATTCTAACAAAGAGGTTTAGGAAAAAAAATTATATTGAGTTGTTGGGCTTAGAAAGTTGAAAAAAACTTAAAAAAATGAAATTCTTCTTAAGGTTTCAGAGGTCTTTGAAGACCACTGGTGAATAATATGATCATTGAAAAGGCTGTGAAATTCTTGTGATACTATGGGGACAGCTGAGCTGCTTGACTTTCAGGGACAATTGTGACATGTGTATGTTTTCAAAGCACCATCATTGGCTGTTAAGGGAGCTAATCTGCAAACACCCATATGAGTATTCTAGATGTTGTACTGGATCCCAGCCCCCAAAAAGACTCCTTGCATTTTTAAATCATGAGCTTACAGAGGAGAACAGTATTGTTAATTCCATTTGGCAAAAATATTTTTAAAAATGTATGATTTTGACAAGATTAAGAGGATCCTTTCTCCAAGTCCTTATAAACTGACACTATTCCTGCTTGATTTTCACAGAAAATTCTCAAGACCCCGATTTTTGATAGGAAAAGATTCACCAGGGAAAAATTTCTTGACTGTGATCATCATAGTTACAAGCACCAATTTGCCTTGTTGCATTAAAATATAAAAATGTGTGACCGCTCTTAGAGAAATGAAGATAGAATGTATGGGGAAACGCCAAGAGAAAACATAAAAAAAGTTTTGATTTTGCCACCTTTTTCCATCCATTTACTATCAAAGTAAGGATTTGGGATGTTCATAAACCACTTTTTTCTTTGTCATTCATTCTCTTCAAAGTGATGTTAACATTGACACATAGCTACAGAATTTTCAGAAGCTCAGAGGCATAGATGTCACTCGTCCTGGCCTCAGATTACCAGTTATTAGAACAACCTCTGGTAGTCATAGTGCTGACCTCTGTCATCAAGAACATGTTAAATTGCCACTAGTAAATTTTCGAAGACAGAAAGAATTTTAGAATGCCAGTCTTATTCTAAGCTCTGCTTCCTGAATAATTCTAGACAACTGAGTTAGTCCTCAAGCAGGGTGAGTTGCTACTAAGGAACATTCTGTGCAGTTTTAAATAAATATATGCTTATATAGGGTCTTTTTTATTAAAATACAAATACACGTGTACATATATAATTCAATCACATTATCAACATCTATTACATAATTTATTAATTTACAATGTGGGAAGGGAGGTGGACAATTCTTGGACAAGATTGGGAAAAATTTCATTGGACCAAACACTAACAAATTGCTTCAAGAAAATTGAGAATTAAGTGTGCAGAAACCAAGCATGGAAACCCTTACTTTCAAAAGTCTATTTCAAAAGACAGTTCTTGAATAATTAAAATATTGACAGGATACACAATAGAATTGACTTTCACACAGACAGTATTGCTATCTGAAATCTAGAGTCTAAGAATGTGTTTTTATAGCAATTGTCAAAATTTAGTGGTATTTCTTTAATGTCCTTAACTTTTTATGGCCCAACAAAAACATAAATGTGAAGGTAAAACACCAGAATTTTGCATGTAGATAGCTTTTTATAGATCTCATTGTCTGAAACAATAACTTTCCATAATGGGAAGAGCATGCACACTCTTTTTTTTTCTGTTACAAATTGACTAGCAAACTAGATATTCATAATGGCCCTAAACACTTTTTAAAGTTTAAAACATTCATTACTTGGTTTATGAGCATCAGGAAAAGATAATGGCATTATGCAGAAGCAAAGTGATACATGTTTTTCATAGCCAACATGCACATCAGTTACCTTTTTCTCATTTACAGTACAATGGTTTTGTTTGTGGCAGAATATTAAAACAATTGGATATAGTAGCCTGAAGATTTCCAAAATGTGAATGAATGCTTCTTCATTCTATTTATGGATATTTCTATTGTAATTGAGCTTTATGGAAACCTAGGGATTAAACTACAAAAATAAAATCTGTACTGGCTATGAAGTCAAGCATGTTTGGTATCTTTGTATTTTCAACTTCCCCCCTAAAATGTGAATATGCTCCCACTGGTTTTAAAAATAATATAGGAGAAAAGAATACTTGGATAATAATATGTCAGTATTTAATGAGTTAACATGATAGCAACAGAGACTTAGTGAAGGAAACAGAATCTGTTACCACATGGACCAATTGACTAAAAATTGTAAGGGAACCAGGAAATTCGAGACTTATTCTTACAGACAGAGTAAATAGCCTGAGGAAGGACACTGATTAGCATAGCTTAGTGCTCAGTGGGCATGGGGAAGAGAACCAGGCAAGATTAGGGGATTTCAACAAAGAGAAGTTAAAGTCATGAGTTCACATCTAAGACAAAGTGAATTGCCTCTGTCTCAGTTAACAGTGTGAGGAAAAGCAAGAGGTTTAAATGCAAAGAAAGACTATTGAGAGTTTTGAAAGATTATAAAGAAAACGGGGCATGAAGCATCATGCCTCATGGGTTTGGACTGGGCCAGAATCAGCACCAGAGTATCTGAGGACTCTGCTCTATTGGAAGTCTCTCAGAGACAGGGCTTGAGTGGAGCTGATGTTCAGCCTGAAGCAGGAAGGAGAGGCCCACTCTGAGGAGCAGGCCCAGCCCACAGCCACACGTGACTCAGCAGTTCCTTCTCTAAAAGAAGTACTGAGAATACACACCCAAGAGCTGTACTGTCTGGAAGATGTCATCTGCATCCACACCACCTGGGCAGTGGACCCATTTTCTTTTTGATGGTCATTGATTTCAAAGATTTCTGAAGTGCTAAGTTGTGGAACTCCATTCTGAAGTTATAAAAACCACTAAACCAAAGGACCTTTCACTTCCAGCTGAGATAGCAAGATGGAGTGGCAAAGCTCTGATTTACCCTAAAATGGAAATATATGAAACAGTGTGGGTTGTTGATAAGACACTAAGCATTAGTCAAGGAAAGACAGTGATCTCAAGAGACAGGAAACAAACATGATGAGCCCTGTTGGCCTCAGCTATGCCAAGCCATGGTGTAAGGACTGAGAACCCCCAGGGAAGCCTGTAAATATTCTGCATGGACAAGATGGAGCTGGGAATCTGGGGAGATCAAATGGACTAGAGGACCTAGACCTGGAGATACACAGAGGATTCCCCTCTGCTATGCAGCAGAGAAACATCAGCACATGCATATGAGGGAAATATCCAAGTCTGGAGAAGGCCATCTGAAATTACAAGAGAGAGTGAAATTCAGCACTTGCATAGGATGGGTATAGTGTGTGTTTCCAAGAGTCAGAAAAACCTCATAAAGCATGAGCAATCTGGTAGAGCACTTAGAGAATCTTGCCTCCATGTGAGGAATAATTAGCTCCAGACTAAACATGTGCTAATCTTTCCTGTTGAATCTTAAATGTGACATCCAAACACATCAACAGTTTCCAAGAAAATTAGTTGCATTCCTGAAGGAAGTTTTAAAATATCTGTGGGAATACAAGAGCACCCAGTATTGAATTTAAGAACATCTGGCATCTAGTTGAAAATTACCCTGTTATCACATAAAATTTTTTAAAAGTACAATTCATAATGAGAAACCAGCTCAGAACTGACAGTTAAAATTGGCAAACAGGAATTTTTTATAACTTTTAGTTTTATATGTGTTCATAAATTTAGATAGAAACACAACATACATAAAAGAATGAAATGAAACTTCTAGAGTTGAAAGTACAATGAGTAAAATGAAAAACAACACATTGGATATCTGCAGATTAGACACTGTAGAAGAAAAAATTAGTGACTTGGAAAATGGGAATAGAAACTATCTCAAATAAAAAACTGAAAGAAAAAGAAAACACACAGGTTGTTAATGAACATCATCAATTAGTATTTGGAGTCACCAAATGAGAGGAGAGAGAAAGGAGCAAGAGGACCAAAAAAGTTGAAGGAATAAAGATTTGAAAATTTTCCAAATTTAATGAAAAAAAAATGTAAACTTGCAGATCCAAGCAGTTAAAAAATATCCCAAACTCCAGGAACATGAAGAAACCATAGCAAGGTGCATCATGATTACATTTTTCAAAACCAATAATAAAGGTAAGCACTTAAAAAGCAGTCAAGGGGAACCTGTGTTCCTACAAATCTACAAAGATGAGGCACCACATTTCCCATGAACACAGGCAGTGGGAAGACATCTGTAACACTGAAGAAACAGAGAGCCGGCTGCACTCCTCCTATAGTAAACTTGTTTTAGTTTGGTATCTAACAGATGCAACAGGTTCCTGAAGAAAGCATCCAGGTTGCTAATTACATTAGAGCAGCTGTAGAGCTAGCTATAAATGGAGACTCCTCCCAAGCCTGATGAGAGCCTGGACTAACCTGGAAATGGACAGTGTTCATCACCTGGGCAGTGATGCCAGAGAGAAATCCTAACATAAAAACACCACCTGAATTGGACAGCACACTCAGAGAGGTGGTGGCTGCCATGTGCCATTCCAACATTCGGTTCTTCCCATCCTGCAGAACAGCAAGCGTGCATACACCCTGAGTCAAAGGCTTCAGCTCCCCACACAGGGGCCACAGGATGAAGGGATTCATGTTCATTCCCACTTGGAACCCTAGCAACATCTTTGTGGCAGTGGTCATTACCACATACCCCACTAATGACAGCAGTGGCTTTCATCCTTTCTTCATAGATCCTTTCAGAGGAGAATGCTATTGTTAAACACTAAAGCACTGTAAATCAACCTGACATCTTCTCTCATCAATTAAACATGTAAAAATCTCCTACTGTGGGCTGGAAACTGGAAGACAGTTAAAAATGGAGAACAATATGACTTGGTCTTTTTTCTTATAATAAACCTGTGAGTAAGGAGTTCAGATAGCCATTGTATTTGCTGTGCTCAGAGTGTGTGCAGGTCCAGGGTGACCCTGAGGTCACTTTGACAAGGAAGTGGTAAGGCAGGAGGAGGCCCACACCCAGCATCATTGGTTAAAACCTCAGAGCAAGGATTCCGTGATTTAAATTCCCTTTAGTACTCTAGTATAGGCCATTATTTAGGGAAATACCAGCTGCCATAACAAAGGAATTTCCAAACATGCAAGGGCCCAAGCAAGAAGGAAACAGGAAGTCTCTTTCTCTTCTGGTATCAGAGTAAGGGCAGGGGTTAGAGGCAGGAAGCCTCCTCCAGGAATTAATTCACCCAAACTGAGAGCTGCTCTGTCATCTTCAAAATGTGGCTCACAGAACTGCCCACATCACCACTGTACACCAGCATAAAGCAGGAAACAACACAAGAGACTCAAATCCATCACAGGAAATATTCTATTATGGAAATGAGGTCACACCTATAGGTCCTTTCTTGTATCTGGGCTCCACTCCTGGTCACCAAAAGACAAATGCTTCCCCAAAATCCTGCTCCACCAACATTGAACAAGAATTTGCAGGTAGGTAATCTAAATCCAGATTCAATTAAAATAAAGTTCTCTCTTCTAGTGGACAAGGATTTGCTAATATATCGAATTCATATTAAAAAATGAAGCATTTACTATCTTAGTAAAAAAGAGTGGCACCTAAGTCACTGACTACCTGAGCTTCTACAACAACTCTGCTCTGCACATGCAAGACTACATGGCCTCACCAATGTGGTCTCTCCAGACCGTGCCCTAAAGTCAAGTTGCAGATTTCCCCTCCACATCACCTAATGGAAGAAGTGGTTTACCATCTCCAAAGTAGAATGTTTTTTGGATTTAAAAGAAAAATATGAAGTTCACCCCCTCTACCCTTGAGGCGCTGTACTTAAAAAGATATATATATATATATATATATATACTTTTTTTAAAGGAAAAGTTTTCCAACCTGCTATCTACTAAGTGAGAAGAAGAAACAACTGAATTATTTTTATCATATATTGAATAAAAAATATGGCTGTATCTGCCCTGTCTGTGAACACAGTGACTGAGAGCCTAATCCTTCCAGTCTGCATGTCTGCATCTCTACTGCGTAAAGGGCAGGAATGTCAGCACCTTCATCTGAATTCTGTCCTGTCAGTCACCCCTTCTCAGTGGTGTGCTCATACAGTGCTGTCATTAAGGAAACACAGGAAGCTCAGAATAAGATCTAATCATCTTTAAGCCTGCCAGGCCTCCCCTCAACCAGAGCCACTCTTAATCACCAAAAGGCATTTCTAAATGCTGTCACACATAATGATGATATTTGATAACATTTGCAATAAAAAATAAATAAAATCTTCCTGTGTTCAGACAGGTTCATTTAAAAAAAAATTTTTCAGTTGTAAATGGATACAATATCTTTATTTATTTATTTTTATGTGGTGCTGAGGACTGAACCTAGTATCTCATACATGCTATTCAAGCACTCTACCACTGAGCTAAAGTCCCAGCTCCAAAAAGTTTAATTTTTAAAGAAAAGCGTTTTTTTAATTGAAAATTACTGATTCTTAAGATAGCTAGTGAGCCAGAAAAACAGGTATACTTCTTCTTATTTGTTTAGCAAATGCTTTCTCTGAGTCTCTTGCTCCAGCTTGACCTTCTTAATCTGTTCTTACTGTGAAAGCACATCAAAATGCTTTTTTCCCCCAGGAAACCCTATTGGCTGGAAATTTATATTTTCAGCATGAATACATGCAATAAAATTCAGTATTTGCACTAATCTGATTCACATTTAAATAATATAGTCATACAAACAAAAAACACTTTAAATATACTGTAACTACCATTAACTTAATCAAGATTTGGTGTATTGAATTGATTTATTGCTTTGAAAACATAAAGAAATCCTTCATTAGTCCTCCCCATTAGAGATTCCACTTAAAAAATAGATTTTAGAATTTTTAAAAGAAAGCTATATAATCCTAAAGGATAGCACTGAATTTAAAGAACCAACACCCACGTCCCACATTCCCTATAGAGAAACCCATTGTGAGAAGGGCCCAGTTTCTTCCCAAATCCTAGAGCAGCCACCAAACACAGTTCTTTTTTCTACCTCAAAACCTTTTTAATTCAGAGTATAATAATAATACAAAAAATTGTGAATCATGCATGAAAAAAACATGGTTTCTGAATATTTAGTACATTGCCTTCATAGTAAACTTCCAGTGAAATAAGGCTGAATAAATAATTTTGGGGAAATGCTTTCTGCCCTCTTATCATGAGAGCAAGGTACCATGATAAATAATTCGGTGTTGTAAATCAATTCAGAAGAAGATTTCATAATCCACAGCCATCTATACCAAACTCACTATATGTATTTCTCATTATATAGAATGGGACTTTGAATACATGTGACCCTGAGACATCACAAGATGCTCAAGTGCTTCTGAAAGATTAAATTATATTTGGAGGAGTTACCTTCTCAAATGTGACCTTTCTTTACCATGTCAGAAGAAAAAGTGGGGCTCTGAGCATAGTATGCACACCTGTAATCTCAGCCACTCAGGAGGCTGAGGCAGGAGGATCAAAAGTTGAAGACCAGCCTGGGCTACTTAGCAAGACTATCTCAAAGTAAAATAGGTTTCAAAAACAGGGATGGGGATGATTGAGGGTTTGCTTGACAAGTATGAGGACCTAGGTTCAACCCCGTTACCACAAATAAAGAAACTAAGGAAGGGGAAAAAGGAAGGACAGAGATAAATAAAGAGAGGGAAGGAGACAGAGGGATGGATGGAGGGAAGAAGAAAAAGTGGGGAAATGACTAATAAAGTCAGTGGGAAAATGCTTATTCAACAGGAAAGAGTTTAATTTCAGATACTTCTAAAGCCAGAGTACTCTTGAAGAACAGAAAATTAATAAAAAAATTCAGAATTTTAGCAATATAATGGGTTCAGCCTCAGAACAGACTATTTTGTACTTAAAAGAGAATGTTATCTTTAGTTACTTAGTAAATTGTTGGGATTTAAAAAGAGAAAAGCTAAATTACAATGTTAATCTCCTTTTAGGGACATAATCAGCTTAAACAGAATTGCCTCATCTTAAGCAGGAGAGAAATTATAGCTATCAGTTGTGTTTAGAGCCAGGATGTAATTTTTCAAAATCAAGCTCCTCAAAATCCACATTCCAGAGAAGCAGCCTGGGTTTATAGGGTTAAAACATTGACTTCACATTATCACCAAATCCTCCCAGTACATGCAGTGAGGAAATTTATTCAGCACAGTTTCATGTGCGAGTAAACTTTGTTTTACAAATTCACTTTAGGTTCACCTCTGAGCCCTTGTTTTAACTGCTGAAAAAAAAAGAAACCTAGGGGGTTGGGGTGGAGAATGGAAAGAAAAATCAAACAGACTTTTCTAGGTGAACTCAACCAAACCAGCTGTTTTGCGGTCCCTTCAGGCTTAAAGTGTGGCTACCTTCCCACTGTCAGCCCTCCTCCTATTGTTAACTTCAGCAGTTGAAGCTGAATTTGGGGGTCTTAGAGGCACATCCTGCAGAAGAAATGGGAATTGGATCATGAATTGGTTCCACTTCTCAGTCTGGAAGCACCTCTGTCCTGTCTCTTGTCCAGGACACACACAGATGTGCTGATTGGTAACTGGGCCATCTCTGTTTCATACCCTCCTCCCTTGCTGCTCAGCTCACCTGCTGTGCAGCCGTGTCCTCTCCATGCCCACCATTCCTATGTGCAGCCTCCTTCTTGACCAAGTGACCTCTTTACAGCTCTTGTGCTAGCCCATTCTCCATTGACCTATACACCTTGTCCATTTAAGCCACAGAATCCCTCAGGGGCTATCCTTTGCCACACTTGCACCACAGGAGCATTCTCTAGACCCACAAGCCATGTCACCATTCCTACCCTGTGGCCCCCACTCCATAATGATAGCAGAGACTTTGCTTGACCTTTTCCAGCCACTGCTATGGTCCGAGAAGAAGCAGCACAGTTCTCCTGAGTCTGCAGTACCATCCTCAAAGTGGGGTTCAGCAGCAGCAGGTGGGGTCTGGGGATATTCCAGGGTTCAGGTGGCACCCCCCACCAATGATGTTACAGCTCTTGTTCTCTCCCCAAAGTCTGTCTTCCTTCTCCCAACCTAGAGGCTCTGTGTGAACTGCA
Organism: Ictidomys tridecemlineatus; assembly: GCF_052094955.1. NCBI lineage: Eukaryota > Metazoa > Chordata > Mammalia > Rodentia > Sciuridae > Ictidomys > Ictidomys tridecemlineatus. The sequence goes on along the minus strand of NC_135492.1, from coordinate 18,646,080 downwards.
AGGAGAGGGCAAATTGTCTCTACCTCTTCTGATCATCTTTCAAAGGTGCCCCATCTTCTATTTGGACATTTGCCCTTCAGCCTCACACACTAAGCACTTGTGCTAGCCCATTCTGCAGCTCATGCTTCTCCCAAGGAAGAGGCATGAGCAAGGAGAAAGAGGCGGCCACAGCACGTCTTCCCTCTGTACCATCTTCTCAGTGCCTGCTGCCCTCAGTCTGCAGCACAGTGGCAGAGTCCATTACTAATATTTCTATCTTAACTGCCATGAGTTATGTGCCCTTCTCTCTGTGTCTTCACTTTTATGACAGTGTTACTACTTCTACTGTAGTTTTGATTAAAACTCTTGGTAACCCATACACTCTTGTAGCCACTGCAGGGTCTGTTCTGCTTCTGAGGCAGTGTGCTACTGGTTAGGAAGGACTCTTGTTAGCCTGGTATTTCTATGCTGCTTGCACCTGTGAAGCATTCTCCATTTCCTAAACAGCTGTATCTATAGCGTGGCATTTTCTAAATAGCTGTATCTATAGCGGGTCATCCCCTCTTTTAACTTCTCGCTGACTGACACATATGGATTGCACATGACCTACATCAGAATTGGTAGGCTGATGCTTTACAGAGCATTGTAAGCACATATCTTTGAATGTGTAAAAGAGCCTTACAAAATTGCAACATCTTTTGAATGCAATTTAAGTAATTTATTCTGAGTTACCATCTACTGTGGTGATACTATAAATCATCCATACATATACAAATACCAAGACAACTTAAATTTGCTAAATAAAATTTATTAATAATTTGAGTGTCAGATCCATTGTCTGGTTATCCTATTCACATAGGGAGAAAATATTAGTGTTGACCATTTTCACATATCAAAAATGGCTGACTCATACACATGGGGCACTACATGGCCATTTATCCATTGCTGTTACTCTCAGATCTGTTCCTATCAAAACTGAAGGACTCTCATTACTTTCCAAACATCAAATCATCTTTCCCTCCAGTCTCTGGGGAGATTTCCAAAAAGGTCAAATCCATGACTGTCCCTTCATGGCTCATTTCAGATATGTCTAGTCATCCTGCATACGTGGAGGACAGATGAGGAAAGAACAGTGTCTGATAGACCAAGCACCAAGGCTTAGGCAAGAAGGAAGGGAATGATGGCAAGGGGGAATAATGTCAGCAGGTCTGGAGAAATGGGACCCAGTCTCAGCTTCACGGGTGACTCCTGTGGCTATTATTTAACATCTTAGTGTATAAATCTCTTCTTCTATAAATGTTAATGCTGACCTCCCTGAGGTTTGGAGATGGCAAATGCATAAGCAGGAGGCATGGGGCCTGGAAAGAAGTGGTACTGGGGAGGAGAAACTGCTAGGGCTCCTGCTTCAGCTTGCTTAAGTCACCAGGAGCCTCCTTGCAATCCCCCAGAAGGTCAAGAATTCTCCCCAGTGTTCCAGTGTTACGATTTACTGTTGCTGTTCACCTTGCAGTATGTCCATGTTGACGCTACACTCTGACTGCCATTCTGTTCCTTCCTTTTTCTAGATTCCCTCCTTGGATTTATGTTTGAGCCCAACCATGAGTGGGTTTCCTAAGCTCAGGCTTGTGGCCTATTCTGGACTTGGTGCTGGAGGCCCATGACTTTAGTGGTAGGGAAACACATGTGTCCAAAGGAGCCATTTTCCAGCATGTGGGTCCAATGAGCCAATGCATGGGCCTTGGTACCAGGGGAAGGATCCTCCTCCTTTGGAAGGATATCAGGCCAGGCATCTAAATCCTAACAAGCAGCTTCAAACCTCTATGCTCTTCAGCATCTCAGATTCCTTGCTATCCATCTCTTTGCTTTCAGAGTGGGGCTATAAAGTAGTTCCCTGCAACCAAGAGACGTCTCACTGGGTTTTATCTACTTTCCTATGCCTCAGGCTTCCAGAGCTCAAGGACAGAAGGGGCCAGGAGAAAAGCATGCATTATTGGATGATGGTGATAAGAAACTATGTGAATGTGATTTCTAATGTAGGACAGGATGAAGTTGTTTGTTTTTTTTTAATCTCATATTTCATGCAGGGCTGGGCTGAGGATGTGGCAGGCATGGCGTATGCCCTACGTTCACTGCCAGAGGGGGCTCCCTGCCTGCCACAGGTGAGAGCCAGCTCTGGGGTGCCTGTCCTTTATGGGGGAAGGAGGGTGGAGAGGGCCTGTGCGGGAAGGGTGGGGAAGACTGGTCCCCATGAGGACTCCCTCAGAATCTAAAACCTCATTCCGTGAATGCAGTTTTCTCTGCTCAGAAATGAAATTGCAACAAATCCAACCTTTATATGTCAATTATTTATTGCACCCTCTTCTCTGGGACACTACAGAAGAATGTAAAGCATGTATGCACATGTATGCAAAGCTTTTGAATCTAAATCTTGAATCTAAATCTGAATGCTTTACTTCTCTGATACTGCACATACATTACAATTTGAACCATTAACTCTGTTCCATTAAGGCCTACGAACGCCAATCCCCCCAAAAAATATTTTTATGTCTTATTTATAAATAAGACATTGAATTATGACCCTGAACATAATGCACTTTGATCTTTTTAAAAAAAAAAGTTTACAATTTTCTCTTGATTGTCAATGTCATGTTCACCATTTTCTCTTTACTATTCGGCAAAGGACTTACTCCTTTGTGTGTTTGGCAACTGATCTCTCTGCCACACCCCCTCCAAATTCAGAGCTCTTTTACAAATTCACCGTGTTCAACTCATCCCACTCTCATTTTTTTGGTGGTTCTTTTTTTAAAATCTTATTGAGAATGGCCCACGCTGCTTGTCCCAGCTCTCCACATCTTAAAGCATTAAGCACATCCCACCAATCACTTTCAAACTCAAGTACTAGAAATACCTTCACAAGAGAAGCGAAGTGTGGGTCATGGATTAAACCTGAAACCTTTAATTTATGTTGAAGGTAAAAAAAAAAAAAAAAAAAAAAGTTAAGTCATTTAAATGCATGTCTAACTCATTCAACCTATTCTACAACTAGGTCTTGATAATGCATCCTTTTGGCTCCTGTAAACAGCCATCTGAAACCCACCCATAATATTTGCTTATAGGATTTTCCAGCTCTGTTCCTAATGTCCTTTGCCTTCCCTCTTTGGGCAGTGGTCAGTATATATCCAAGCCACTGTCCAAAAAGAGAAAGGCCTGCCCATTCTTGTTGAGCTGCTTCGAATAGACAATGACCGTGTTGTGTGTGCGATGGCCACTGTGCTCCTAAACATTTCCTTGGACGTCAGAAATAAGGAACTCATCGATATGTACTCTGACTCACAGTGTCCCAGTTTCTCAGTGAAAATGCTTTCTTATGGGATGTGTGTGGCGAGACCCACGTGTGGTGACACATGTGTGAGCAGATGCCATTCGTTTATTATCAGCCTCATGTTTTCCAGGTATCCTGCTTTAAATCCAGTGAATTGATGAATCATTTACAATTTAGAGGGAAAAATGGTTTTGTTGACCTTTTTCATCCTTGCAAATTAAAAGTAACCACATACTGAGCACTTCATCCTGTCATCCTGAGTCCCTCAGAAGACTGTGTTTGCCTCCCACTTGTGAGCTGAGGAATCCTGATGGGGTACACATCCCTTTGCTCCCCATATTTATTTTCAATTGTGGATGAGACCATACTGAATCATTAATCCTATTATTTTTTCTAAATCACCACCCCATGAGATACTGAGGACATTTTATTGTTGATTCATTGATGAGGCAATACACTCATATTTATTCAACAAACATGTGTTTATAATCTGCTTCACTCCTGGCCAATTCCAGGGCTGGAGATTTATATCAATGAGTGAGACTAAGAGAAAGTATTGACCTTGTGAAGTTTGCATTCAGGAGGGGAGAGGTGTCCAATCAACAAATGAAGCACACAGTGCAGTGTCTTAGGAAGGCTTCATGGTGAGAAATGGAGCAGAGAAAATAAGGCTGTGATTGGTAAGATTGTGAGTTCTTTCTTAATTCACATAACATAAAGTTAATCTTTCTAAAGTGTGGAGTTTTAGTACCATTTGGTAATTCCCAGTGTTATGTAACCAGGACCTCTGACAAGATCCAGAATGTTGTCACCACCATGAAGGGCCATCCATGTCTATTAAACAGCCCTGTCCCTCCCCCTTCTCCCCACCTCAGGCAGCCACCAATCTGCTTTCTGTCCATGGGTTGCCCTGCTATGAACCTTTCAGGTGCTTGGAGCCAGGTCATATTGTTTCTTTCCTTTCCTTTGCCCAGTTTGGCGTAATCTCATGCGTCTATTTTTGTTTCATTATCTAAACTTTTGGAGTCAAATACAGAAGAAAATCATTGCCTGGACTGATATTGTGTAGATTTTTCCATTTTCTTCTGTGAGTTCTATTGTTTCAAGTCTCCTGTGTAGATACTTAATCCATTTTTAGTTCATTTTTTGTAAGGATGTGATGTAAAGGTGCAGTTTCATTCTTCTGCCTGTGGATATCCAGTTTATTGTTGGAATTTTAAATGAGAGGTCAAGGTAGGAATGGTCAGAAGGTAACTCTTAAGCCAATACTTAAGGGAAGCAGATAGCCATGCAGATATTTAGAGGGAAGAGAATCCAAAGTGAAGGGGCAGCCTCTGCAATCAGCTCCCTGGAGTGAGAGCTGGGAGCAAGCCAATGGGGTAAAGGCCTTCAAGGAACCTAATATTGTCTGGCAGAGCAGGTGGTGGGAGCCCAGGTCAGAGAGGTCTCCTGGTGCCTCTCTCTTTGTAGGTGAAGAGGCCAAGCTGATTGATGCTTGAGGAAGGATGAAATTTGGTGGGAAATTTGGTGGGAAACCTCTGTGGTCTCTATGGACTATTGTCCTGATGGATAGGAATCTGATATTGAAGTAATTCCTGTAGGGTTGTTGGTCAGTTTAGTGAACACAGTCTGGCACACAGAGCAGGTAACAGGTGTCAGTGGACAGCATCTGGAGACTGGGCCAGCTACTAAGGCCAAAATGCAGCTTCCTCTAGGCAACTGGGAGAAATAAGATATGAGTGTACCAAGGGACATGACTCCATTCCTGAGCAGCTAGAAGACCAGGTGTGACAGACTAAACCCTTTATCTGGGAACCAGATACTTTTTCTGCCATTTCATAATACCCATCAGATTCTTCAGTGAAAAACAAAGCATTTGCAGTATTTTTACCCATTTATTCAAAGTGAAGCCAGAGTTCAAATCTATATCTAGTAAATTCAATTCATCATGCTTGCAATATGTTAAAAAGTAGGAAAAAAACAGGCATGGTGGTGCACACCTATAATCCCAGTGGCTTGGGAAGGTGAAGCCAGAGGAACACAAGTTCAAAGATGACCTCAGCAATTTAGCAAGGCCTAAGCAACTTAGCAAGACCCTGTCTCAAAATAAAATATAAAAACTGGCTGGGGATTTGTCTCAGTGATTAAGTGACTCTGGGCTCAATCCTGGTACCAAAAAAGGGCAGGAAATCAACTCATAATTAGTTTGAGTTTAATCTAATTTTTTTGTGATTTAAGTATATTTTGTATATTTAAACTAGGTCATTAGCTCAAAAGGTCAAAGTACCCTCTCCATATACACTTTTGTTTTCCTTGGACAAATAGCACAGGGGCTTCAAATAAAATCCTCTCTTCTCTGTAACATGGAGGAAAAATCAATAGCTAATCAGTCTACTGCCTGGGTGCTAACTACTGGCTATTGTGTTTTATTTCTTTCTGTGGATTAAAATATAACAAAATAGTGAACTATTGATTGGGTTTCCTAGCTCGTGGGCATCTCTTCTTTCTCAAAAGCCAGTTATATAGTTCTCTCTCTCTCTCTCTCTCTCTCTCTCTCTCTCTCTCTCTCTCTCTCTCTGTCTCTGTCTCTCTCTCTCTCTCTCTCTCTCTCTCTCTCTCTCTCTCTCTCTGAGGCAGGAACATTTGGAGCTCCATATTGCTCATATTAAATTAAGCTTTTTATTATCAAATGTCACCAGAAAGGAAATTGAGCCAGTCATTTAGAAGCAGAAGTGAAAATATCTAAGTCATGGGCTTTACAGAATCAATAACTTTTTTTCTTGAATTAAAAGAGCTGAATTTAAAAAACATTAGATTCCCTTATAAGAAAGAAAATGTGACTTTTGCTAACTCTTCTACTTTAAATATTGCATTATAGTAGGTGTTTTTGTAGGGAAATGATATAAATAACTTTATGCATTGAAACCTGCAGTTACTTTGAACCTAGACCAATAAGAAAAGGAAGAGTGAATGTGAGGTTCTTCTCCCATCAGCTCTTACTGAAAGATGTGATGACCTTATCTGATTTCATTTCATTAAAGCTCATCTTTATGCTGATGACTCTGAATTCTGTCTCAGGTCTCATGGCCAGCATTCTACCCACTTGTTCACTGGATGTCTAATAGGCATCTCCAGAATAATATGTCCACAAATGAGTTATCCATAGACCTGATCCTTCCCCAATCTCCCCATTATAGCAAAGGGCCTGTTGCCCTTGATGTGCCCAGGAAAAGACACCTTGGGGTCTTCTTCAGCTCATATCCACCCCACTTTTATATCAAACCCATCAACAAATCTGGTCATGCTCTTGGATTTTCCCAGAATCTAACACTTTTTAGCATCTTCATGGCTTCCTCCCTGGTCCAGATCTCCCATTGTCTCTCCCAGGTTTTTACCGTGGCCTCCTACCAAGTCCCTTGCAGCCCCATTATTCCTATATGCTTATTTGTACAGCAGCACAGTGGTGCTGTTAATACCTGAATCATCATGCAATTTCTTCATCCCAAATCCTCCTAATCACCCTCCAAAACTAGGTCTTTGTAAGGCAGATGTGACTCTATCAGACCCAGTTCCCTGTCATCTCCCAAGATACCACATGTGGCCTCTCCACATCAGTACCTTTGCTGTAGACATCAGTCTCTGATTTTCCTTTATCACAGGAGCCAAGACCCTCCCTTGGGGCCATTGAACTTGCTGCTCTATCTTCCAGGAGTCCTCTTCCCTCAACTCACTCCATTTCTTCCCCAAATGCTACATTCCCAAGAGACGCCTCACTGCCCACCATAAGTAGCATCCCACCCTCTCTTCTTCCCCACGTAAGTCTTCTCCACAGCACAACACTGATCACCTACTGATAGATGCCCCAACTTAAGGTGCTTCCACTTACCATTACAGTTGTGTGAAAGCAATACTCAATCAGTAGAACCTAAACTTACAATTTGAATCTTAATCTTTTCCCAGTTCAGTGATGAAATCTGATCCTCTATCTTGATACAATGACAACAAGCTCTGGGTCAGCTAAGGGACCACAGCAGGTGCAAGCAGTCTGTATTCTATAGCGTGCTGTGTTGCTGAGTTGTGATGTTCAGTAGGTTAGGTGCATTAAGTATCTTTGACTGACAGTATTTTCAACTTACTATAGTTTATTGTGGGTATAACCCCATTGTAAGTTGAGGAATGTTGTACGTAACTTATTTTTCATCCTTCTTCTTTCACTGCAATGTGAACCCATTGAGGGCCAGAAGCACTGCCTTGTTTATTTACTGATGGGTCCCATGTGTGGTTCCATGTAGGGACTTAATAAATATTTTCCAAATGAAAGATGGAACTAGATTTTTCTGTTCTAACCGTCAACTTCAAACAAACTCCAAGTCAGCCAAATAATAATAAAGCAAATTAACTAAAAGAATAACTAGGGAAAAGGGGTTTTATGTTAATAAAAATAAAACAGGTTATTTCCTTCTTAAATTTATGAGATACATGGAGACACTCAGAATTTCAGAAGGAATCCAGTTTTTCCTTCATTGTTTCTGGGGTTTCAGATTATTCTGTAAGTAAGGGGTTAGGGTGGGCTGGCTGTCACGTTGTGGTCATAGAACATCCTCCTTGGGCTCCACTATCCGAATAGCTCCTAAGAAGCTATTGAACAATAATCACTCTGCCCTGTTAGGTCTAATGAGAAGCCTACGGCAGCACCAACAGGAATGTGACATGCTCTATCCTTCCATTATCTTCCTGCTGGGGCTGTTCCCATGGTTCTGTGTATGTCTCTGTGATAAGTGGTAAGTAAGCTATAGACAGACCTATGTGCTCCAAATGATGTAGCACAGTAGCTGAGGTTTATGTACATCTACACATTTCTTTGCAAACTTCAAAATTGTTAATTATCCTTCTGAGTAGGGAAGATTTTTAAAAAGAATGGCAATAACTAGCTTTTGTGAGAAGGCAAAAAGGCTATACAATACTGTGTCACTTCAACAAGTTTAGCAAGTGTCACCTGTTTCAGCACTTGCACAGTTCCTGATCAAGCCTGTAGCCCAATTCCCACCCTCCACCAACAAAGAAAAAAAAACCGAAAGCCTGATAGCACATATGAACTTACACTTGCTGACCTCCTACTTGTCCCCGAAAGCCCAGCTTCCAGTGGCCCTTACTGAACCCTTACTGAAACTACTCCTGGGACACAGCATTGGTGAATCACAACACAAAACTATTTCATTTATCTTAGGTTTCTGTTGTGTAATTCTATCTTCTTGTTGCCTCTTTTTTTTTCCACGTGTGTGTCACATCCTCCCCACTGAAATAATAAACAGGGAGGGTCAGGTTAAGGTTAGAGCTAGGATTCTGGCTGTATGTAACTGATATCCCATAGTGTCTTGCACTCTGCTGTGTCCATAACAGGCACTCAGAACAGTATTTGCTGAATGTGTCAGCTGGCAGATGAGTAACATGAGTCACTATTATGAAGAGCAGATCTAGAGGATGTTTGGGACCCCCAAGTAGAGATAGAAGGGCAGGGGTTATGTGGATGTGTTTCAGCCTCTTTCCACAGTGTCTAGCAGCAGAGTAAAGAAGCTCAGATGCTCCCTCAAACCCAAGACTCTAAGAACTCATTCTGCTGCTGCTTAGAAGAGGTTAGAGACTGGGGGAAATAGTAAAGCTCTCTGTATGTGACTCAGTCACTGCCAAAGCTCTATGCTGGACACGCTGCTGCAGTGACATTCTAAGAGCCACAGAGCACCCTCCCTTGACTTATCTGGATGGTGGCTGCTTGTCACACTTTGTGGCAGGTGGGTCAGGACTGGGATGCTATGAGCATCTCTCCAGCTGCCTGTGTGCCTCCCTTGGCCTAAGAGAGGAGCCTGCTCAACGTGCATCCCAACCATGTTGCCCTGGTCATTTTGCCTCATCCTTCTGGGTAGGACTCTCCCTCCCTCTATCACTGTTTGTATGGTTGGTTCTCTACATTTGTGATGACCTCTGAGAGAGTTTCTTTGACATCCCCCTGCATGTTCATATCTATGCACCATCCTTCACATTGGGTTAACCATCTTTTCACTGTGTCAGTATGCTGAGCTTCTGTCCAGGCAATCTTTTCCTTCCTGTTGAAGTTGTACTCCAGCCTCAGTGGGACACAACCAGATGCTACTTTGTCTGGGGTCAGGATGCAGCTCTCTGCAATATGCCCCTTCAAAGAGGGTAGAAAAAGGAACCAAAGTCTCCATGTGAAGTCAGCGGTTTCCAACTGTCACTTGCCCGCACTATTGAGTCACAAAAAAATAAAGCTATTTTTTGTATGGAGTTAGTTACTTTTTAAGTAGTCAACCCATTGTTTTTCTACCTCCACAAGCTTTCAGATCACCCTTCCATCTTTGGGGGGGGGTTCAGGGAGTGAGAAAAGAAGTGGAGATCTTCCTAACTTTCTTTCTTGCCCCAATCTGTTTTAAATATTCACATAAAAGATGTTTATTTGGCCACTCAAAAGACTGCTTTAGGATGAAGAATGCTGGTGATATTCAGTACTGTCTTTCAATGAAAGTACAAATTGAATGAAGAAAGTGGAAATCCTGTCCAGGAATGACAACTACCCCTTCCCCAGATAGATCTTTACTTGTTGAGAAACATGTTTTCCTTTGGAGAATGAGGATGGAGATGGGGAGGCAAGGGGGAAATCTTCATCATATCAGTGCTATCCTGAATGCTGCATAGCTTTGTACACCTTGCCTTTCATTTGGAGATCCCACAGCTGAATTTTTAAGAGGTATTTTATGCAATTCTAGACCTGGAAAAGGCCTATTTTTATTCAAACTTTGAAATATATTTTTTGCCGAAACCCCTAATCTTGCACGAGAGCATGTTCTCTGAGGAACCAACAGGTACCTTAAAATGCTCTCAAAAAATAATTTCTCAAAGTATACCCAGCTTCTGCAGCCCAGGATTGAAATAAGTTCAAGGTATTATCTGTCTGCCTATGGAATACCATGTTACCTGCACAGCATCTCATAGCAGAATTGGAAAGAAGAGGGCTCTGAAATCTCAGGGCTTCCTACCAGTTAAAATAGATGCCATGTGCTTTATTATGTTCCCATCTCATGCCAGTAGGTTTTGTGTGGCAAAATCCCCTGGGATATGGACACCCCATTGAGAAACTGACCCCTTGTTGTCTACAAATCTCATGTCGCCCTAAGCACCCTCTTTTCCTCTGCTTTTGTCCCTGGTGAATTTGTGCCTGGGGAAGACTTGAGGCTCTGGAAACTTCCATGCAACCCAGAGAGGGAGGGTGCTCTTTTTATTCCCAAAGATATGTAAGCTTCACTTTATTAAGTAGATATGAGGACATTTTAGAAACATACCTTCTCTGGTTTTCAAAACATGCTCTTGAGCCCAGGGCAGATGTTGTTTTAATTAAAACATATGCAATTTCAATTACTATTTTAAGAAGAAGCCTGATTTCCTAGACAAGGTAATTTATCAGAGCCCTCTGCTGGCTGTCCTTAATAACTTGATTTTCTCAAGCCACATTTAAATAGATAGAAAGTGCTATACTTTGGCAGAAACTTCCCATCTTCTGATGAGATGTCTGTGCTGGAGTGCTCTTCTCCTGACCCCAGAATCTGATCTTACCAATGCTCCCTCCCTTTTCTGTGAAGCCATAAGTCCTTTGCTAATTAACTTTAGACACCTATTGGGGAATTTTGGCGGCTGGGTCTGGTAGATAAGAATTGCTTGGAAGGGGAGTTGTAAATAAATCAAAGAGCCAATAATTATTTTTATTAGATAAGGCTTTAATGATTCATCCCTTGGAAATACTCTGTAAGGGGAAAGGCAAAATTGAGACATTTCCAGTTGATTCAAATTCAGGACCTCAACTCAAAGCCTTTAAGAGAGAGACAGAGACAGACACAAACACAAGAGAGACAGAGGCAGAGGCAGAGAGAAAGAGATCCATTCAGCTTCACTTTGACTATTTAGGTATTCATTTTATGCCTGGCAAACAATTTCAGAGGAAAGGTTTAGAGAAGTGGAAGAGGAGAAAAACAAAGGGTTCTCCTCAAATACCCCAACCAGATCTTGAGAATCTAAAAATAGAAAAGAGGATTTAAGCAGGATAATGTTTTTAAATTATATCCCTTTTGAAGTGTAAATTCTCCCCCTTGTGAAAGCTTCTTTTGCACTTTGCACCTTACCTTTGACAATTTTTAGAAGTCTCTTCAAAGTCACTGGTTCTTTCAAGTGCTGTCTTAATGTGCCAAGGTCAACATATAAATCCTTCATTTCTGATATTGTATTTTCTAATTCTGGAATTTTTATAGTTTTCATTTCTCTGCTGAATTTGTACATTTTTTTCACCCATATTGTCCATTTTTTCCACTAAATAACACAGATAAAGTCCTCTCTATGTATTCTAACCCCTAGATTGCTGTGGATTTACTTATAAAATTATCTTTCTTCTTATGATCACATTTTCTTGCATCTTTGCATGTCTTTGTTTTTTGTTTCTTTGTTCTTTTTAGATGTGCATGACAGTAGAGTGTATTTTGACATGTTATACATGGAGTATAATTTATTCTAATTAGCATCCCTTTCTTGTGGTTGTACATGATGTGGAGTTTCACTGGTTGTGTATTCATATATGAACATAGGAAAGCTATGTTTGATTCATTCTACTGTCTTTCCTATTTCTACCCATGTCCTGTTCGTAGATGCCAGGCATTTTGTATTAAAAGAATATAATAGACTAAATTAAATAATTTATTTCTCCACAAAGAGAACAGCCTATTTCTTCTAGGGGGTGGCTGAGGTGGTTGGGTTGAGCTAATTAATGCATATTATATCTCTCTCTGGGCTTTTTGCTCAGCCTAGTTGTATCTTTAGTTAAACTCACTTTTCCACTGAGTTCAAACATTTCAAGAGCATGATCGGTATCTAACCTATGGTGGGACTTGGAAGCTGACCACCTACAGTTTCCAGAGTTCTCTCCACGCATCACCCTCCAGCTCAGTCACCCATTATATGAGCCACAGGCAACCTCCCTCTCTTCTTCTCTCTCTCTTCTTCTCCCTCCCTGTCTTTCCTTCTCGATTGCAAAGTTCAGTTGCCAGCTTTTGGGATCAATACATCACCTTAATTTCTCAAGCCTTAAATGATATTGCTTCCACTGACTCGATGCATTCCTGATTCTCACATTCCTAAGCTCAGAGCTGCCTTCCAGCAGCCTCTCCCTGCTTCCCACTCATCATGTTGCACTGTAGCTCTACCAACTTAGCTGTTTCCCCACCTCAACTGCTGCTTCCCCTCCTCCCCCTCCCGTCCTCTCCTCTCCCACCTTTTCCAAGCCCAAAAACTCGGATTTTTGCCCTATGTAAACTCATGAGCAGACATTCATGGAAGTCCACACAATTCAGGAAGAGTGGGGTCATCTACTCAGACAGGCTAGTGCCACTGCAGGAATAAGAGTATTTGTCTCTAGTTTTACTTTTTATGCTTCTTGGGAGACCCCTCACTCTGCCTGCCATTGTGTGAACATGAAGATGGTACAGCAGGTGGTATGGTTTCTGGGCTACGCTATGAAGCTCCTGGGAGTGTCCACTGTGTCTTCCTTATCTGCTGCGTCGAGCCCCAGTGAAGGGCTGTCCATGTGCAGGAGGTACTTTTGAAGTATCATTTCAATGTGTAGTCAGTTGACGCCTTAAGTTATGGCCTCACAAACCAAGATTGTCTTGTCATATGTAGATTTACCTTATCATTTTAAATCAGATTTTAGCTATAACATCTATTACAGCGTCTTTTGCAATTGAGACCTATCTACCTTCACCTTCTTCCTTCCTTACTTTGAACATACTACCGCCGCACATCTCTAAAAAACAGAATTCAGTGCCTATTTTTTTATTTTGCAAACCAAAGTTGGGTTTTTTTTGTCTTTTTTAAAATAGTACTTTGATGTACTTTTTGAAGAACATGGTTCTTAACTTTGATGTACATTGGAGTTCCATCTCCAGGGACACCAAGATACACTAGCTCTTACCTTAAGGTCTACTCAGGAATTCAAAAATATCTCAGATGATAACTACTGATTTATAGTCTGTAAAACCCATTGTAGATAGAAACAGCCTGCCCATTTTCTGAAAAATTGTCTTCTTCCAATTTTGTATTGTTCTTAATGGTGAAAGCTTAAAACATGTATTTTTCTCTGAGACATTTCATTTCTTTTATCAGTAAAAAGATAAGAAAATTTTCTCCAGGAATATTCTGATCCAAATTTCCTCCTTATCTTACTACATGTAATGAATAATTAATTCTAATTGAGTAGCCAATTTCAGCCAGCATTACCACTCTTGGTATTAATACCTCCAGTTAGAACAAAGTTTAAATTGTTGAGTATATAAAATAGGAATTTCAAGACAACTACTCCCTTGTTTTAATATAAGCTTTTACAACACACCCTTGGATGAAGATATCACAAGCCTCTTCAGGTTAAGGAGATTTCTAACTTTATATTTCCACTTAATGAAGCCCCTTATGTTGAAAGACCAATTTACTTAAGAGTACAGGCTTAATGAGCTCATTGAAAACATTACATGTGAGTGGCCACCAATGGCAACCTCAGGCTGGGAAGTCTGTGGGGAATGCTTCTGCCCCCCATGGGTGAAGATATGAGGCATCCAAGTTGCTGTCCAGCCCAGGAATCATACAGGTGACCAGCATGGTTAGCCTTCGGGGCTAGTGCCTTTCCCTCAGCTCCAGTCTTAGCTCACCTCTGGAACCAGAACGCCTCATTTTTCACTCCACTCCCAGATATTCCTCCTCACACTTTGTTTCATGGCTTCTTTGAGTGTCTCTGCTTAAATGTGGTTGAGTATGGAAAGAAAGCCCTCATGTCCCAGTGAATGAGCAAAGGAGAAGAAAATAGATGGGCGATTCACAGTCCTGTAATCCCAGTGGCTCAGGAGGCTGAGGTGGAAGGATGAGGGGTTCAATGACAGCCTCAGCAATTTAGCAAGGCCCTATCTCCAAATAAAACCTAAAATGAGCTGGAGATATATCAGTGGTTAAGATGTGTCAGTGGAAAGGAAGGAAGGAGGGAGGGATAGAGGGAGGGAGGGAGGAAGGATATATGCATATTGATACTTCAAGATACAACCCTGCCTCCAACCATTCCCCTAAAGTGCTGTGGTATTAGCATTACATTTCCATGAGCTACTTTCCATGAATTAAATCTTTCTATCACTTCTGAAAAACAGTTGTCCCCAACATCTACAGGGAATTGGTTCCAGGACCTCTCTGCTCAAAAACCAAAACCCATGGATGCTCAAGTCCTTTGTATAAAGCAGCATAGTATTCTCATATAACCCATTCACATCCTCTTCTACACTTCAGACCCTCTTTAGATTACTTCTAATACCTAATATGCTATGTAAAGGGTTGTTCTACTCTATTGCTTTGCAAGTAATGACAGGAAAAAGAAAGCCTTGCATACACACTACAGATGCAATTTTTAAAGATATTTTTAAAATTAGTTACTGAATTCATAGATTTGGTACCTGAAAATATGGCCAACTATTCTCTTTCCCCTCTCCCCCTCCTCCCCCTCCTCCTTCCCTTTCTCCCCCCCTCCTCTCCTCCTCCTCTTCCTCCTCCTCCCCCTCCCTCCCCCCTCTCCTTTTTGCTTCTACCTTGTGCTTTATGCCTGGATGAGTTTGAACCGTGCTCTTGGTTTATGGAGGCAAGGCAGTATGTGTTTTGAGTGGCTTTTGAGTCTTTAAGACAGGATGTTTTAGAAGCATTTCCATCTAGTATCTAGTTCCCTTCCCATCCTCTAATACAGGCATGGTATGAAGATACCTCTGTGCTTTGGTGAAGAGGCTGCCTCAGATGTAATACAAGAGAGAAGATAATAGGTGCCCTTGAAGGTGAAATCTTTGACCTTGCTTTTTTCTACTGAACTAAGGAATGGCAAATGATGAGGAGACCCAAGAAGTGATCCCACTGTGTAGTGAGCCTGATATTACCCATCATTAAGTGTCAACTTCTGTGACAGATCACTTACCCCCCAAAATAATGCTGAAATCAGTTTCCTTCCTACTGATTCCTGCTATTGGCCTAGGCTAGAGGAGAAGAAGTAGAAGATGAAAGAGAAAGTTGATGATGGGAATTGGCAAGCATGTTTGTGGAATGAAGAAGTATCATTTCTAAGAGTCTTCAGAGGGGAAAATTGAGAAAAAAAAATTGAGAAAAAAATGACTTTAGAACTTCAGGCCACTTGGTGGGGCAGGGCTTGGAATGAACAGATATGTGTCCTCCCCAGGACATTTATAGCAGGGTCTGTTCTTTTCCATCTCGTTCCCCTTCCTTTCTCTAAGTTAAGATCCCAGCTCCTTTCAGCCCTGTTATGGGGCTATTCTTAGGTACTTGGTTGATCCCACTTTTTATTGTGTTTAAAACAAGGAATCTCATGTGCCTTTGAATTTAGAAAGAAACAAGCAGAGAGGAGGAGAATCTAGTCACTGCATATCTGAGCAGAGACAAGGTAAAATATATAGATAGGAAAGCCCTGGACCTGGAGACTCCAGAACAAAACAGAGACTGGTTCTCAGCAGCTGTGGGTGGGAAGTGAGTCTGAGAGGCAGGTGGAGGGGGGAGAAGAGGCAGAGGTCACCAGAGATGTGCCTCCCTCTAGGCAGGTACACCCACATCCCATCCCCTTCCTGACCACAGCCTTCCTCCTCTCTTATTCCCTAAGTCAGTTCTGGGAGTTGTCCTGTCTTGTCCTTGCTGACACAGCCAGCGCTGACCTATGGCTGTCTGATCCCTTCCCCAAGCCTGGGTCTCCCCAGCTCTGTCAACTCCATGATCTAAAAACCATCCCACTCTGTCTTACCAAAGCCAAACAGAAATGCAGCATTCATTCCTGAAAATTCACCATAATTCTTAAAGGAAAGTAATGAACCTAGGAAATGGCAAAATCTGGATGAGTTTCAATCACACTCTTCCTACTTAGATGGATGTGATCTAGGGAGTGATTTGTGTTTTCTGTGTTCCTTTCGGGCAGGTCCCTGAGTTGGCTACTTGGTTTCCCAGAGTAGCTAAGCGTCTGTCAATTTTATTTATTTTTTTTTTCAAAGAATCAACTTTTTGTTTTGTCAATTTTAAAACTTGTTTCTTCTGTTTCAATTTCATTGAATTCAGCTCTAATTTTAATTATTCCTTGTCTTCTACTGTTTTTGCTGTTGATTTGTTCTTCATTTCCTAGGGCTTTGAATTTTGTAATATGAGGTCATTTATTTGTTGACTTTTTTTTTCTTTTAAGGAATGAACTGCATGCAATGAACTTTCCTCTTATTACTGCCTTCATAGTGTCCCAGAGATTTCCATATGTTGTATCTATGTTCTCATTTACCTCTAAGAATTTCTTAATCTCCTCCTTGATGTCTTCTGCAACCCATTGTTCATTCAGTAGTATGTCTCCAGGTGTTGGAGTACTTTTTATTTTTTATTTTGTCATTGATTTCCAATTTCATTTCATTATGATCTGATAAAATGCAGGGTAGTATCTCTACTTATTTTTGTATTTGCTAAGAGTTGCTTTATGTCATATTATATGGTTTATTTTACAGAAGGATCCATGTGCTGCTGAGAAGAAAGTGTATCCCCTTGATACAGGTTGAAATATTCTATATATGTCAGTTAAGTCTAAGTTATTAATTGTATTATTGAGTTTTATAGTTTCTTTATTCAACTTTTGTTTGGAAGATCTGCACTGCAGTTGTGGCTATTACTGACTCTTGTCTGCAAAAATGTCCCTCCCACTCTAACACCTCCAAATCCTCCACTGTGTCCTATTCCTGCCTGGAGCCCATACTGGGGGGGTGGTCTTTGACACCAGCTTGGAAACTGAAAAGTTATGCACTGCCTTAAACCAAAGTGGGAAGAAGACTAAGCCTGACTCACTCTGTCTCTTCCAATTTGAGCTTAATTACCATGGAGGAAATCATGTTTACACACACGAGGTCATTTATCCATTTAAGATAGGCTTTGTTGCAAATTGTACTTAATTACTGAATGTTCAGTATTCATTGTTACTCAGAGATTGTTACTATCCAATCCGTAGTAACACTGTCACATGCTTGAAGTTTGAAATGTGGATCCCAGAGGAGCTCCTCTAATCTGTAACTCAAATGTTTTTAGCTAATTCTATTACAGAGTAACAGAAATTGGGAAAATTGAGATTACAGAGTAATAAGAAAAGGGGAATTTTGAATGTAGCAGTCAGGAAAGAATTCTGTAGGGAGGTAGGTCATGAGTGATGGACAGGAGCTTTTGGAAAGGCATCAAAGATGATTTTCTGGGTACACGAAATAGCAAGAATGAAAACCCTGGTGTAGCAGAGAACTTGTTGTGTGGTGAAAACAGGGACAGAGTCAATGTTATTACAGCCAGTAAGTGAGTGGGAAGGTTGAAGATGCTGAGGATGAGTGAGGGGTGCCAGTAACCCAAGAATAGGGGATGGATTTGGATTCTCCTCCAAGGCTTTTAGCTGGAAAGAGCATGATTGGATTTACATTACAGTCCTGTCTGCTAGTCCTTTGCACACTGGACTGCAGGGAAGGAGGGGGACCTAAGAGGGCTGGATTCCAGAGTCTGGAAGGAGAGAGTACCATCCTGGACCAGGGCTGCAGTTGGGTATCGGGAAAAGGATTTCAAATGTGGAACCAGCGGGATTTGCGGATGGATGGGGAATAAACTGCTATAAATAGAAAGAGAACAGAGTCAGGGAGGGACTGGTAGGAACTAGAGTTTGATTGGGGAATGAAGGTGTAGAAAGTGTGTTAGGAAAAAGCAGAGGCTAAATAGGAATCAGAAAATATTAGTTTGGAGCTCAAGACAGAGATACCCCTCTGTGGGTTATCAGTGAAATTAAAGGGGAAAAACATAGTTAAAGTCATGGTCCAATTATGTTCATTTTCTGAGTACAGAAAGAGATACAAGGAAGCCTAATCATCTTTAAGTAAAAAGCCTAGCTACTGGTATACAAGCCTTTTATGGCTCATTAACCAAAGACAGGTTTCCTACATAATTTTCTTCTTCATTTTTACATGTGAATAAAGAAAACAAAATATAATGTTTCTTTCTGGATAATCTGAGACCACATATGTTCTTGTAATTTTGCATGACCCACAGGTTGTATTGTGAAGTGCTTTGATGGTCTTCCTATTTGCCTAAGTATGGCACTTAAACCTGTACCTGCAGAATAACTGAATTGTCATGGCTGTTAGCCATCCCCAGAAAAAATATCTCCAGGTTGGAGAGGGTCAGTCATTTAAAACTGACGAGAAATCTGCATTTTCATACCCTGGTCTAGACTTCCTTGGGTATTATTTGTTTTATTTTCTTAGTGTTATTATTTTAGATGGTCACATTTTACTACTGAAATTCCCATCTGTCAAGTAATATTTGTGTGTGTGTAGTCATTCATCAATCTATTGCTGCAGGGACTTGATGGATCCCTGTGAACAGGATTGCATACCTAGTCATTTGGCTCTGTTCAGTTTTCTTTGTGGCAGAAATTATTATAGGGACCCACATATGAAGTGCTGACTTATTTATCTGTGGAATTTATTAACATGGAAATAGATGGAACTGCTTCTTTGCTCATACCTTCATACATGCAGTAGAGCAGTAGCCTCCCTTCCACACCTGTCATACAAATGCTCAGGTTGTGAATTCATCTCCCAATTTTCAGCTGTGTGCAGGTCTTGTCAGGAGACTCTGTCAAGCATTTAGAGGTGATAACAGCCTCTGGTGAGGCAAATGCTACTAGGACACATAAATCTAATTGATAGAGGACCATTGGAGACACCTTGTAGCCAAGTTCAGCTTATTTTCCAGGGGGGAAAAAGTATTTTATTTCCTCTTTTTTCAACCCTATTTAAGGCTCAACAAATTACTATGAGATGGGAATGGGTGGGTTCAGTAATATTTGTCCTTTAAATTGGACACTTTTACCCCCATTATTGGATTTTATTTGGCTATGGGTGAGTGATTTTCTTTCCCTAATATCCATATATCTTTGTATGCTAAAAGAGTTTTTCAAGCAACAAGATTTTTGTCCCAAGGTGTTTTTAGAGATTTATGTGATTCTTTCAGAATGGAAAACTATCATTGCTCTCTGTTCAAATTCCCAACATCTTTTCTATTTGTTCACTCAGAGCTGAGACCCAGTTCTGTGGTATTGATGATCTATCTATGCCTACACCATTAAAAAAATTAATATACCAATAGACCCCCCCCCTTCAAACTTCCTATTTCCTCTTGTTTCCTAGTTACTATGCCCGTGAGGCTGTTTTAAAAGCCCAGAATGTCAGTCTTAGGGCAGTCATCATATTCTTAGAGATGTATGCTGGAGGAGGGGTATTGGCAAATGGACGTGGTTTTCCATAGTGCAGACCAAGGGCAGCCATAGTTATAGACAAACAGATGTCCCAGAGGTATGGCTCCAGCAGGTTCCACACATTGGGATTCAGTGAAAACTACTCCACCAGGAATCAGCTTCAGAAATATATAGGAAGACACCTGCCGTGACCTGACTCGAGCCTCCTGAATCTTTCCATCTAGCAAGGGCCCCGAGCATCTGTCTGCAGAAGTCTCCCAGGTGACTCTGGTATATGGTCTGACCTGGGCACCAGGTTCCTGCCTTATAAAGTGTTAGCCCTCACCAGGCCCCTCCTCTTGTGTGGTATTGCCATTTTTAGTCTCATGGCACTAGTTTCTTAGCTTTAATTTTCACTTGAAAAGGTTTTTAGATCCTTAAAAAAATAAAGCTCAAATCAAATGTCATCAAGACTGTGCAATGAGCCTGTGGATTTAAAATACATAAGCAATTTACAGTAGCAATTACGTCATTGTTTTTAAATAAGTTAGATGAGTAGTGTCAAGTTCCATTACACAGGAAACACAGGGAGAGAAATTTCCCAGATTCATTTAAATTTATTCTGCATCTCATTTTTCAGCATTTTTTGGGTAGTAATCTAAGTTGATTTAGTCATGAGCATTAACTGAGTGATTACTATATTCAAGAAATCATGTTAGGTGCTGATTCAATGCCAGGCATTTATTTTGATTCTCAATTTGAAAGAAATTCATGAATGGTATTGAAGTGCATGGGTTTACTCTCAGAAGTGAAAGCCATTGTTTGAAGGTCTAGTTTGATTCAAATATGTACTTAACAAAGTCTGGATGATGGGAGACACCCACACCCCACCTCTGTGATTCAGGGCCCCAGCATGTTGCAGTTATACCAAGGACCAACTGGAACCCTCTGTTCATGAGCAAGTGTGTCTGATATCCCACACTAGGCTGTGGCCGTAGGAGCTGACTTCTTTTGCAGACAGGAAGCCAGCCAAAACCCGGGTTGGTGTTGCAGGTGGACCTCTCTGTTCTCAACACACCAGGCAGTGCCAGGTCCTGGCGGGGTGTCTGCCTCTGGGTTCCTGCTGTGGTTCCAGTGCATATATAGCAAACTCAGGTGGAGGCTGGTCACTGTCTATCTCTGACTCCTCCCCACTTGTGTCTTCTGTCCCTAAAGCCAAGGTCCACTTAGCACAGTACTGCTAGGCACTGCCTCTCTCTGGGGAAGCTCACTGATAGCTCCCTTGAACAGCTTGTGCCTTGGAATGCCACCTCCTGACTCCAGACTGGTGGGAGTAGAACTTTCCTCTACCAACTCAGGTCCATAGACAGATTAACAGGAGAAAATTCAAGTTTAGTCACATATACACAGGAAAGCTCAGTCAGGAGTAACTCACTAAACAGCGGGGGAAATGGTTTACACACCAGCTTAATTGGGATGAAGCATAGATAGGATTTCTAGGGAGACTAAAGAAGGTGTGATAGAAAGTAAACAGAGGTCCAGAAGCTTCTGATAAAGGTTGTTTATGCAATCTCTCATCCCAGTGCTAAGGGCCAGTCTCCTTTTTGTTGAGAAGTTCCCCAGCGTGGGTTATAGCACCTTTATTCTCAGAGAGCTCTTCCTCAGACCCACAAGGGAGGCTCAGAAAGGCTTCTTCTAGGTTTCATCTTCATGCCATTCTGGTGGGTCCATTCGATATCCCGGAGGCTGTGTCTAGGTCGTCTTGCCTCTAGTTCCTATGTTCTTAACCCTGACTTCTCAGACCTTTTCAGTTTTCCATTTCTCAGTCCAGTCTGTGGTGTAAAGAAATGAACTAGGTCTTGCAGACTCCAAGGTGGAAATCAACACCTTCAGCATGGCTCAGCTGTGGCCAAGGCTTGCTCTGAGAAGTCCCTCCAAGGATCCCCATGTAAGGCCGAACATTAGAAGCACACATTAGGAGTAACAAAGCATAATTGCTCAATTGCTGTGAGAGGGTGGAAATGTAATGGCTCCACACAAATATAAGCATTGAACAATCTAGGGCTACCTAGTGTGGGACCAGAGCTCTTGGGACAATATTACCATAGTGTAAAAAATTATATCATGCTCCAGAAAAGCTGCTGAACCATCTAGAGAGTATTAACCTTACTCTATCCCAAGTCTTCAACTTTCATGGAGAAAAGAGTCTAGAATGTCCAGCAGGGGTAGGCAATAAACATGCCTAGTCTTCAAGGAGAAACTGGGGTGTGTGGAGATGGGAGGTAAGTGTTAGAACTAGCTGTATGGTGGGGGTGGGATAGTGGTCCTGGGGGTCCAGATTCCAGCTGAAGTTTGCAGGGTTGATGGGGGTCACTGAGGGGGCACTCCCACTCCTTTTATTTCTTTTATTTCTGGGCACTGGGCATTGCACGGTTCTCTAGCTTGAGTCCCTTGGGCAAGTGAGTGATTCATTTTCTCTGTGCCTTTGTGGAAGACGCAGAGTAGTACCATTAACCCCCAAGGCCTGTGGTAAGAGGTAGATGAAGACATAGAGTTCTTAGGCCAGTGCTTGGGAGGTGGCACCTTGGGTGCCATCCAGCCCTAACGCCTGTCTGCAGCAGCCCCAGCACCAGCAGCTCTCATCCCTGGCTTGCCCAGGTGCTTTCCTGGACTTCTCTAGGTGCAGGGGCCTGCGAGGCAAAGGCTCCTTCACACCTCTGCTCTGTGAGCAAGAGATTAAACTGTTTGGTGTATTTAGTTATCTTTAGCCTGTTCTAATGAAGTTTTTTTTCCCAAAACATGTTTTTATTTTCATTTTATTGTAGACACAAATCTTTCTTATGCAGCTGCTTAATGTTTCCCCAAAAGAAACTTACTCCTCCTGCCCAGATTTTGTGTTTGGGCATCACATCTCTGTTCTTCCAAGTAGCCCAGGGGTGCACGGTGGGTCTCTGAACCCAAGTATGGGCAGTGGAGAGCACTCTGCAGTGAAAGGACCTGTGATCTCAAGCACCTGCAACTGTGTTATCCTACACATCTGCAGAGTTGGATAAAAGGAGAGATGGCTTGTTATGCCTTAACAAGAGCATTAGGTTTTAACTACCCAAATAAGCCTGCTTTAAACAAATTCAAACACATGAACACAAAGGAGAAGATCAGGCACATCTTGTGACCCAGAACACACATGCCTTCCATAGGGTTGGAGGCAGTGGTGACTTCTCTTTGACGTGCCATGAACAACATTCATCTATCCAGATATGGCCACCAGAAGAGCACTGTCTCTGGGAGTCTCCAGGGAGCCAGACAGAGCCTCAGATAAAAGCCTATTCCCAGGCAAATCCTTGGAGACAGGATTCTTGAGGAGGACTTCAGTGCATTATCCAATGAAGTTGAATTCCTTTCCTTGGTATCGAATTGCTTTGGCCTTATACCAAAGAGCTCAGCCTTTTCTTACAGACATTGAAATTTGTCTATTTTGCTCATGAACCATTTAAGCCTTTTTTTTATTTCCCCTGAAACTTCTCTGGTAAGTGTGCCTCCATTTATAAACACATCAAAGCCTAGTAGGAAAAATATTAGAAGAGAAAAGCACCTTCAGTTTGAGCTTCGAATAAGACTGAATTGGTGATTCATCTGAGATTAGTGTGGCCTGTGAGAGAGTGTACACCAAGCCATGGCTGTCACCCTTTGTCTATTCTAATTCCTCTTTGAAACTTAAATTGTTGACATTAGGTCATATCTGTAAGGGACTCTGATGAACTCTGAAATTCAACTAGCCACTGCCCAATTTGACTTTTGTGCATTCTAATAGAGACAAAGAAATCAACTTATAATTAAGCATTATAAGAAGAGGCCAGAACTAATGTCTTGATAATGAAAATATCCAAAGTTTACATGATGGTATACAATAATTTTACAGCGTAATGAACAAAGGACCAGGATGAAGTCTAGCTGCCTCACATGCTCACATCTGCTTGAATTCTAGTGGGAAAAAAGTCCTCAGTGGTACCCAAGACTTGCTTCCTAAATATCATCAGCACAACTCGTCGCTAAAACAAAGCTGAACTTATTCCATGCCAAGTTGAGGGAAACACCACTTAAGGGAGCAGGAGCCATACCTCGTTATGGTTGGGGGAGGTCTCATGGGGAGTCTGAAGCCTGGTTTACAAAGCAGGGCTTTCATCGTGGGGCTTGCCCAGTTGAGGATTGGTGGAAGCAGTGTCCAGAGTCTCCAGGTGTATGCACGTATGTTGATAGTTTCCATTGAAAGATTGGTGGGTCTTTTCACAAGTTTCTGTATTGAATTATCAAGTTCTCTGCCTGGTCAACAACCTCATGAAAGAGATAATGATGCTAATCATGATAATTAAGTGATATTCATGAAGCAGATGTGCATGTAAATTCATTGTCCAAGCTGTGCATATAGGGCAGCATGTATGTGGAGCCATAGGGTTCTTAACTTGAAAATTCTCTGTGTCATGAAGGACAAGAAGCCGGGAAGGAAATAAAATCACAATAACACAAAGCTGTCAATCATCTAAAATTTATTTTCACTTAACTTTAACAATCATTTGCACCCCAGTGTCCCAGTGTCTTCACCTCTGGACTCCCACTTAATTATTCTCTCCAAACATGATGTGATAGGAGAGGAGATCTCTACGACAGGGGGTCATTCAGCTGGAGCCTGAGCTCCGTCCCATTTGGAAGCACACTAAGTGTTCACAGATGCAGGGATTGTGGTACACACTGTAAGTGCCTGTGGATGGCCACCGAGGCAAACACAGTGCTTACTCAATGAACAGCTCTAGGTCACCAAGAATCAACAACAATTAAGGATTTCTGAATTACACTATTTTTATGCTTAAGACCAGTTGATTTGGACACAGGTCTGATCATATCACTCATACTTAACTTTTGAATAAATCCAAAGCCAACAAAATGTTAGCATGGCAATATGTAAATGTTGTATTGAGTGGATAAGCAGTGGATATTTATGATTTAAGTTCATAAAGAACAAACAAGCATCATAGATTCTCTCACTACCAAAAAAAAAAAAATCTAATGCTGAAAATGTAGGGGAAAATGACCCCACACTTATTTAGAAAAAATCATTTGCAATTTTGATTTCCCAGTTATTAGAACATTGCCATATATTATACTGTCACAGAAGAGTGAGGTGCTGAAGCTCCCAACCTCAGGTCTCATGTTCTGAAAAAAAGAAAATTTAAAGTCAGACATCAAGAGTCATGCAAGAGAATTTTAAGTCAAGACAAAATGGAAACGGAGTGAGAAAGGGATGAATGCAGAGTAAGGCTGAGCAGAGAACACTCTCAAGGGATAGCAGGGCCATTCCACTGCTCATGACTACTTACTATCTAACAATGCAAACTTATTGATTAGTACCTAAGGTCTGTATTTTTCTTTTCTCCTTTAAGAAGTGTAGATATGATCAAGAAAATTTCAAGAGATTGAACGATGGCTTACAGTGTGATGTTCTTGTCAATGAAAACTAAGGTTCTTGTTAGTTCATTACAAAATCCTAACAAGATTAGGAAAATTAGCCAGGGAGCAATGTCCTGTCTCCATTTTTCACATGCTTCTTGCCGTGGCCAAATCCTCTATAGCTAGTAGCCTGTCTGCCATCCCAAATTCTCAGCAATTTCAAATAAACCTGGTATTTCACTGTGTGTGCCATTTTCCATGGGTGGCCGTTGACAGACTGGCCATGGACAGATGTGCCCCATTCTGAAGATGGCAATATTTTGAAAATTAAGACCCTCTTTGAGTTTCTTGAGAAAGAAAGCCACCAGTTGAGCAGAGCAGTTGACTTAAGAATGTCCATATTCTCCTGCTTATAGGGTGAGTGCTGTGGAAATAAACACCAGCCAAAGGAGACCAGCAAAGGTGAGCTATTCTGGTCTTATTGTAGCAAGGGAGTCAGCACCTATCATTTGGGTTCTGCCAGACTCTAAGGCAGAAGAGTAGTAAATATTATAGGGCAAAAAAAAGGAATTTTCAGGTGTAACCTGTTGGCGCCTGATGATGGAAAGGAGCTGGAGGCAGACACACCTCATGCAGGTGTGTGAATAGGAGGATGTATCTGCCTTTCCCTTGTCAGTCCTACATAGGAATAAGGGAAAAAAAATAAGGAATCTGTCAGTTATTCATTGAGTCTTGGCCATTTTGAGCCAATTATTAAGAGTTCTGAGTTGAGTTGTCACTAGAAATAGCATTCCATCTATTCAAGAGAGGCCTTCAGCAGGCTGGTTCCTAGGTTGTTGCTTGGTTTGGTGGCTGCAGGTTGTGAGTCAAAGTTATATTTTTCTGCAAAGTCTGGCTGTTGTCTATTTGTATATTCAGTCTTTTGGTGGAGATATGTGTGAGCATTATAATGGAGCTGAGCTCTGATTCTAAAATACATTTTGTTTTATATTAGTTTTAAATTAGATTGTAATAAACAAAAGCATAGCCAGGTTAATGAGGAATAAATTATGTACTACAAGTTTTCCCCTCTCTGGTATTGCATGGAGTTTCCCAGTCTGTGGGACTAAGGCATGAATCACAAAGGAAAGCATTGGGGAGATTTTGTAAGTAGCAGAATTAACTGTGGGAAATGTCTGGCTGAACTTGGCATGTCCTGGTGTCTTCCTGACATGGTGGATAATTTTGAGTATGTTTTTTGCATGAAAGTGTTCATGATCTCCTAGTCCCCAGTTTATGGAGCAGGAGACCTGGGAAGAGATGGAACATGGCTTAAAAGAGGAAGGAAAGAAATCATGGGTTGGTAAGGAACAAAGGAAGAAGAAAGAGCATCCAATTGAAATTCCATAGGCTAAAAAATACATACAGAATTTTAGAGTCTATATCATTTTTAAAAGCAACCTGTTAAGACCATATTTAAGAAGTGGAACTGAACTTGCTGGACCCTCACTGAACACTTGTGCCCTACTGGGAGCCTGGCACTAGAAATAGTCTGTGATACCTTAATAGTAGTCTGCAACAACGTGGGGAATACAGAATGTGCTCTGGGACAGTGGGACTGCTTGAGCCTTGCAGATTTCCTATTCAAATGAAATGGCTACTAAGAGATACAAATGGTGCACTTTAATGTTACTTTTACATAAGGGGTGAGGAACCCAGTTATTCATGGAAGTCATACCATGCAAGGAGTGACATGGTTGGGTGTGTGGAAAATGGATAGGATTCTAGATCTAAGGGAAATTCAGGAGGCCTTATAGATAGAGATAGAAATGTAGACATAATGCAGAGGAGGCAGTGGATATGGTTCAGGAGTGGACAACTCCAGACTCCTCCAGTCCCCATGAGAAGGATGCAATTTCCTTGCCCCTGGGGAGTTATCATAACACACTTGACGAGTCTCAACATTTTCATTTCCAGGCTCAGAGTCAGCGTACCATCTGTGCTGGTGCATGTTTAGACATTTATTTTTTTATGCATGTGTTCCTACCATTGCACTCTGCAGACAAGTGGGAGGGGAATTTGATAAGCAATTTGTATTATGTCAATTACATCAAGTCACATCTCTTGTCTGCCTTTCTAATCACGCAGAAGCCTCCAAAAGCACATGAGGCATGAAATTCCCAGGGCTTATGAAGTTATTGAGGCAAAATGAGAAGTAGAGAATAGACATCAGGAGACTTAAGCACAGAGGATCCTCCCTTTGGCTCCCTGAAACATCCACCTATGACTTTCAGAACATGACTTGCATCCCGAATTCCCCGCAGATACCTGGATTCACCTGTGAATCTCTGAAGCATCACTCTCAGCAGAGGACAGATCTGTCCTCCAGAAGATATTTAATAGTGTCTGGGAATATTTTTGGTGGCCCAGCTGTTGAAGATGTGAGGATTGCTACTGCCACCTAGTGGGTGGAGGCCAGGGAGGCTTCTAACCCTCCTACAGTGCACAGCACAGCAGCCCCTAGGAGGGGAGGGTGATCCAGCCCCAGATGGCAGTAGTGTCAAGGTTGAAGACTCTGCTCCAGATCTCCCAGGAAGCCTTGGAGACCTGGAAAATTCCATCTCTTCTCAACAGCAGTATCCTTTTCTATCTTTTAAAGTAGACATAATCATGTCCACTTACATCTGGAAATCACAACTAGGAATTCCACTAAAATCCAGAGTGCAATCCAGCCAGATGACATTAGCTGAAAACAGAACTGGTGTGACCCCCTGCAAGTTGGAATTCAAGTCACAGATATTCCACTTGTCATCACCTGTCACACAGTACCATGAGAGTAGTGTGGGCTGGGGTGTTCCTGCAGCTCAGGTGTGCATGTTGTACACCCATTGAGCAAATTTCACTATGACAGAATGTTCCAGAAACATTTCTGTGCAGAAATGTTTCTCTCACTGAACATACTCTTTTGGTTTCCCAGGCAACTAAATGTATTAGCACAAATATATGCATACAAGATTTTTATGGGAAAAATAAAACAACATAATATTAAATTTAGGTTCAACAAATATTCATGATCATTTAAATCTGATGCAGCTGCCATCACTTTGGGAATAGCTTAGGTTTTAAACTTGGAAGCTCCCCTAGGAGGCCTGAATGGTGTTGGCTGTGGTCTGGTCTGGGTGGGGTTCTTGTTGGTTGGTTGCTTGCTTGCTTCATGGCTAAGTAGATGCAGAGACTAGTTAGTGTGCTGTTTGGGGCAGTGCCTGGGGACCTTGTGTGGTCAGTTCCAGTGTCAGGGCTTGGGTGATACCTGTATCCATTACCTCAGATTATGAACCTGATCCCTCACACTAGGCTAGAGATGCTGGGATCTGGAGTGGGGGAGGGGCTGCTGAAGCAGCCTTGCAATGAGGAGGATTCAGGAAAAATCTTCCTAAATGGTAGGATCCCTCAACTGAATGTTGAGAAGTCAGGGTGACCCAAGCAAAGGTGTTAACCATGCAGGAAGCAAGAACAACAGGAGTTAAGCCTGAGCACCCTGCTCACAAGATTAAAGGTAGGGCCCCCTGGAAGGAGAAGAGAGGCCCCAACCACAGGGGTCTCACTGGAGTTTATCTGGAAAGCAAGGAACCACTGACATGGTCAGCAGAATGATGCACATGGCCTTGTGCTTCCCATTTTATTCTGCTAGGACTAATACCAAAGGGATCTGCATTTATTAAGACATCTCTGGACCTATTCCACAATATCAGGTGGTTAAATGTATTGATCTACGTTTTTATTGACCTTTCAATGAACAAGTCAGTGTATATGCATGCATGTATGTGTATGCAGAGAGCACATGCCACATTCTCCATATGCTAAACAACACACACATGTTCTGTCCCTCATCAGATAACAAACCTCTAAGTGGATAATTCTCTGCCTCTGTTGTAAACTCACAGCCCAGCATTTTTGCATTGCTATTGGTGGGACTGCATGTGACATGATTTCATTCCTGTATTCCTTTAAAACTGAAGGCCCAGCCCCCTCCTATGACATCGTCTTCCTGGACAGCTAAAGTGGGCACTGGCAGTTTTCCCTCACTACTATGAATAATCTTTCATTTCTAAGATAAAGACCCTGTGTACACATGCATTTCCCTGAGAAATCTCAGCTTTGCAGTAATAAAATCCATCTAATTAACCCTTCTGAAATCTGTGGCGGACTGAGAGGAGTCCCTTACAACAGAATTTAAAGCTCTTTTTCCATTCCCAGTAATATTGTTGATTATTCTCATGAAAATGTGTGGGCTTTGTGTTGTTGTTGAGGACTTCCTAGAGAAATCAGTCATGTTTTCTTTGCAATAAGGTAGGATAAAGTAGAATCCACTTCCAGGGATGTCAGTAGCCTATTATAATAGGCTAAAACATCATCAGTGATACTGAAGTAGTAGATCACTTGCTTTGGGTTATTTTGTCATCTATATCATTCTTCGATATTGGAGACCTAGTGAATAAGTATTTCATTCAAGAAGATTTCAGAATGCTAAACATGGAATGATGTATTACACGGAATTGCATACAACTGAGGATATGTGAATATTGGTCAAATCAAACAAAGTGTAAGTAATTGTTATTTGTATTTTCCTCTTCAGAGTAGCTATTTTAAACATGTGCCTAAACCCAAATGTCTAGCAGTGAATACAGTTTGCTAGAGTTTCCATAGAAAAGTACCACTAGTCGAGTGGGATAAAAATGGGTATTTATGGTCTCACAGTTTGGGAGGTTAGAAATCAGTGTCTACAAGGTTGATTTGTTTTGAGGGCTGAGAAAGGAGATGTATTCCAAACCTTGCTCCCAGCCTTTATTGGTTTTCTGGCAATCTTTGGCCTTGCTTGGCTTGTATAACCATCCCAGGTTTCTCCCTGTATGCATCTATCTCAATCTAAATTTCCTCTTTTATAAGAAATTCATATAGGATTGGGAACCCCAACCCCTGCACTCCAGGATGACCTCATCTTAAGTAACTATAGTTCCAATTATCCTTTTGCTAGATAAGATCATATATTGAGGTTAAAATGTCAAAATATTATTTGGGGGGCACAAATAACCTCATTGGCAGCACCATGCCTGTTCCCATGCCATCCTCACCAGATGGCCCTACCAACTGCTCAGCAGGCAGATTCTCCACCCTTCCTTGTAGCATGAGGTCAGCCACTTTATATTTCTATTTTAAACTCTAGGGATGGAGGTTTGGAACCTCCAATCAAATAGAAGAAGAGAAGGATAGAAAGATAGGGATACTCTAAGAAAAATGAGGGGTGGGTAATAGGGAAGAAATGCATGGTAAGTTGCATGATGGCCTCCACAAGAGGCATCCACATCCAAATCCCCAGAATCTGTGAACGTGATCTTATTTGCATATGCAACTAAGAATCTTGAGAGCATCCTGAGTTACCCAGATGGCTCCAAATCTTAAGCCAAGTGACCTTGTAAGAGACAGAAGAAGAGACAATGTAGATACAAAGGAGAAGACGATGTTGAGACAGACACAATGAACAATGTCATACAGCCCCAAGCCAAGAATGCCAGAATCTAGCTGGGGACAAGTAAGGGTTCTCTTCCAGAGCCTCCGCTAGGAGCTCAATCCTGCCAACGCCTGGACTTCATACCTCTGGCCTCTGAACTATGAAAAAATACATTGCTGATTTTGTAAAGCTGCCTATTCATGGTCATTTGCTAATTACAGAAAAACAATGCAGAAGGAATGAAGGAAGTGTCCTTTGCAGGGACCACAATGAAGCCCACATTCCCCTCTAGCTCTGCTATATGCCATGCTGATCCTGCCACCTTTCCCAAGGGACATTTCTTAAGAAGTGTCATTATTTTTCTCATATCTGCTCACCTCAGCTCCTACACCTGCATTCAGGCACTCAAACCTGTACTTGACCTCAGCAGTTTATCTCTAGGAGGAAAGCAGTTGCTGTGTGAACTGGGTGTAGCTAATGGAATTATATCAAGTCAAACAGCCATCATTGAAACTTCAGACTTTCAAAGAACCAAATAGCTGATGCTCTTGTGCACATACCTTGAAGCTTTTAATGACGTTGAGAGTGAAGTAGTCGGAGCTGCTCATACTAAATTAGGAAGTGTACGTTGAAGGATTCTCCCTAACATGAAGCCTGCTACTTGCTTTAGTTTGGTGAGTGGTTTGGGCTTGCATGGTTTCGTTTGGGTTTGGTAGTGCCTGGCACATCCTAATAATAACCATACTATTTGTAGACCAAAGTGTAGCCTCTCCTATGATCCTTCAAGATTACCAGGAATCTCACTGCTGTCAATCTGAGCATGCCAAATGGGGCTTGAGAAGTGTCAGAGGAGACTGTGCAGTGCATGCTTGGTTCCTATGCTGTAGAAAGGGACACTATTAGGAAGCCATTCCAACCCAGGACCTTGTGGTGCAATACTTCATTGCAACAGTGAGAGCAGATATCCAGGAGGCTACCCCTCTGCTAGCAGATTCAAGGAGATAATTGTAAATGAAAGCCACTCCCTCCTGCCTGGACTCCCTAGTGAGCACACACCTGTAATCCCAGCACCTCAGGAGGCTGAGGCAGGAGGATCATGAGTTCAAAGCCAGCCTCAGCAATAGCAAGGCACTAAACAACTCAGTGAGACCCTGCCTCTAAATAACATACAAAATAGAGCTAGGGATGTGGCTTAGTGGTTGAGTGCCCCTGAGTTCAATCTCCAACACCCAAAACAACAACAAACACTGAGTCTGTTTAAATAAGAAAACTCAAATTCCAATCACATTTCTGGCTTTGAGGTAATTGACCTCAAGTTTTCTTCTGTTTAGAATCTCCCACATACACTTTTTCATTCATAGTATCTTTTTTCTTTGTAAAAATCCCATCATAATAAAGAAATTTTCAGAGGACTGTTCAATTTCCTTTCTGTTCCTAGAATTTTTCAGTATTAAATATTGCTTGTAATAAGTGGTTCATCAACTGGGCTCAGATCTAATATCTAGCCATTTTGATTGGGAGGGATTAGGGGAAATAACCATTGGTTTATTTTTGGTTTGTAAGCTAAGTTTTAAATTCGCTTTTGTATCCACTTGGACCCCTTTATTCTTTATCTTCATATCTAATTGTTTCTACCTACTTATTGCTGAATAGTTCATATAGTTATAATATTGAATTTTGTGGCATTGCACAAACTCACTTGCCAAAGTTTAAAAGTAATCAACTATCAATCCCATAAATTTTAGTTCTGTAGACACAGTGGAAACCTACAATATTCATGCTGGAGCTCTGGGTAGAATAATAATAAGAACAGTTCCCTGCATTCACAATGTGCACTGTGGTTAATTAACAGAGAAGTGGGACATATTACAGAGCCCAGGGTATTTTTATAATTTATAGGAGCAGTGTTTTCAGTATCTTGGGAATTTGGGGAAATATCTAAAACACAAGTCAAATTTTATTAGAATAATTTCTCAATATCTTTGTGTTCTCATGTTTTTTCTCTTGAACTAGAAATTTTATGTACTATAAAAATACAAAAATATATAAAAGGTACCAAATTTCTTTATCCTGAAAAAAAATAAGCCCATGAGCAGAAATTAAACAATAAGTTTTGACATAGGCATCATATTTTATAAACTAATACCATTAAAAATATCTCCAAGTGAGGGCAAATGCTGGGAACATATTTTTAAAAGAAAAGAGAGTGTTACTTTTGTTGGAAAGGACTACTATAAATTTCCTTATATCCAGGACAGGAGAGTATCTCTGAAGAATAGGAAGACAAGGATGTTGTAAGATTTCGTGCAAACTGACCATTATGTGTTTTGGAAGTAGAAAGTGAGGACAGTTGAGCCCAAGCTGCATTGGGCTGGCTGCCTCCTCAGTTTACCTGTCTCCACATGAAGGTTTATATAAAAAAAATCACACCCTGGGGAAGCAGTCATCTAGAACCCTAGGATACTCACTGCTCAGTTCAGAATTTAAAAGCAGCATTAGAATTGTTTATTGGAAACCAAAAATTGACTTGCTCTTAGGTACTAGGACCAAAATCAGGTTGGGTAATGAAATTAAGTGAATTTCAAACAGTGAACTTCCTTAATTTGGGAAGCTGTCCTGAGAATTCTCTCATGAACATCTCATTGGAGGAAGATGAAATTTTTAAATAAATGAGATGTCCTTATATCTGTGAGTCAGCACATGTAGGAAATCAGAGGGAGGTTGCATATATGGGATGAGAACATGACATGTGCATTTGAGAGACCTATGTACACAGTGTGAGCTGCTCCCCTCAGCAGAGATTCAGATTATGCAGCTGTCTATTTGTTCTGACTATCCCTTTTTCATAATCAAGCGATTTGCTCAGTTCTGATTTTTATCAATATTAACTCAATTTTGCATGAAATTATGATTTCTTTGGTAGTAAAGATGTGTGGGGTACTAAGGGGTAAGCATAATAGTGGGTTTAGTGACAAGAATATCAGGCTCAGAGCAAAATGACCCAGAGTGAGTCTCTCAGCATCCCAGTTCTCTGGGAAGGGAATGGGTGCTGTCTTGAAAAGTTCTCTCTTCAGATAAGTTTGGGGAAACCTAAGCTAAGCTCTGTTAATCAGGCTAACTATGCTATGTTAAACTGAATGGAGCCTTTACTTCACTAACTGGAAATACATTTGCTATTGCATTTTAAGTCAGTGACTTGAATATCAAGTGCAGCATTTCCAATACTTATGTCAGCAATAAAGCCCCTTTTTAGCACTCGACATCTTGTAGAACTTCTCCCCAGAGCTGTCACAGAGGTAAGTGACAAGAACAGCAGGATAACTGTGAACACAATTCACAAGAGTCAAAGCACTACTGCATCTTAGATGTGTGGCCTGAGGGCCCCACTCAATTGTTTAATAATTTATCAGTAGACATGAGGTTGCTAGATATCATCCTGTCCTCAATTGATAACATTGCTGGGAAGGTACATCAGATACACCAGCTAACAGGATGCAACTTATAGTGGATGTTTGTAGGATGACTGACTGAATAAAGGAACAACAGAAGTGTCGCACAGATTGAAAAGTACCCGTGAAAGAACTCAGAGAAGGAGTGAGGGAGTAGGTTAGAAAGGGGAACTTGGGAGCTTTGGATCTACAGGTACCAAATCTCAGAAGAAAACTGCAAGCCAGCACATGTCATTCAAACTCTACAGACTGTATTTGTCTACTGTATAAATTGTAAATTTCACCTGCCCCTTTTATGCCCCATGGAGGTATAAAACAAAAAAGAGAACAGATGTGACTGTTCTTAACAAAAGTTAAGCTGCCATATAAAGTAACCTGTGAGAAGTCTCATAGGAAGAAAACTGAGAAATCATTCCTTCTCTGGATATCCTTAATTGAGGCTGATTTTTATTTTGGCAGAGGTGAAAATCAATTGGAGAAACCAAGAACAGGGAGTGTGGTTTTGTAACCCATCATTAGCTCATTCACAGCAACCATGCTATCATCCCAGTGTGCTCAGATCAGGGGATGGATTTCAGATTCTGTTCCTGCGAACAAACTTTTTTTATGGAAATGCTGATCTCAGTCTGTCTCAGGCAGACTGTTAGACTGTTGTCTTCTGAAACTTCTACCCTAGAAGAGTGCTTGGGTCTTTGATAGATAGCAATCTTGCCCTAAAAATAAAAAGTCTTTTCTAGGTTTCTCCCCTGAAGCTAGAATCAGTTAAGTTAAATGTTTCATCCTTATTTTCTTTTTGCAAAACTTAAGCAATGAATTAACATAATTTGGGGGGCTATTGTGCTTAATATCTAATCAAATTATTGAAATCCTGTTAAAATGTGTCATCTCATTTGCTTGCCTCATTTTCAAAATTTCTCAAAAATCAATTTATTTTTAGTTCAAAGAGGTGCTCCAGTGAACTTCTTGTTAATTAACTGCCATTTTTATTTGTTCAGTCATTTTTACGTAAGTTAAATATGCATATCTTAGCTGCCTTCTTGTGTTCCTTACAGCTCTTGACACTTCAACATGCGAGAAGGTCTCAGAATCTAATTCAGTGAATTCCTCTGGATGAGACCTCAAGGTGCCCCCAAACACAATTCCTTTTATCTTCAACTAGATAAAATAGATTATTTGGGGGGGGGGTAATAACTCTTGAATGAACTGCATCCATATACATAAACCTATAAGATGCTGCCTTGTTCAATATTATTTCTATTCAGAGGGCTGAACTATTCTTTGACTCATTTTTTTCAGGCCAACTACTTAACAATTTGGGCATGTGCAATATATTTTATATGTGTTAGAAGTCAGTACTAGTCTTTTAAAAATCATAGTTATTAGGGGAAAAAAGCATAAGGAACTTTAGCATATCTTCTAGAATTTGTGTCAACCTCTGCCCATAGTATCCATTGGAGTCCCTGGTTCTCACTGATCCCTTCCTGTTCTGCCTTCTCTCTCTGAATAAATCTCAAATCAATTAAAACAATGGGCAGGGGGCTGGGGGTGTGGCTCAAGCGGTAGCACGCTCGCCTGGCATGCGTGCGGCCCGGGTTCGATCCTCAGCACCACATACAAACAAAGATGTTGTGTCTGCCAAGAACTAAAATAAATAAATAAATTCTCTCTCTCTCTCTCTCTCTCTCTCTCTCTCTCTCTCTCTCTCTCTCTCTCTTAAAAAAATAATAAAAATAAAACAATGGGCAGATACATAAAAAGGTTCATTTAAAAAACAATGCATCTCATGAAATATTTATTCTAATCCAGCAGAAACAAATGGACAGATGTGGAGATGAGCAGGTTCCAATTCCGGGGAAAGGGACTGACATGATTAGACCAGAGAGTCTTTATCACCACTGCCATATTCAGTGCATGAAAGGGAAGACAAAACGTGGAGAAGAGAAAGGGGTTTTCACTTACAAGTTATTGCAGGGCAGCAGGATTTAAGAACTAAACTCCCAAGTTTAGAATAAAAAAGCACATAATTTCATTTATAAAATTACATTTAATTGTGTCCTGGTGAGCAAACAACCCTTCTCTCATAGGCTCATCACTCACCACTATTACAATCAGCCTTTTTATTTCTGTGACCAAATAATCTAACAGGAGCTGCATAGAGGAGGAAAAGTTTACTTTTACTCATGGTTTCAGTCCATGGTGGACTGACTCCTTGGTTTAGAACATCATGGTGGAAAGGCTGGAGAAGAAAGCAGCTCAGAACATGGCAACCAGGAAGCAGAGAGGAGCTCTGCTCACCAGAAATAAAATGTGAACCCCAAGGCATGACCCCAGTGACTCTCCTCCTCTAGCCACACCACACCTGCCTGTAGATATCACCCAATTAATCCCCATCAGTAGGGTTACAACTCTCCTAACCCAGTCATTTCACCTGGGAACTTTCTGGCCTTGTCTCACACATGAGGTTTGAGGATACTTCCTATCTAAACAATGACCGTCACGAACTGGTATTGACAGGGTCCAAGATCAAGTTGATTAGGAGTCAGGAACTGAAAGAAAGTGCCTTAGAGATCTAAAGTTTGGGACTAGAGCTAGAAAAACAGAGTGTATTTCTTTTGATTTTTTTGGCTTAGTTTCCCTGAGCTTACCTGTGCCATTTTGTTCTGTTTTCATAATGAGCCCACGCTATGAACACTATCATGATAGGGACAGAGCTTGGGGTCACTTTTCCTCCTAATGCTGATGTTCTGACCCTAAATTTCAGATTGAACCATAGATGTCTGTTTAGCAGTTTTCTTATTTATGTAATTTTATTATTGTAATGGTTTGTCTTATCTGACCAGTTGTATAGCCTTATGAATGGCAAACAGTGTTGATTTATTTCACAAAGACCTGTATGCATGGTTATCAAAATGAAAGCGATATGACACTAAATCTTGAGATTTAATTTTTGTTTTGTGTATTTTATATGGCAGAAATATTCAGTTCCCTTTCAGTTCAACAACTGAGAACAATAACTCAGAAATCTCTGGTGCAAGATTCAGATCTTACAGGCTTCACCTGAATTACCTATGACATGGAGATTGTCTCAGCTGTTGGAATTCCCATATGTCAGTGCTTCTGCCATACTACCTGTAGGGCTGGGACTCCCCAAGCCACACAACAGGAACCAAGACAGGGTCCTAGGAGGATGCCTTGCACACCAATTCTATATATGAGATATACTCGTTCTTAATGGACTTGTCATGTCTTGTTAAGTTATATTTGCCTTTAAATATGATGTCTCTAGCACCGCCACAGTTATATACTTAACTTACTCAGTTATATTCTGGTTGGAAGAAGGACAGATTATAGTTCATTATAAACCATGAAAACCTATGTTTTAAGGAAAGATGTTCACAGATTAGTGAAGATACTTTTATTTATTTGTCAGAAAGTTGTAGCAGAAACCCAGACTGATCAATATATGTTGTTGCATTTGTAACATGATGATGATGATGATGATGGTGGTGGTGGTGTTGGTGATGATGGTGGTGATGATGATGATGATGATGATGATGATGATAGTGATGATGATGATTACAGTGATGATGAGCTTTGCCCAATAGTTTATTGACTTATCATCTGTTTTAAGACTTTTTAAAGGATATTTCTAATGAATTCTAAAGGATTAATTGGAACAAGATCTTACTTAAAAATTATTCATTCTAATTTTTACAAGCATAACCTGTTAGATCAAGCATTAGAGACTAATAAAGTAGAAAGAAGGCTTTTTGTAACATGCCAATCCAAAATGCAATGTTAGCTTCAATTAAATGTGTTTCAAGTAGTCTACATAATAAATCCTTGTTTTATTTATCTTGGATTAGTAACCAGTCCAGTTTCTCCAAGTTGTCTGATTCTGATGTAAATGAGTTCTGGAAATCCTGACCCAGTGCCCCTCCACAGTCTGAGAGATGTTCATTGGTGATGATAACATCAGTGTATTTAGGGCTGCCTGGAACCAGCATCCTATTTTCTATTGTATCAAGTGCAAGAGTTCCCTGGGAGAGTCCGTTAATCAAGGCATTTTGATATTTCTTAAGAGACAGGATAACTGTTCCATGGCTCTAGCAGGTTTTTGTTTGTTTTGTTAAGCATGGGAGAAAAATCATAAACTGCTTCTTGGTTAGAAGGCTGATTAGTCTGGTTAGATGCTCATTATAAGCAATAACATCAAAGTTGAGGCAATTTTCATATATGGAGTTGATGACAACCATCAGCACATAGAAATGACAGCAGGAACTCAGAGAGATGTCCAGGGCCTTTCTCATTTATCCTTGAGTGCAGACTAGGGTTACCACTACTGAAGTGGCTCCCTGAAACTTATAAATGAAAACTTTCCTTTAAAATAATCCATTGAAACATACTTTATATACAAAGATATGAAAAATTGTGCTCTATATGTGTAATAAGAATGGTAATGCATCCTGCTGTCCTGTATTTAAAAAAATAAAATAAAATCAATTAAAAAAGAAGAAACAGTGACAGCCCATAAACTGTAGCAGCTGTTAACTCCTTGGCTATAATGAACTCAAAGTGAATTCTTCAGGATTTTTTAAAAAGCTGGTTTCACTTGCCTTTTAACACCCCAGCCTATTAAGAACTTAAGAGTCAGCTAGGAAACTTGAGAAATGAGCTTCTGCTGTTAATTTTCTCTGATGTAGTTGTTTGAAATAAAGTTGAATTAAAGGAAAAATAAATAAATAAAATAAACCATTGAACAAAAATAGATAAATAAAAATAAAATATAATAAGTCATTGGCCAGTATCATGCCATTCTCCAGAATGAAGGGGAACATGCTTCAGTTTGGAATGAAATGTCCCTGGCTGTTGGAGCTTGATCGTAATGACAATGTTTCACTTGTAATGAAGTGGAAATTTAGCTTCTCTTTTTCTCATTTGTCAGATCTCTCTGTGCTGGAATCTTGGTAAATAGTGCAGCTCTCACCACAGTACTCAGCTAAAGAAAAATATGCAGAATGCTGTACATTTTCTAAGGTGAAGAAGAGAAATTTTGGAGCCTGGCAAACCTTTTGGGGAGTTACAGATTTTTTTTTTTTTGGTGATAAACTAATAAGCTTTTTTTAAAAAAAAAATCGGTATAACTAGGGAGTGTACATTTCTGGAAAGGAAATTTCAAAAAGACCTATCAGGAGACACAAGATATGATATATCCTGAGTGGATATGATACCAGTCTAGTGGATGAATCAAAATTAAAGTCTTAAAAGAATGCAATGTTTCTCTGACCTTCATATATTATTATAACACTATGATCTATTGGCATTTAAATTAAGAAGTTAAAAACTGCTATTTGTTACACATCATAGTCTCTTTCTATTTTATAACTAGGAAAGAAGTGGAACTTAAAAATTACTATATGTCAGAGAAATTTTTACTGAATGTTTCAACTACACTATTACTACCTAAATTGTAATATAGTTTCCTCTTAGGTTGCGTGAGTATCATCACAGAAAAATACTTCACCAACAGTGACAAAATGCAACAAAACATAGCATCTAATCTTTGTTCAGCATTGATTATATAAGAATGGCAGGTACCTTTATCTGTGTCCACAAAAAGGTCTAAAATTCTGTCTTTAAGTCAAAGGAATTTAAAATTACATTTGGAGCACAATACTATCATAAATTTTGAAATAATTTAGCAACAATTCATTTCAGGAAAAGAATTGTTAAAAATTGGAATTTATAGAAACTCTATAGTTGATCTCCTCAATTCCTTGATGTAACTAATGTGGCCAAAGTTGAATTTCATCTCAGTAATCATAGCAATGGCTGTTATACTTGCCCTTCAGTGAATGGATGAAGAATCCTCAAACTAGGTTGGTCTAAATGACAAACGTTTTGGCGTGATGGACAGCAGAGCTGAAAGCTCAGCTCTTTCCATACAGATGTTAAGTGTCCAGCCCTGCTCCCCGGGAAGATCACACTTCCTCCACTGAATTGCAATCACCCCAGACTTCCATGTCTGACCTCTGTGGAGTAACAGGGAATGCATTTACTCTTAAATAATTAGGACACTAAGAAGAAGCAGAGGCATGTATCCTTCACTCACATCCATCCTCAACTGAGGGCCACCCTGAGCATCTGCTCCCCGCCCTTCTGACCTAAGCAGGTAACCCTGAAGAAAGCTTTCAGGTTGACCCAGGTGTTGCTGTGGGGGCCCTTCTGCTGCTCTGGAATGGTGTCAGGTAACATAGGTTCAGAAACTACCAGTTTCCACATCAGAGGTTCAGAGCCACCTTCGCAGGAAAACCAGCCCTAGTCTAACATCTGATGGTAAAATCTTTCAGGGTGTTTGGGGTTTCTCTCCTGCTACTACCATATTCCCCTATCCCATTGTGACAAGAATTAGGAGGGACCAGAGTGCAGGCTTTCCCAATACATGCAGGGCCATGGCATGGCAGTGGAGAGCCCAAGCCACAGCAACAAAGAAGGACCAGGTGAAGACTCAGGAGAATTGCTGTGTGGGGCAGGACAGGCCCTTCCAGGTGCTTGCTCGAAGACACAACTCGGTTATTTGAGGCTGAGGTCCTACAAATTCATAGAATCTCAAAAGATGGGTCTACAGAGCCAGTTAGAGTCCCTACTGCCACAGACCAGAGAGCAGAGCCTGGATTCCTCTACCATCATGCAGTGGCATTTTACCACAGGGCTCTGTGCCCTGACCCACCTGTCCAATGCCCAGTTCATGGCATAACTAGCTTCTCAGAACCTCCAGGCAATAAGGAACTTGCCCAATTGATTTCTCCTGTGCCCAAACTTTGAATGACATCTTTGGACATGTGTGGAAGGAATACACACCAAGCAACTTCATATTGCAGGGCTTGTCCCTATGGTTCCCCCATCCTGTTCTCCCTCCCAGACCCCATCTCTCACCCACTCTGTGCTCAGAGCCCACATCAAGAGTTGCTCCTTCAGGAACCCCTTATCTCCCAGGCAGAATTAATAACCACCTCTCCCAAGAGCTTTCAGCTTTCATTTATTTCTGCTTCTGTTTTACCTCTTGATCTAAAGATGATTATATACCCTATCACTAGTCATGATCCTCGTGCACAGATGACACATTATCTTTGTGGAGACAAGGAGACCAAATCTGGATTTAATGTACCTCCAAGATGTGCCCCCTTTAGAAAGTCATGACTGAAGTGCCCTTTATCACGATGCAAAAAAGCCAAAAATTAGGAACAATATGTGCCAAGAGAATAATGATGACAAGACTCCATTTCCACCCCCTAATTAGTTAATCGTAATGAGTAACTTGCCTTCCAGCTCCTGAAAGCCTAATAACTATGTGGAGCCTTAGCAACACCTCAAAGTAACATGTGTGGAGGTTTCACCCTTGGCCCTTGTCATTGAGACTTGACCTCTCGAAGAGCTTCAAACCTCATCCTAACACCATAATGTCAAAAGCTCCTTCTCTGAAACCTTGTTCTACTGGATGCTTATACTATGTGAATGAGACCTCAAAGAATTATGTCCTCTGTGAGGCATATTGAGATGTGGTGGGACATTTTAGGCTAGGTGGGGTATGTTGGAAGGTCATTAGGTTGGGGGGCACCACTCTTGGAATGGCTTTATGCAAGTCTCTTGGGACTGGATGAGAACGGGTTGTTATAAAGTTATGTTGGCCTCTCCTTGATCTGCTTCCATCTGTACCCCATACACATGGTCCCATGGCATAATGAAGCCATCTGCCTTGAGACCTGCCCAGGATCTGAGCAGATGCCAGCACCGTGCTCTTGAACCTCTAGAACTGTGAGCTAAATAAACCTCACTTCTTTATAGTAACAGAAAAATGACTAAGACAGATGGTATGTTAGGCTGAATAAAAGGCTCATAAACATAGAGCAACAAGGCTGTAAAATACCTAACAGCTCGTTTATTCAAGTAAAACGCCCTGTGAGCCTCTTGGAGTTAAGGAATTGACTCCATGTTATTCTTAAGGTCCTTCAGAGGAGAACATGCCCCACCTCCTGCAAGACCTCAAGCCCAAACTCCACCTCCTATGGATGCCTCTGTGGTTTGGCACAACAATGAATTGCACTTAAGAAAACTCCAATGCTAGCAAATCAGGAGAATCAACTGTCATGTATTTGAGACAGCCATCAAGGCTCAATAAACTCCA
This sequence comes from Ictidomys tridecemlineatus, assembly GCF_052094955.1. Taxonomy (NCBI): domain Eukaryota; kingdom Metazoa; phylum Chordata; class Mammalia; order Rodentia; family Sciuridae; genus Ictidomys; species Ictidomys tridecemlineatus. Next base: position 18,603,849 of record NC_135492.1, on the reverse strand, counting down.
CTACAATGCGTCACAGAAACAGAAACCCTAACTTCCAAAATATAATAGTTCCAGAATTGTCCAAATGTAGTGCCTCTATATATCGGCAGTGTCAGGGTCTCAGTGGGGATGTATGAACTTCAATATGCCACGCTGGAATCATCAGTCACCAAAGATACAGAGAAAATAGGATACAGCCTGATTAATTGTATGAAAATCCCCAAATGTAAGATGAACTGTCACACTGTGAGAACAAACAGAATCCCCAAAGACCAGAAACAACCAGAGGGTTCAATAATCTGACCCATCAGCTCTTGTTCTGACACTCTGCTGAAGGTCCAGGAGCTGAAACAGTGGAGCTGTAAGTTACTATGGCAGAGATGTTCAGTTTTCTTTCTCTGAAACCTACAAAAATTTATCATTTTGGTAAGGAATTAGAGTTTGCTTAGATAAAAAATTAATTTAAATTTGTATTAAATAAACACACACATGTACACAAACATGGTCAGAGTCAGTCACTTGTGAAATACATTTCATCTGTGTTGCATCTACAGCCTTCTCAAAAATTCATCGTCTCTAAAATATGGACCTTGTAGAAACAGTAAAATGATGGTTTGCAGAGACCCCATGCTCATCAAAGAATACATGGAGATAGGAGGAATAAGTTCAAGACAGCACCGAGCCAATGGTTAGAGCCAGGCCTCCCATTGCACTTGTACATCATTTTCCTACTTTATGACCTGATCATTATGTGCCAACACTTTACCATGCTCATCTGTGCATTTTTCCCTCTGTTCCCACAGAAACAATGAAGCTGCCATTTGCTAGCTGTGTGGCCTTAAGCAAGTTAACTCAACACAGCTGAGTATTCCTGTCCTGCCACATGGGTATAAACATGGCTTCAACTCATGGAGTTCTTATTGCCATTGAAGAGGTCAGGGATAAAATTCTCAAAAACAATAGTCTAAAACATGGTCATCAATTGCTCCTGATGTCATTAAGTGTCACCATTACCAGCTATCAACCGCACTTCGCAACATGGGAAATATGAATCCTTGAAAAGTAAAAAGTAAAATAAATAAAATAATTCAGTTCATGTGGCCAGTGGGCCCAGGCCTGCTCTGACTCTATATTCTCTACCTCCAACCAGAGTTTAGGGCAGAATGAATACAAAGGTGCCACATGAGGAGAGGACTAATGTAAAGTGGATAAAGGCAGTTTTATGAATAGACACAAGGGAAAGAATTGAGGGAAGGAGCCAAATCCTACATCTGACACTTAGAGAATCAGGAGATTTTACCTTCACATTGACTCCCTCCTCTTGAGAACAAAACTGTACTGAAAACAGACCACTAAGACAGGTTAGTCATCAATGCAGACAATGAAGGACACTCTGGAAGCTAGCAGGCTGGTTGGTGCATGTACAATTAGTCAGAGCCACAGATTGGAAGACCTCAAAATTGACCTTTTGCTTCCTGCATCTTAATTCCCTGGTTCACACAATGACAGGCTGAGCTTCGACACTGAAGGTTCTCTGTGCTGGCAGGTGACATCCCCAGAAAATAGCGTCTACATATATTTTTACAAGCTTACTCATTCTACTCAGCCATAAGCAAGAATAAAATTATATCATTTGTGGAAAATGAATGAATCTGGATAACATCAAATTAAATGAAACAAATCAGATGTAGAAAGTCAATTGTCAAGTCTTTTCTCTCATATATAAAAAGTAAAATAAAAATGAATAAAAAAAGAAGTGAATCTCAAAAAAATGGAGAAAGAATAGTTGAGTTTAGACTGATGGAAGAGAGGATTAGAGAGAAGATTCAGGCACTGAGAAATGAGACTGGTAAATGATGTTATGCCCATATATGTCTAGGTCACAAATGAACATACTAATACAATAATTACAATGACCTAAATTAAATGACATTTTTGGTACCAGTTACTGAAATTCAGCATGCTTCACCATTGAGAAACATCCCCATCACCAGTCCTATTTTTGTATTTTTTTGAAACAGGGTTTTGCTAAGTTGTTCAAGGCTTTGCAAAAAGAGCTAAAGCTGGGTGCCCACAAAGCAAAAATACAAAGGCCTGTCATGGCCCCTAGCTTATGGAGCACTCAATAGGCACTAAGTGCCAACTATCTATGACTTCATTTAATTCTCACTATAGTATTGGGAAGCAAGTCGCATTAGCCCCATCTTAAAGATAAATAAATAGTAGAGAAACTAAAGATCAATTCAAGCTGAGAGAGGTGGCACCTGTCTGCTATCCCAGCACATTGGGAGCCTAAGGCAGAAGGATTGTGAGTTCAAAGCCAACCTCAGAAAAATTGAGGTGCTAAGCAACTCAGTGAGACACAGTCTATAAATAAAAATACAAAATAGGACTGGGGATATGACTCAGGGGTTATGTGCCCCTGAGTTTAATTCCAAGTACCAAAGAAAAAAGAAACTATGCAAGCCTCTATAAATATATAAAAGCCAGAATACAAATGTATGATATGTACTCAAGACCTTGGTCCATTAACATTTATTTTATACTAGTCATAAAATCTAGGAACCTCCTGCAAGCTTCATAGATTTAATGCTTGAGAGTACTTCCCAAAGATTTTTGTTTCATTGACCGGAGCTAAAGTTCAGGTATCAGGGTAATTAACTCTAATGCTCATAATTAGGGATGCAATCACTTTTCTATTAAAAATCATGGAAACTTAGACAGAGAGAGTGAATTCACCTGCTCAATGTTGTGCATCAAGTCCACAGGAAAACTAGGTGTGTGTCTGTACTTGTGTAACTCTCCAAAGAGCTCTCGGTGTCTCCAAACAAAACAAGACTCCATGAAGCTGGGGGGACACAAGCCAACCCCTCTGCCACAACTCACCCCACAATACTTTCAGGGAATAAGTGTATATAGAGGAGAAAATTCCAGGTGGTTTTTTGGTGATCAATGGACAATGCCATGCAAGGAAATAGGGCACAACCCACTTCTGCAAAGGCAGAGGAGTGGCCGGGCCAGGATGAATGCTGGCCTAGAGGACAAACTTTTCCATGGCACATGAAGCCCGGGGCTTCCTCCTCCCCATATGAGCCTTGCCTTATCACACATATGCTTGTTCAACTATTTATGCCCTTCTCCTCTTTTATATTTCTCTTGCACATGGATTTGGAGGTGTCATGCTTTGTCATTTCTTATAATTTTTTTGCAGCTTTCAAACTACTTTAAATTCAACAATGTGGAAAATTACATGTAGATGTTACAGTTTCTATTTTATTTTATTACCATTTAATTCAAGTTTCCAAATCTCTCTTAAAATACTTTTTTTAAATTTTTTTTGATACTTTATTAACTCTTCAGAAGAGAGATTTCAGCTCCAACGGTTTTGCTCAATCCAGAAAACTGTGTTCTGTATAGTTCACTGAGGATATTTTATTCTAACAACGTTTGCTTCTTTAATTTATATCCTCTAAAATGAGTCATTTTTTAATACGGAAAAATGATTAATTTTAGTTTTCCATTTGTTCTAACTTTAATGAGTTCTAATGATACAACTTAAATATGGAATGTCATCTAGAGATTTTTATAATTACTTATTTGTATACATATTATAAAAGAAGACATGAGTTTTACCTTGATATTTTATAAACCTTTATTTTATTTAATTTTTATGTGGTGCTGAGGATAAAACTCAGGACCTCACACATGCTAGGCGAGTGCTCCACCGCTGAGCCATATTCCCATCTGTAACTTAGCATTTTTTTTTTTATTGTTGGTCGTTCAAAACATTACACAGTTCTTAATACATCATCTTTCACAATTTGATTCAAGTGGGTTATGAACTCCCAACTTTACCCCGTATACAGATTGCTGTTTCACATCAGTTACCCTTCCATTGATTGACATATTGCCTTTCTAGTGTCTGATGTATTCTGCTGTCTGTCCTATTCTCTACTATCCCCCCTCCCCTCCCCTCCCCTCCCCTTTTCTCATCCCTGTTTAATGTAAATCTTCTTCTCAAGCTCTTCGTCCTTACCCTGTCCTTGTTTACTCCCCTTATATCAAAGGGGTCATTTGGTATTTGTTTTTTAACGATTGACTAGCTTCACTTAGCATAATCTGCTCTAATGCCATCCATTTCCCTCCAAATTCTATGATTTTGTCGTTCCTTAATGCAGAGTAATACTCCATTGTGTATAAATGCCACATTTTTTTTATCCATTCATCTATTGAAGGGCATCTAGGCTGATTCCATAATCTTGCTATAGTGAATTGTGCTGCTATGAACATCGTTGTAGCAGTGTCTCTGTAACATGCTCTTATTAGGTCTTTAGGGAATAGACCGAGAAGGGGAATAGCTGGGTCAAATGGTGGTTCCATTCCCAGCTTTCCAAGAAATCTCCATACTGCTTTCCAAATTGGCTGCACCAATTTGCAGTCCCACCAGCAATGAACAAGAGTGCCCTTTTCCCCGCATCCTCTCCAGCACTTATTGTTGTTTGACTTCCTAATGGCTGCCAATCTTACTGGAGTGAAGTGGTATCTTAGGGTAGTTTTGATTTGCATTTCTCTAACTGCTAGCGATGGTGAGCATTTTTTCATGTACTTATTGATTGATTATTAACTTAGCATTTTTATTTATAAACTTGCTTTTGTAATATTATAAAATAAAATAGAACTACTATTGATATGAATTCTATAATTTGAGTAATTATAAGTTTTTTAAATTTTAGAATGAAATGATATTCTATGTTAAAAACTTCATTTCATAGAGGACAATATCACAATGCCATAAACTACTTATATTTATCATAAAGTCTTTGGATCCAATTTAACTCAAAAGATTAAAAATTTCCACACCCTGCTCTTTAACTTAGGAAATGACAAATGAGAGGATCATGATAAAAGGGTTTGGAAGCACACTGAATATTTTTTAAAATCAATGAATGTACTAGTAATTTCCTATTTCTGGATTAAAAATACACAGGAATATAATTTCCAAGTTTAGAGGAGGAATATTTGTGTTCATTCGTTCTTTATGTATTAGTTTCATGTGTGTATATATATTTGACTGTATACATACCTATATGCCCTTTCCCATTTCTGTCACAACGGAAATGTCTGATTCTAATTTTTCTTAAAGGAACTTTTAGGTCAGTGGAATCTCATCCTATCCTAATCACTGTACTTAAATTTCTGATGTTTTCACAAACTCAGCTGTTTTTTAGTTCTTTTTTCACTTGTTTGTTTGTTTGTTTTTTGTCTTTAGCATGAACAAATAATTGTGAACCTATCTCATTTTTTGGTCACTGAAACACAAAGAACAAGATGACACAGGAAAGCCAAAGTTGTGGGGAAAAAAAGCAGGACTTGAATTTTACTTAATTACCTCAATCAGAGGGACAGACTGCCCTCTAGGACTTCTTGGGTTTCCCAGTAATGACAGCTTGATATCTGTGAAGAAGCACCTCTCTGGCTTCCTATTTTTTTTACTTTAAGATTAAACAGATCTTAACTTTATGAAACATAAAAATTTATTGATCATCAACAATGTGAAAACTCTAAGGCTGTACTCTGGGATGAGGAGTTCTTTAAGCCACTTTGCATTTTCTAGCTTGAATAGTAATTGCTCTCTAATTTAGAAACTGTATGATTACCAAGTTTCTGAAAATATATTCTATAATTAGAAAGAGGCATATAACTCATATAAGCATATATTACATTAATATATCTGAATAAATGAAGCACATGAGATCACAAAACAAAAAAGGAGACCTAAAACTCCTCACACAGCTATAAAAATCCTACAATTACAAAGTAAAATAACTGTCTTTTAGGTCCAAATCATGTGTTTTCAAAGTCCTGTAGTTAATATATATATATATATATATATGTATATATACCTTTTTTATTCCAAATTTATCTCTGTGCATGCATTATCATAATTTGTTTGAAGGATCATGTGTTGATATAGTATTTCATTTCAAAAAATTCTCTTAAAAGAACTAAAAAATTTTCTTGTGACATCCATCACTAATGCATTAGTACCATAGTTATATGGCAAATTTTGAGCCTATAGGAGCAGTTTACTTAAAATTTAAAAATTCTGTGTCACTGAAAAGGTAGGAGATATATTATATTAAAGCTGACCTTATTGTCTAGGAAATAGAAATCTGTCAAAGAAAATATATCCAGGTATTTGGTCATTTTTGAGGTACTGATCTGTGTATAATAAGTAAAATTTAATTGTATTTGCAGATTTATGGAACTGTGCTTCAGAATAAATATGCCTTGAGAAATAATATTAGTGTATTTAACTTCTACATCTATGTCTAGAAATTTTACATAATATGATAAAAATTATATGATTTGTGTAGAAATGCTATTCACTGTATAGTATTTTGAGGAGATTCATGGATTTGGTATTTTTGCTTCAAATATGTTTTGTCAAAAATAAACAGAACTTGGTTATAAAGCTTTTTGTTTTATATTATATCATCAATTAATGGTGACATAATTATTCTCTTTCAAGCACAACTATATATAAAAAATAGTGATTCTTTTTCAAGTTGTCATGTTATCTTCCAAAATTCTTATCCTTTGTCAAAAATAATGAAATTTTGTAGTGCAGAATTACATCCTAATGAAGCCTATTTTATTTCCTCCAATTTTACTCATGGATCTAAATTCATATTAAAATGTATTGAATTTTTGATTGTGTATTATAAGCCCATAAACTAAGCTAACCATTTTATTTAGAGATCTGGATCTTCAAATATACAAGTCTGGTGCTGGGGATGTGGCTCAAGGGGTAGCGCGCTCGCCTGGCATGTGTGCGGCCTGGGTTGGATCCTCAGCACCACATACAAAGATGTTATGTCCGCCAATAACTAAAAAAATAAATATTAAAAATTCTCTCTCTCTCTCTTTCTCTCTCCTCTCTCTTTAAAAAAATATATACAAGTCTATTTTACTGACAATGAATTAAAGTAACAGTAAAAGAGAAGCATAAAATGAGATAAATATCCACAATAAAAAGAGGAGGTAATATCCAGTGACAAAAGACATCCAAGAACTTCTGGAAAACAGAAAGTCTGGAAGTAGATGAAGGATGCATTTGAGTTCTAATTTGGGCTTCCCAGGAGGTGGATTAAGACCATGACTAGGCATCTTGGAAGTCCATAAGTTAGTGTGCTTCAGATCAGCACAATGGAAATAAAGGGAAGAAAGCACATTTGAGCACACAGAATCTGGGGTTGCAGTCTAATCTCAAAGGAGGCTTCTGCTTACTCAAAGTGAAATTATGGATCTGTATTGCACTCTTATGTATTTTCTACTTGAGACATGGAGTGTGATTTACATGAGTCCCAAACAATCTTGAGTTTAGGAAGCCTTAAATGGTAATAGCCAGAAAAACGATCTTCTACTAATGAAAATATTTTGAAAAGACCACTTTCAGCAATTGTCTAGGAAATGAATCCTTCAGTCCTAATGGTGCCATAAAGCATAGTTCCCTATAGTGACACCACAAAAATCTCATTTTTCAGTCTAAGATCCACTAAACATACTTCTTTTGGTCTCTATATTTATCCCCAAATCATTTGAGGCTACTTACTATAATTTCTCAAGACATAACTCCTGCGCTGATACTTTTACAATTCCTGTATGGAAAGTGAATACTAAAAAGTAGAGAATTGGATCATCTGTTTTCAAATTGAATCATCTGATTTTTATCTACAAATATACAATAGATTTTTATATTTGCTTACAGTGGATACTATCGTCATAGACCAATAGGAATATTTTTATTTTTGTTAAGTGTGGTCTGATTCAATTTTAGGCATGATGTATTGGCACTTTATTAGTGGTACTTGCTTAGCATTGCAACATGGAATCAATGTCCTTCTGGTGAGGATAGTAAATTGACCTAGCTAGGATTGTAATTTTTCCTCTTGCTTTCTGTTTTCTTAGTACATAGAATTTAGAGTCCTCAAGTGCAGTTTAAAGTTTAGTTGGAATTTTGTTTGACATCCTGTTGAAAAAGTGTCCTCTTAAATAATTAAGATTTCTAAGAGTGGAGGATGCAGAGGCATGGCGTAAGAAAATATAATTGCCAAGAGCATTAGTAGGAGTGATGGTGAGTTAAGACTCTTAAAATTTGACACTCTGTTTCCTGGATCTATATAGTGTGTCTCTTGGTAGCACAAACTGATATAATGATGTGAAATTTAAGAAGTGTTAGCAACACCATCACCTGTTCCAGAATTCTACCAGGCCAGCAGCTTTTTGTTTCTTTTTTAGATGATAATAAAGTGGATCTCATGGTCATAGACCAATAGTAATATCATTATTTTTGTTAAGTGTAGTCTGATTCAATTTTAGGAATAATGTATTGACACTTTATTAGTGTTACTTGCTTAGCATTTATTGTCTGTAAAAGCAAAATTAAAAAAAAATTTTGGTCTTTCTGGTTAAAATTATTTCAGGGTTAAAAGATGTCCACTTGTTAATTTATTATGAGAGAATGATGAAAAGAATGATGCTGTAACAAGAACCTAGAGATAGACCCCTCCTCCTAGCTAGCTAGACATTTGGAAGAAGCATTTGATAGATAAAATACAGGGACTGGGAAACATGATGGTACTCAGTCCTCATTCATCCTGTGCACCATCAGAGGCTGGATAAAAACAACTGGCCAAGTCAAGTTGTCAACTTGGTTTTCTTGTTCAATGTCCATGATGTATGTGCTTTGGTATGTTATAGCATGAAATCTTATGATATTTACACTGCATTGTCTCTCTCAGAGATCCATTCTTATTACTGTACTCCCCAAATTTCATAGTCTTCATAAGTTTCTTCTAAACCATTGACCAGGTCTTGATTTCTTCCTATTATTTTATGTACCTTGTTATGTACCTTCTTACCTGAGGTAACATCTTTTTCCACGTGAAATTAAGGATGAAGTGTGCTGCAAAGTATTCTGCTCTTTAGATTTTTTTTTCATTTTTTTATTTTTCAAGGGTAATCCTGAAAGATACTGTACAATGGTGTTATTTTATTTCACTTTACTTCTAAATGAAGATAACTCATATTTATTTCTAGTAATATTTTGATAGAGGTTGGCCAATTTCCTCTTCTATCTGATTCACAAAAGGGACCTTTTTCCAAAGAAGGAAATGAATAGGTATTTTATCACACCTTTGCTCTGAAGTTGATTGGGGTTTTCTGAAAAAGAGTGTAACTTAAGTGACTATCTTCTTGGTTAGTTATTTGCTTAGTTACTGGTCACTCTGTGACCTCAGGTGAAATGCCAAGGAAGATAGAGAGTAAAATAAGTAGAATTTATCAATTGATTATACTTTTGTAACCGAAGTAAAGTTTGTGAAGTACTATATGACTTCCATACCTCTCTGCCTTCCATTTAAAATCAAAACATAAAATTCATCTTTATTTTTTATGTATCACCAATAAGCTTCTAAAAATAAAATTTACACCTATTATTTTTCTAATCCTGTTCATGATTTCCCTATTTTCTTGATTATATAATTTTTTTTATAACTGATACTAAGTGGATAATCTGTGTCATTTCCTGGTTTACAAACACTTATTGATTTTTGTCTCTTTTTAGTTATATTTGGCCTCCAGTGTATAAGGGAAGTCTGCTCCTTAGTGAGACTTCCGGTCTGCTCCTCCCAGCCCTGCTTCAGCCTCTCAGCTTCCGAGATCCTCATGCAGTTGGTTGTAAATTCTTCCAGATTCTGTTTTACTGTCTACTTTTCAGGATTAAAAATAAAAATCAAAACTTGGAAAAGATACTTTAGGGCTGGGGATATGGCTCGAGTAGTAGCGTGCTTGCCTAGCATGCGTGAAGCACTGAGTTCCATTCTCAGCACCATGTAAAATAAATAAATAAATAAAGCTATTGTGTCCACCTAAAATGAAAAAAAAAGAATATTTTTTTTAAAAGATACTTTAGAAAGCAAAATGTAGATGGAGAAAGTAGCAACATTTTTTTGTAATTAGGCTTTTTAAAAAATTTTTAACATTTTTTTTTAAATGTGAGTCACCCACTAAAACCTCATCAAAATAACAGTTTCTTTGCTGAGTTCAGGTGACCAAGGAATAGCCACATACTTGGAACAAAACAACACACACACACACACACAAAATAGAAAACAGAATTATTTTTAACCTAACTTTTTATATGATGTCTCAGATCCCCTTAACTTTGCACATTAGCTTCTTTGTTTAGTTGAATTGTAACTGCTTTTTGTAGTTGGAAGGAGTGTGACTATTAAACTTGAGACCTTTTTTTCTGGGCGTCATGGTGGGTTCTGGTGAGGTTAAGTGGGTGAGAGGGTGAAGAGAAAGTGGGGGATTCTTTCCTATCGCAACATGAAGTTTCCTCCACAGTCTGCTCTCAGGTGCCAGACCTCAAGTATTTCTTACAGTGGTATACTTTGATTATTTTTACTTCTCCTTTACCCATAAGTTTTAACAGCATTTTATCAAACTGCACTTATTAAGAACCATTTTTAAAATAAAGTTATAGTTCACCTAACCAGTCTGCACTTATTGCTTATGGTTTCAATCACCTGCTATGCCTGTTTTCGGTGTCTGAATAACAGATATATTGTTTTCCATATTTTTTCCATTTTCCTACATGTATATACTGAAAATAAAATTAGGTCTGGAAATATTTTATTTCTATTAAATGCTAAAATCAAGAAAATAAAATTTAAATATGCTAAATATATCTCCATATTTTCTCAAGTAGCTGTGCTTAAAACAAAGAAAATATCCTGAAATGAAAAACAATTGTCAGCTTCAAGAAAACAAGAATAAAACCCAAGTATTTATCCTTAATGATAGATTATAGATGAAAAATACAGAGTAACCTCAAGATTTAAAGGAAAAATAGTATTCAACCTGGTATTCTAAAATGAAGCAGATTATCCATCAATGATGAATAAAAATAGATTTACATAAATAATAAAAACATAAAAAGCTATTTTCCATGCTTCATTTCAAAGAGAGTTACTAAATATAGAAGAAAAATTTTTTAAAAAGGGAGCAGAGTTTTTGGACAGAAACAGTGGTTTTAACTGCAGAGCTCAAGAAAGTTATGCTGATTCTGCAGTAGAACTTGAAAACAGTTTTGTTAGCATACCTCAGTCCTACCTTTAAAATTATTGTTTAATAGAAATATTACCTAGTGAATAGTCAAGTGATTGAATGTAGCAAAAGTTAGAAGATTCTAATAATCTATTTTTCTCACCACAAAAAAAATGAATATTAGAAAATACAGGAAAAACAAAGTGATGAAAAAAGAAAGTTAAAACACACTAAACACAAATAATGGAAAGCCAAGTTCTGTATATGAAATACAGTAAAATGTGCACTTTTTATAAAATTTAATGGGATTGAAGAAAGTAGTATTGATTGTTCTTGATGGTAAGAACATCCCTCCATGTGTAGCATTCATGTCCTGATACTGGATGTCAGAAAGGCTAATAAATTAGAGAAAAAAAAATCATTCTTACTTCTGGTGTGTTTTGTGATGAAAACTATCTTAAAGTCAAAATTGTGAAGATGCTTAAGGGTTTTTAACTCATAAATTTTCTGTTGACAAAGAATGCAACACATAATTATTTTTAAAAGAGAATAAATAACTGAGGAAGCATGAACACAGGGACTTGGTAACTATTAAAAAATAGAGTGGGGTGTGGTGGCCTGTACAGATGCTGTTACTCAGAAATAATAAAGTGTCCAATGTAGATTAAGCAAGAAATCACAGAACACATATCATAAATGATAATCAATGAAATGCTAAATCCTTTTAATATTTGATTCATTAGGCCTGAAGAAAAAGATGTGGCCCCATAAGTTAAATTGATTTTCCTCCCTTTCTCATTGCAATTAGAAAAAAAAATGGGAATACATAAAACATTGTGAAGGGTCTTCTATGTATATATTTCAAGAAAACTAGTAGTAAGTATGGCTAAATTTAGTTTCCTTTTAAAACATTACATACTTGCAGATAGAGTATAGGCTGCTGATTTGGGTGTAAATTTTGAAAACTACTTTTTTATATGGCACTGGGGATTTAACTTTGGGTGCTTTATCACTCATATATATATATATATATATATATATATATATATATATATATATATATATATATACAAAATTCTTTGATATTTATTTTGAGACCAGGTCTCACTTCGTTACCAAGGCTGCATTGAAGTTATGATCTTTCTGCCTCAGCCTCTATGATATTTGGGATTCCAGGAATGTACCACCACATCAGGCTTGGACACTACTTTTTTTTACATGCATCTAATAATCAAAATTATTTTAAATACTTATGCCTTTTCTTTGATATAAAATATTCCAATACTATCTTACCAAATAGGTTTTCACCCTAATATTCTTTTCTTGAAAAGGCCAATATTTATGTTGAGTAGTTATACTTTTTTTTTATTACCATAACAAGATTTACTCATTAGATTCTATCCTGAGTTAGCACGTCAATTTTATCCATGTTTTAGAAAAACAAATTGCTATAAATTTTTCTGGTCATGGTTTTAATAGAAGTATTCTCCTCTTAGTCATAATAAAAAAATGATAGGAGAAAATTTAGTAAAGTCAAAAGCTAAGATCCAACAGTTTGCCAGTTCTTGTTTCAACCAGATGTTTATGATTTGATTGTTTCTCTATTAAATTTCTTCTTCTGGTTACTCTGATGGCCTTTTCTATGATATTTAGTAGTCAGCTTTATTTAAAAGCACAAGTTTATGTGAAAACTGTATACTCAGGGAAATAAATATCTGGAACAAATTCATAGTACTCAATATGTTTCTCATGATTATATACAGTTTCCTCCCAGCATTCTAGGATTACAATTCATAGAGCTTTAAATGACTTCCATTTCTCATCATATTTCACTATCAGCACATGCAGAAATAATTTATCAACAAATTTATATTAAATAAGTAGCAATTTAGAGGAAACCAGATATAATTTACACCTCTGAAATTAAAAAAAAAATATGTGGAAGTTTGTCAAAGAATACTTGGCATATTCAAAGAATAAAATGAAGAAGTTTACCAGAATTGTTGCTTTCCTTATGTGATAGGGCACAGTTTATTGTCATGTTTTTTTCAAAAGACATTAGCATTTTCCTTATGAAAAAATAGTTGCTATTCTTTAACATAAATTTTACTTGATTTTTAAAATTTTTACCCATTTATCTTGCACACTGAGAAGGTATTTGCTGGGGTCAGTGAGATACTGATCAATCAATTGTATTTTCAACTAATGTTGTAAAATGCATCTCTGACACAATTGCTTGTTTTCATTTTATATAATAGCATCATGCACAATCAACATGAGAAGAGTTTGCTCATTAATTTTGGTACGAATAGTGGGTTAGGTACATTGAAAAGATGTTGAGAAAATTACATCTATAGTGGTGGAATCTCCCAATTCTTTGTTTTTTATCTTTCCTATGATGCTTCTGCTCTTGATATTAGAATGTTAACTTTAATTTGCATTTCCACACAGTTTCTTAAAACATAAGACACTTTGAATTGAGGAAATCACATATAGTAAGTTGATTTCATAAACTGATATAACACTCAATAAAAGACTTTAGCATTATTAATGTAAATTTTATCAAAATTCCATTATATCACAATGGTACATACAGTATTAAAATTTTATATAGCTAAAGGTTTTTTTTTTTTTAACAATGAATGATAGTCACCCTATGCAAGTATGTAGTTCCAATTATTCATTTATAGAACTTCATTCATTCATAATATGAGTTGACAAAAACCACACATCAGAGTGTCTATTTTTGAAAAACAAATTTGGAGAATTACTAACAATGCAGCATGCAATATTTATTTATTATTGGTTCATCATACCCACACCTTCCTCACATAGTAAGATTGTTATAATATTCAATAAGTTGTAGCTAAAATCATGAAATAACACATACCATATTGTACAGATTATATAAATGCTTATTATTTCTTCATCCTTTTCACAAATATTTATCAGTCACTTACTATATGCTAATTTGAAATAAGTTTATTATAATTATTTCAGATATTTTTTAAAAAACTGCAAGACCTCATTTGAAAAGAGCAGTATAGATTTCAGAAGTAACTACTGTTTCTCTAGTGAATAATGTGTATCGAAATCTGCTAAGCTCTTGGGGTATGCAAACATATTTGAGATGCATCAGAGAGTAAATATGAAGAAACAGTACTATTTATAATGGTATTTAAATAAAGTGAAATATCATACCAAAGTTTAAAAAAATTAACTTTTGGGAAAAATGCAAAAGGGTGCACTAGTATTTAAAATAAGGTAATAATAATTTTTACTATAATTAGTTGTTTCTGAGTCTCATTTAACTCTTTACTTTAATTATCTATCCATTGTGTTAAGAATTTCTATAGGTGTTAAACTATATAAGGTACATATATTGTGGTATGAGGTGTTATTGGAAAATATTGGCATTCAGTGAATAATGCCATTAATTTTCTGTTTTGCAATATTAAAGAATTATTTCAGATTTATTGCAATGGATAGTTTTGTTTAAAGGTAACAGTAGTTTTTCAATGTAGAAATTACTAAGAAAAATTTAGGTGTTCTCCAAAAGTCTGTAACAACCATATTTGATGAACTTTGTTTTATATGTATAAGAAAAGTTGCTTCCTTAACCCAAACCAGACATCATTGGAATAACCTTGTGTAGTATCAGCACATACAAATTCAGATGAGGACTTTTGCATCTTTTCTCCTTTTACTTCCCACCTACAACATGGCTTATATTTCATAAGCAAATTTCTATGCTTGTTCAACCTCTCACACATCTCAGAATTCACTAGGAGAGATCCCTGACAATATAGAAACAAACATATCTGAGATAGTGTATATATTAATATATTAAGAAGTTCAAGAAAATATTGATCTGGCCAAGAGATGGTGCGGTAACTAGATAGAAAGCTAAAAATTGAAATTGAAAGAAATATAATACTCCTGAGAATTACTATGAATTATGTAGTCTTTGGAAGCAGATACTTTAAGTAGGAAGCTCTTGAGACTGATGTCCACTGCATCTTTTATAGGAATATTTGCTCTGGTTTGAGGGCCACCAGATTTTAGCCAGTAAACTTTTGGCTTGATAGAGCATAATCAGAAAGCCCAGCATTCTCTTTTTATACCTAGTCATGGTTTACTAAACATTCACTGAGTTTTTGCACAGACTTTTCCCTTATTTTAATATACCTAGCCCATTAGTCTTGTCACATTCAAATTCATTTATTCTTCAAAAAGTAATTTAATTAAATTCCCTATTGTCTTTAATTTCTATACTCTAAAGCATTTTATTGTAGTAGCTAGAATCTTTATAACTACTAAGAAATCACATTCTATGTCTCATTTTTACCATTGTCTCCCTCGTTTTACTTTCATTATGATTTGAGTATGTCCCCCAAATGCTCATGTGTTTGGAACTTAGTTTCAAAGGGAGAGAGTTGGAAAATAGTGGAATGTTTAAGTAGTGAGATCTAGTAAATTGTGGTTAGATCATTGGGCGAGATGCTGTTGGAAAGAGCTAATGTAATTTTCATGGGTCACAACATAGTTCTTATTAAAGCCAGTTGTTACAAAAGAGCAAGTCTTTTTTCTGAATTTCTCTAACTTCCTGTCTCATTATGTTCTAACTCTCAAATGAGCCCTCACCATAATGCCACCCCATGTGTAATGCAGGTGAAGGAGCTGTCACAGGAGCTGAGAAGTTTCTGTTACAGTGCACTTAAATCTTCAGAACTACGTACTCAAAAAATATTTTTATTTATAAGTTGTAGTTGGACACAATACCTTTATTTTGTTTAACTATTAATTTTTATGTGGTGCTGAGAATTGAACTCAGATTCTTGCATGTGACAGGTGAGCACTCTACCACTGAGTGACACCGCCAGCCTCTCAGAAAATATTTTTATGCATTTATATCTCTTTTTATACATTGGACTGTTTCTGGTATTTTTCTGTAACATTATAAAACAGACTAATACAACCTCTGTTTCTTATTTCTAAAGAAGACAGGTGAGACTTTGCAATGTATTACTGAAAAATTCTGTAAAATCTTTAGAATAAAAACTGTTATGCATTCACTGAGTGACTTCTAGTGAGTGATTAAATATCTTTGAGTCTAAGGCATCTTACTATGAGAGTGAGTAGAACATCTAAGTTTACATGTGAAAAGCTCTGGTATAGTTTAGATGGTAATGGCTTAGCACTTCTGATTCTTATTTGTTTTTATATTTCAAAGGTGATATCTTGTGTTTCTTATATTACTCATGGTGCTTAGGTTAATGTAATACCATTTACTTTGGGACTCAAATATGTGGAATTTATTGTTTAGTAAAGCAAAAACAAGAGTGGTTCCTTAGAATATAGCAAAGACTCTATGAGAATGTTTTTTATTTTTAATGGGAAGAATTGTCTCATTGCTAAAGATTATATAGGGAATTTACATCTTGATGACACCCAATAATCAGAAATGGTCTGAACTGATTAGATCAAAACCATTAGAAAACCATGAATAAAGAGGCAGATTAAAAAATAGGTTTTTCTAGCACCATTTTGAGTCTCCTATTAGAGTACAAATTATAGTATTTTTTTTACCAGGGAAAGGACTCAAACACACATTTACAGCCTCCTGTAATCACACAAGTCACCATCAATGATAATACCATTGTAGGAAAATAAATGTAGATTTTCACAGGTAGAAAAATCAAATACAAAAAGTGCAATTTGCCTTATGCAAAAAAGATCTCTTCATTTAGGTCATACTTTTTTTAGCTCCCAGGTAACATATTTTTAGCTCAAGATATTCAACCAGAAGAAAGTGGATTTGTTTTATGCTAGATGAGTTAAGAACTGATATAATTAGAATGTAGAGTAAATATATTTTGACTTGGGTTTCAGTTGTTTCAAGTATGATGGCTTGCTCAGAAAAACAATGCAGGAGATTTTGTCCTCCACTTCACTCAAATTGTATGGAAAAATCATATTTTTTAAAAAAATTAAAAGTGGAAGCCACAGGCAATCTACAGCAGATATTGAAATGTCATGATGAGACACCAAACTGCAGTTGTTTTTCTCATATTTTTGTATCATTGATTGCTGTGGAATTTGAATATTTAAAATATAAAAACTATATTTAAAAATAAACATTAGTGTTTTTTTTGTATTTTAAGGTAATTTTAAGGCTCATAGCCTAAGGTCATAATACACAGTATAATTACTTCATTTTTTTCTAATGTAATCTCAAGACAAAGGAGTTGGGATATATTTTTCATGAAAAAAAATATTTTTACTAAGTAAAATTATGTTGTTCCATGTATCATACTTTTCTATGCATTATATGTTTGGCCTTAAAATTTGCAGAAGTGAATGCCTTGATGGGGCTGACAAAAGGTTTAGATTATGTTGTCCTGGTGAATATTGTGGCATAATATAGGGAGGATGATCCAGAAGATTTCTGAAATTTTGTATTTTTGTGGCTGGAAACTGTTGAAAGGTACATCATTGTTATTAATGAAAAAGACTGACTAAAAACAGCAATGTTTTTTAAGCATACATACGTAAACAAATTCTTTGTTAAGTAAAAATGCCCTGTGCAGCCAGGGATGGCTGAAATGCATGATACTTAGACTCTGGTAATCTCAGTTCTTTTTTTTAATTGTAACTAGTAAAATTTTCTACCTCAATAAATCTCACTCTATTCCTTTTCTTGCTTTTAAAACCAGAAGAGCAATACTTGTCTTTTTTAACTTTCTGGATTGTTTCCCAATTTGACTGCAATAAAATAAGCAGAATACTTTTGGAAAATATTACAAAGCATACAAATGGAAGTGAATAATTTTTGCTTACTTTGTGACACTTTTTCTTTCAAATGATGTTTTAGCTCCAAGTGGATAACTTATCTTCATTAAATTACCTTTAACTGATTATATGTCCATTTTTCCCTAGCATTGGAAAACACACTTCATCCACTATTGGTCTCTTCTTTAAGTATTTACAAGTTTTTATTTCTATATCATTGTGTGTTGATCTAATTAATTTTTCCTCATATAGTGTAGTTTCATGTATAAGTAAATTGTAATAAATATGTCTATATTGGAGAGTGTACAATTTCTTCAGATCTTGTTCTTTTTTGTTAAAGAATTTTTTAATATTTATTTTTTAGTTTTCAGCGGAAACAACATCTTTGTTTTGTATGTGGTGCTGAGGATGGAACCCAGGCCGCACGCATGCCAGGCGAGCGTGCTACTGCTTGAGCCACATCCCTAGCCCTCAGACCTTGTTCTTAAGCATATGTTGCTGTAAACTCTGTTCTTCATGAATTATATGTAATGTTTATAAAATTGTGAATGATATTCAATATGATTTTTGTATGGATTCTGAGGATAAGAAGCTTTTACCCTATTGTAGCTGAAAAGTCAACATTTTATAATAAGAAACGTAATCTTTACATACAACCTTCTCAGTTTACCTCTTACTACTTGGTCCTCAGAAAATGAGACTATAAAACATAGCTCATTGATTATTTTGTCATAAGTATAAGGACTCACTCAACCTTGACTCCACATCCATTTCTCTAATTTCTGCCCTGAAATAACACTACCTATAAAATAACAAGAATGTAAGAATTTACTAATGTACATGAAAACACTGATCATTGACCTCATTCATAGAAAAATGAAAAGTCTCCAATGAGGATGAAGTCTGGAAGGCCATTATGCACACAAGAAAGATAAAGCTCTTCTCTCCTGTAAGAGCTACCTTTAAGTTTGTGGAAATTCAGTCTATTAAAATCATTAGGAAATGTTAAAATGTTAAAAAGTTAAAATTTTAAAATTTATAATTCAAGATATGAAAATCTGGGGCTAATTTTCCTATATCTATATCCTTCTTATAACTCTTAATTTCACCATAAATACAAACAGAAAAAAAATAATGATCTGACTTAAGCAAATTGTATTCCACATTAAATTTATTTAAAATGTGTAAAAGTATTAACAGATGCTAGATTATTATTTACTCAACAGTATGTTTTACTGTAACATAGAACATTTAGTCAAGTGGGACACTATTATATCTGTCATTTAACAACAGGATGCAATACATGAGTGTTAACATATAAACAAATATTCAGTTATAAAGACATATTGCATACATAAGGTAAATATAGGTAAAAAAAAATGCACTGTAAACCTGGCATGATGGTCCATGCTTGTAATCCAAGCAAATTTGAAAGCTTAATCATTTCAGAAGTTTAAATTCAGCCTCAGAAACCTGGTGTGGTTTCAAGAAACTTAGCAATACAGTCTCAACATTTGAAAAAGTAGAGAGAGGCCTTAAGAATGTGCCTCAGTGTATAAATAAAAATACCTAAACTTAAACTGAAATACAACAAAAAATTAAAGTTTAAAATATTACACTTCAGTGTTAAACATCAAAAATAGATTTCATATAATTCATTTCTCAGTATTCAAAAGTTAAAATAGTAAATTTGATTTAGAAAACACAATTATATTCTTTCAAAGATGATGTTTCTTCACTATGCATGTATGATATTTATGACTGATATTTCTAAAAAATAACTTGATAATGCTTAATAAATTTAAGAAAAAGCTAAAGACAACTACTTGTTTTCTAAACCTAAATGAGTTCTGTATTTTACTGATCCTCATATACATCAAGCTGTAGTATATAGATAATAACTTTACTATACTCTCACATTTATTATAAATGTTACACTGTTATATAAGACATATATTTTGGACAAAATCTGTTAAATTTTCACTACTAGTATGAGTTTTCAGATGTTCAGTGAATTTAAAATTGAAATACATTTTGGATATATTATTTAACATTTTAGGGTTTCTGGGCACAATGAATTTTCCAAAATAAGCAGTGTTTAAGAAACATGTACCTACATTTTTTTTCCATTTGTATTTTCTCTAACCAGTATGTAGCCACAGGTTCTGAGTATTGGTGAATAAATATTGGAGGCATTGACACATTGTCAACTTTCACATTTCAAAACATTCTCTAAGCTATGGTTATTGTGGTGAGGATTAAATGTTGTCCCTTTCTTAGAGTAATGGTCTCATTTGTATAGCTTCTCTCCAATGTGTTCTCTCTGATGTCTAGTAATATATGATATATAATTTAAAAATTTTCTACATTCTCTACATTTATATGTCTTCTTTCCAGAATAAGTAGCCTAGTGGTGAAAATAATTGATTTCTTATTAAAAGCTTTGCTGCATTTTTTTTCAATTTGTAAAGGTTCTTTTCTGTATAAATTCTGTTGTTAGACCCACATTCTTTACATTTGTAGGACTTCTCTCCAGTGTGAGTTCTGCTGTGGTGAATAAGGGTTGATTTTTGGCCAAAAGCTTTGCCACATTCTGTACATTCGTAGGGCTTCTCTCCAGTGTGAGTTCTTCTGTGGTAAATTAGGCCTGAGTTTTGACCAAAAGCTTTGCCACAGTCTTTACATTTGTAGGGCTTCTCTCCAGTGTGAGATCTGCTGTGGTAAATTAGGTGTGATTTTCGACTAAAAGCTTTGCCACAATCTTTACATTTGTAGTGCTTCTCTCCAGTGTGAGTTCTACTGTGGCAAATAAGATCTGATTTTTGACCAAAAGCTTTGCCACATTCTTTACATTTGTAGGGCTTCTCTCCAGTGTGAGTTCTGCTGTGGCAAATAAGGCTTGATTTTTTACTAAAAGCTTTGCCACATTCTGTACATTTGTAGGGCTTCTCTTTAGTGTGAGTTCTGCTGTGGCGAATAACATCTGATTTTTGACCAAAAGCTTTGCCACATTCTGTACATTTGTAGGGCTTCTCTCCAGTGTGAGTTCTGCTGTGGCAAATAAGGCTTGATTTTTGACTAAAAGCTTTGCCACATTCTGTACATTCGTAGGGCTTCTCTCCAGTGTGAGTTCTGCTGTGGCGAATAAGATCTGATTTTTGACCAAAAGCTTTGCCACATTCTGTACATTTGTAGGGCTTCTCTCCAGTGTGAGTTCTCCTATGGCAAATAAGGTGTGATATTTGACCAAAAGCTTTGCCACAATCTTTACATTTGTAGGGCTTCTCTCCAGTGTGAGTTCTGCTGTGGTAAATTAGGTGTGATTTTCGACTAAAAGCTTTGCCACAATCTTTACATTTGTAGTGCTTCTCTCCAGTGTGAGTTCTGCTGTGGCAAATAAGATCTGATTTTTGACCAAAATCTTTGCCACAATCTTTACATTTGTAGTGCTTCTCTCCAGTGTGAGTTCTTCTGTGGCAAATAAGATCTGATTTTTGACCAAAAGCTTTGCCACATTCTTTACATTTGTAGGGCTTCTCTCCAGTGTGAGTTCTTCTGTGGCGAATAAGATCTGATTTTTGACCAAAAGCTTTGCCACATTCTGTACATTTGTAGGGCTTCTCTCCAGTGTGAGTTCTTTTGTGGCAAATAAGGTGTGATTTTTTACCAAAATCTTTGCCACAATCTTTACATTTGTAGGGCTTCTCTCCAGTGTGAGTTCTACTGTGGTGAATAAGGGTTGATTTTTGGCCAAAAGCTTTGCCACAGTCTTTACATTTGTATGGCTTCTCTCCAGTGTGAGATCTGCTGTGGTAAATAAGGTATGATTTTCGACCAAAAGCTTTGCCACAATCTTTACATTTGTAGGGCTTCTCTCCAGTGTGAGTTCTCCTATGGCAAATAAAGTGTGATTTTTGACAAAAAGCTTTGCTACAATCTTTACATTTGTAGGGCTTCTCTCCAGTGTGTGTTCTGCTGTGGCGAATAAGGTGTGATTTTTGACCAAAAGCTTTGGCACATACTTTACATTTGTAGGGCTTTTCTCCATTGTGGTTTCCTCTGTGGTAAATAAGACGTTTTTTTCTACTAAAAGCTTTGCCACATTCTTTATATTTGTAGGGCCTCTCTCCAGTATAAATTCTCTGGTGGAGAACAAAGCCTGATTTTTTATATGATTTCTGGTGTTCCCTCTCACTTGGAGTTTTCCCAATTTTCTTTTGTGGTAAATATTCAAGATTACAACTTATACATTTTGCACTTATCACTTCATGAAATATATGTTTTAGGCCCTTTTCTGGTAAATATACTTGGGTATGATTAGGAGTAATGGCTGAAATAGACAAAAATAAAAACAATACCTATTAGACTGGGATAAATATATTTTGCATATGTAACATGAAATGAAGGTAAAGTAATTACATCAGGAGTGCAGCATATTAGTAATTCCAAAGTCACCATAAATCCAAATTATATATTAGTTGAATATAAAATGTACAGACAAAATTATGTTGAGAATATTACCAAAATTATTGTAGAGACCACAGTATCCAAGAGGAGTACATCATTAAAAAGAGTAATATAATAAAGTGTAGAAAAGTATTATTAACAGCCTTTTTTTTTCCTTCATAAGATAGTATTGTGTATTTAGGAAATATTTACCAGCTACCTTCACTGTCAGTAGAACAAGAGAAATGTAAAACATATACAAACATTTCTGGCTTTTTTAAAGAATGTCCAAAAAATGTTTTTTGTCTACCATGACATAGAGACATGAAAATAACTAGTAGATTTTGAGTGATAATACCATAAATACTCAATAAGGTTAAAGAGGCAATGGACTCTTAAAAAGAAATATGAACAAAAAATTTACAAAGAAATATACACATATATGTCTATAAAATTTATCATAAAAACATTTTTTAAAGGACTATAAAAACCTTGCATAGCCTATGGCCATAATATTTGGATGAATTCAGCACATGACATTAAAGTATATTAAATTGATTTTTATAATTTTACATTCATGTGATATGAGAATTTCCTTTATTGACAAATACATCTTTTGTTTATCTATAAATATATCATGGTATTTTATACTATATATACAAGTTAAAATGAATAAATAGAATGAATTAACACAAGAATTATTTCATATAATTATCAATTTTGTTCTTACAGGTATTATATTCCTTCTACTAGTATTTATGAAGAACATAATACACTCACTATGTGGTAAAATAAAACTCTTGACCCTATTATGCTGAATAAATAAAAATATGGAGACTTTCACTATCATATAAACCCTACACAAAACACAGTACCTGGTGAGCAAACTTTTGCTCAGTAAATTTCTGAGTTCCACATGTGAATCAAATGCTCCTAAAACTTAATATCTGCCTGCCACCTTTCACTTAATTCAAAGTCCTGCATATATTTCTTATAACACTTTAAGAGACAAAATATTTTATAACTAAATAATAATAGTATATATGTACATATTTTTACACATTTGACATTGATGGGCACACACATTTAAACCCTAGTTTAATATTGAGAAAAATGTTTGCACTAAACACAAAAGTAGAGGTATCTCTTCAATTTTCTGATTTAATTGCTCATAGATGCATATTTAGTACTGGCAATTCTGGATCTTTAGGTCATCCAACTTTTAATGTTTCATGTGTAATGCTTGAGATTACCCCCAAAATTCTATATCACAAACTGCAACACAAGTCTTTTTTAAAATTGTTTGAGCCATGTCGTTTCGAAATTTCTGTGACTTCTCTCAAATGAAATACTTTTTCACGGCCTCCCAATTAGCAAATATTACAAGGATGACGTTTTTATGCTTTTTTCCCAAAAAATGGACTATATAATCTACTGATGGCTGGATCCTTTAATGAACAAATAAAAAACAGTACAGCAAATATAAACAAAGAGAAGCATGGCTAAATCCAAGTGAAAAAAAGAAAAAAAAACATTAAGAATTTAACATAAGGAGATTGACAGTTATGAATTACTCAAAGAACACTAAATAACTATTTTAAAAAAGTTTAGGGAGTGAAATTGAAAAATATTAACATCAATGAACACAATGTTTATGTGAATAATTCTTTAAGAAAAAATTAGAGGGGCATTACTAGTGTGCAAATTTGAAATTCTACCAATATGGGAGAGGCTTATCAAGTAGTACCAAGTTTAAGAAAAGTCTAAACAACTTGTACAATACTGTAAAAATTAAAAATCTTTAGGATATATAAAGAGAAGTGTTATATATGTATATATACAGTGTTTTGTGTAGGGTTAATATTATAGTCAAAGACTCCATATATTTTTTCACATTTCCTATATATATAGGAAGTGTGAAAAGAATCCAAGCATACCACAATAAAAAAACAATTATCCAGAAATTAAATCACTAATCAATATATATATATATATATAAATCACAAAATAAAATTATAATGATTCATTCACTTCAAAATATTTATGATTACTAATGTATTATTTTAAAACACAAAACAAAAGAAAAAAATGCTAACAGAATCGAATCTAAAAAATGAAAATGTCAAGTCAGTTCCAGTAGAGAGCATGGAAAGAAACCAAGCATGATCTGCTCCTAGAGGCCCTATTTGTTTAGAGATGGATAATGCTCCTGCCTTTTCATCTTATCCTTTTGCACAATTTTTAATCAATGAGATATAGTTTTAAATCATGAAATTTTTCATAATTCTTTTGGACAAGCTTTTGTTGAGTGAGCAAATTGTATCCTAATATGTTCCTTTTAAAACAGAAACAAAGAAAGATCTAGCCTCTCTTATATTTATATACTTTAAATATTTTTTTTATTTACAGGCAATGTGTTCAATATACAACATAAAGTTAATACACAAAATTGGTCATCTGCATTGAGTAGACATTTTATTCTCAAACAGCCATTACTAAAAAAAAATATGTAATATATGAGGTTCCATCTGACCAGAAAGACAAGATTCTATGCCTTTGATCATGTGGGAAAAAGCATAGACTGCTACTCTTATGCCAACATGTCCTGTTTGGACTCTACCTTCATGCATGAAAAATAGCAACTATAAATGTACATCAGGGACTTCACAAGCTGATTTCTAAGTTTCATTTAACCCTGGAAGATAAGAGTTCATCCAAACAAGAGAATAATCATTCTTCTCAAAAGAGGAGAATCATTAAAATAAGACCCCAAGATACATGAATTCTAGTTAATTCTAATTACTGGGCAGGGGAATATAAAACCATTAACAGCCTCAGCTCAACAGGTGTTGGCTAAAATGGGGTTAGAATGTACACTAGATAACTTTGTTACTGCTTTGATTGATAAACTCACACAAAACTCTGTAAATGCTTTGGTCTTAATAACAATTTTGGTCTGTTTCTGTACACTATCTCTGGGAAAATCAGTACTGTCAGATCCTGGACTTCTAGAACCCATTACAATATCTTGACTCACTTGCATAAAATTGTTATATACCTGCAAAAATGTCTCATTGTTGTCTTAGCAGAATAATGTGTCCTTACCATCCACATAGTATTTAATAGGTCACCATCCTGTGCAATTTATACATATAAGATCTATTCCTCTTGATAAAAACAGTGATGAGTTAGTGAAGCTTCTCTCTAAGGCAGAATGTAATAGGTCGATATTCTCCTTAGTGGGTTTACCTGGACTAGCTCGACAAGATTATATAACTTCTATGAAACTCACCTATGCTATCATGAACAGTATTATTTATGCCTCCATGGATGTAAATATGCTTAATGAAGAACAAAAACAACATTGTCAACCCATACTTGACAATCATGCTAAAATTGATTGTCTGTTATTGTTACATCATAAAGGATATCAGAAGTTTAATAACATGTGTTCCTTCAATTTAAGTTATAATAGTAATTTTATTTCAAAAGACTTAGAGTACCTTAAAGACATCATTCATAAGGTTGAACAAGATGATGGATTTTGGACTTGTTGGATTGGTTAACTTCATGTTTACTCAATTTCATGTGGGTCAAAAGTATTCATAGGTGGATGTTTACTGATGTTGGAACTTCCTGTTGTCTATGACTGCCCTATTTTTTGCCCCCACCAGCATTAGGGAGATAAGTAATATTATTTATTCAAAAGGCCTTTAAAAAGAGGGGAGGTATTAGGTATTCTGACCTTGGAATAGACAGGAAAGTGTTGGAGAGATTGTAACTGGCACCCTGAGTCCCAAAATTGTAATGCCCAATAGTTTCTCCCTGAAGCTATTAAGACAACTCTACAGGTGCACTATCTAGTCTCTGTGGTAATGTCCTTAGGGAGAAGGGGCTCTATACTTGTATTAACTGTTCCTAATCTTGGATAGCTAGCACTTGGGCTTAAAGAAAAACTGGGTTAGAATGTATTCATGGTATCAGAAGGTAATGTAATTTTGGATTATTATATGTGCAGCTGTTAAGAGGGGTGGCCAGTAATTTTTTTCTTTTTTTCTTTTCACTGTGTGTGTGTGTGTGTGTGTCTCTCTCTTCTCTTTGCTTCTTTAAAAGTTTCCTTACAAGAAGATTTGAAACAAATCATGCTGGCCCTCAAAACAAAAGGTAAGTTTTGATGGCTAATTTGAATAAACTGGGACATCACTAAAGAAGAAAACAGAGAACAACAAGGAATTTGAAAATGTGATAAATGTAGGGCAGTATGTGTTCAATGATTACAATCAAAATAAATAAACCTAAGCTTCTGAAAATTTCTTCTGCTGGATAACTACTCTTTCAACATTTTTTAGTTTGGTTTTCTCCTTGACATTTAAATGACTCAACTGTGTCCCCTTCTATGTGTAGTCTACAATAGTTTACATCACTAAATTATACTAGGTAATATTTATCTAAAGTGAAGAATATCTGTACTAAAAATGCCCTTATGCCCTTTTTCACTGAAACACAAATCTGAAACTCATTCTTATAGAGAAGTTCACAGAAGATACTCTGCAACAGAAGTAAATTAAATAATAATTAGTAGTTAATAATTTTAAAGGGAAATTAAACTTACCCAGAAAGGCAAAGTTTCTATAATTCTCTAGCATCACATCTCTATATAAATTTTTCTGAGCAGGCTGAAGGCATTCCCACTCCTCTTCAGTAAAATCAATGGCTATATCCATAAATGTTAACAGTTCCTAAAATAAGAGTAGGTAAATAAATAACACATTGACAACATGAACATTTGCACAGTCTGTAATGTAATTAAAGTTAAAATAAGAGTTATTAGACTATCATGTAGGTAGTGTACTTCTGCAGAAAAAGTGATCGAAGTTCAAAAAAGTATACATACACCACATTTATGAAATACAATATAAAACTAAGGCATTATCCCAAAAATATATATTTTTTTCATTTTTTATGTCTTGATCTAAATTATACATATTTTTCAGATGAGAAAATCATGGTAATTAAGAACGGGAACCCTCAAATTTTAATTGTACAACCACTAATCAGAAATTTACTAATGTGTAGAATCTTATTTGTTATTTCTCTAATACATCTAGCTATTCTGAATGTGTAGTGAGATCTCTAGTAACTCCAACATCAATGGTATAAGAGAAATTTTGAAATGCAACAAGGTAGACAAACCACTTAATGGAAATATTTAACAGTTTATTTAAGTTCAAATATTTTATGTTTTTTATGTGTGTTATTAATATAAAAAATAGCAACAACAATCCTGTTTGAATTATCCTTTCTACATTTTGTATTAACATACAAAATTATATATATATATATATATATATACAAACTTTGATTGATGTTTATATTGTATGATATTTATAATAGAATATATGTATAGCTCTTGAAACAAATATAATTTGTTTTTTTTAAATTTGTTCTTTCTAGTTTTACCTGACTTAGTAAAATCAATTTTTATGATATTATGAAAGCATGGGATATATCTTATCCTAATTAAAATCCTGTTCTTGTTTGTGGTTACAATGGTAGGATTCACTTATAGATATATATATTTTATATTTTTATTCTTTTCCCTTTTATTTATTTATTTATTCATTTATTTATATTTTGTTTACGATTGGGCAATCTACTGATCTTCTTTTCTTACCCTTCCCCACTTTATGAGCTTCAGATTTCACATATCAGCAATAACTTTCAACTTTTGGTCTTAAAGAAATGGTTTGTTTTACTTAACATAAAATCTCCAGATTCATCTATTTCCTAGCAAATGTCATAAAGTCATTCTTACTTATGGCCAATTCATAGTTTATTGTGCACATAAGAAATAGTTTTTTGTCCTGTCATCATTGAATGGACCCATTTTATCATTGAATGGTTGGTTTTATAGCTTAGCTATTGTGAATTGTGCTGCTATAAACATAAATGTGGCTATGTCAATGTAGTATGCTGATTTTATGTCCTTTGTGCATATACCATGCAGTCAAAAAACTGGGTAAAATTGAGGTTCCATTTCTTTAACAATATTCATACAGGTTATTATGTTTCACTTAGACCTCTATACAGCTGGAAAAAGTGGAATTAATCTATAACTGAGGTAAAAATAAAACATACACAAAAAATTATAAGCCATAAAATGACTAGAATTTATTATCAAATCATTCATCCCAATAAAAAACTAATTTTTTTAATATTTATTTTTTAGTTATCAGCGGACACAACATCTTTGTTTGTATGTGGTGCTAAGGATTGAACCCAAGCCACACACATGCCAGGCAAGTGAGCTACCACTTGAACCACATGCCCAGCCCCTAAAAAGTAAAATTTAAAAACTAAAAGTAAAGAAAGTCTAAGCAAAAGAGAAAAATTAGAAGCTATTAAAGATAAACATAACACAGAGTTACCAGTATCAATGTTGGTGCTTTTAAAAAGCAAATGAGCCCAGTCTAGTGATGGACAACTGTAGTTCCAGTGACTAAGGAGGATAAGAAAAATGGATCAAAAAATATATAATATTGTCTTATATATGTTGTATTGAGCAACTTAGTGAGGCACTTAGCAACTCAGCAATACTCTGTCTCTAAATAAAATATAAAAAAAGGACTGAGGATGTGGCTTTATTGTTAAGCACCCCTGGGTTCAATCTTCAATACAAATTTTTTAAAAAGCAGATACAATTAAAAAAAAAACACTAGCAAATTTGAAAATTCAAAAATAGAAAAAAAATATCAATTATACAGTATGTAATTGCAAATATAGGCATATATAATGATTTCTCACTTTATGGAAATACACTCTGGAAAATTTATCCTAAAAATATTTTGCAATTTTCCAATTCTCTGAGTGCAATGACAGAATCTAGATGGTATAGACTAGTACATGGCTAAGATATTTGCTAGATTCATGGTTGTACATAAAGTCAACTGCTGACCAAAATACCATGATGCCACATGATTGATGTTATGAAGTAAAATCAATCAGGGTAAACCTCATAATTATATAAATGGTGGAACTACAGAAAACACTGACAACAAAACTCTTAAAACATGCTAGGATATTGGGAAAAGAGTGTGATAATAAAATGCTATTTTATCCCTTCACTCATAAAACATAACAACATATTTTGACACATTAAATGCAGAATATAAGTTATTAATAAATAATACTGAAATATATAAGAAAGTACAAAGATCAAAAGTTTATATAAAAAAGATAGGGTTCGTATGGTGGTGCACACATGAAATATCTACTATTCTGGAGTCTAAGACATGAAGTTCAAAATTTAAGGCCAACTGAAGTAATTGAGAAAACCCCATCTGGAAATAAAATTTAAAACAGAGCTGAGAATATGCTCAGCATTAAGACACTTTGG
Organism: Ictidomys tridecemlineatus; assembly: GCF_052094955.1. Classification (NCBI taxonomy): domain Eukaryota; kingdom Metazoa; phylum Chordata; class Mammalia; order Rodentia; family Sciuridae; genus Ictidomys; species Ictidomys tridecemlineatus. The sequence goes on along the minus strand of NC_135492.1, from coordinate 18,574,121 downwards.
TTGAATTCCTAATATCATAAAAGAAAAAAAAATATTTTTTTTGTTTTCAAAATTATATAATATAATAGATTTAAACTTATGAATTACAAAATATTAATTCAAAAAATGTATTCAAATGATTACATTAAAAGCTGCAAAAGTGACAAGGGAAAAAAAACCCTAATTTTTTCACATATAATCAAATGCTTATACGAAGAACAAATACAACAGATTGCAAAAGAAAAACAAAAAATTATTGAAGAGTCACATTAAAAAGGATATATCTAAGTGTTCAATAATCATAAAAACTCAAAATCTTTAGAAATTAGATAACATTGAATAAAATCACATCATATAGATGAATTAAATAGTATTGATGAATATGTGGAATAAATGCATTCACAAAAAAAGGAAAATAATAATTTAAGCTTTTATTATCTATTTGTAGAAACTGTTTTGTAAATCATATGTATATGATACACCCACACAGTAATCATAGACTAAAATTACAGCAACTGTACATGAGAATACAGCCACATTCTTCCAGAGTTGAAACCAAGGGGCATGGATAAAGAGGAAGAAATAATAATTAAATTTTGTAAAATGTAAATTCTAGGAGCTAGAATATTTGTTGATGTATTATATCCAGTCTGACAAATACAATAAAATACCATATATATTTTATGCTGATGTCACATGAATGTTGCATTTCATATGAAAGTATGTTTACAAAAGAATATACAGTATTTGAGAAAATAAAAATACAGAAAAGAACATAAAAGACTCAAATATTCAACATTATTTACAAAGGATAAAACTATTATACAAATGATCACTTTTCTCAAGGTACCCTTTAACAAAAACTGGTCATAATTTTACCATTCTTTACTTTTGTTAAAGAATAAATCAAAGCAACAAGTTCTAAAATTTTCTTGGAAAGTTGAATGTATATAAAATTAGACAAGAACTCTCTCATATATAAGAGCAAATGTACTAGTGATCATTACCTGACACTAATGCATGTTAAAATATTACAACAGTGTAGTAATTTTAAGATAAAGAAATCACAGTACAGAAAACTACTTAGGGCAATTCATATGTATGCAAATATCTTTTTACTGGTAATTATTATAAGTGTATAAATCAAAACATATCAATAAAATATTTAATGTTAGTGAATGCTACAATCCAACCTCAAGGTAGATGTTAGAATAAAAGGCATAGATTACAAAATCGACTTGTATGCAGAATGTGTGTGACACTGAAATTATACACAAGAATCCACTAAACAGCAGATATAAAGAGAGATAATTTTAAAAACTAAAATAAAAATAAGTAAAAGCAGAATATAAGCCTCCCTCCATTTATGGATACACCAAATAAATACATACTCCTGTTTTGAGTCCATCGAAAAACTGTAAAGGAATTAGAGGCACACAAATTGGAAAACTGGAAAAAAAATATCGAGCAAGACATAAGTAGAGGGGCTGTGGATGTGGTTCAAGCGGTAGCGAGCTCGCCTGGCATGCATGCAGCCCGGGTTCGATCCTCAGCACCACATACAAACAAAGATGTTGTGTCTGCTGAAAACTAAAAAAAAAAAAAATAAATATTAAAAACTCTTTCTTTCTCTTAAAAAAAAAAGACATAAGTAGAATGCACTTGAAGATTTTCCTAATTTGAGCAATATGCAAGATTACTGGAACAAAATGCCCAAATCCAGTGTTAATATAAATAAAGGAAGATTGATTTGTGTTTGAAACATATTATTTAACTCTAAATTGGCTGTAGTTTAAATGCTAATTTATCTGTACACACAGAGGAAGGAATAAGGTATACATGAGAATTTACTCCAGGAAGGAAAAAAAATAAGTGGTTTTCTATGGCCAAGCAAGATCCATTAACTTTATTCCATTAGACAAGAGTGAAAGAGGTGTTAAATCTTAAGGGAACCCCTTAATCCCTTAGAGGGATTTGCCAACATTTTCTAAAAATGCAAATAGCTGTTGCTGACAGTTGAACTTTTATCTAGACAGTACCAAAATATTAACAGAGAAATACAGACCACCACTGAAAGCCAAAGTGGCAGTTTAGCATTTCTTGAGCTCTATCACCCAGCTCACTTTACTAATAACATCAGACCTAATCCATTCTTTCTGTAAGTAATTTGTCCCAATATTAACTTTTTCCATTCAATGGACTACATCTGAAACCTCAAAGCATTGAAAGCACTGGTAACTGTGCAGGTTCAAATCTCCCTAGAACAAAAAGAAGTGTTTTCACATTGGTGTGCAAACATTGTAATGGGCTAAAATCTTGAATATTAGTGAAGAAAAATGGTTACAATCACAGATGCCTCTTTATTTCTAAAATAGGTGCATATCAATTTTTTTTTTCCAGTGAGCATAAGGCACCCTCCAACTATAAGATCTTCTGCATGAACACAGCTGTTAGAATGGCTACTCTCAAAAAGTGGAATAGTAAGTAATACTTCCATGAATATGGAAGAAACACTGTGCTAGACTATAAAATTAGTGAAGACATTTTTAATAAAATGGAAGTTGAGAGTTCTATAAGTTATTTCTTTGAGAAACTAAGCTCTCTACATTTATACTGCTCTTGAACAAGAAAATCCCCGAGTACTTGTCTGGACTTATGAGAGGCATTAGATGTGCCAGCTGTGGCATCCTCATATTACATAGTTCTGAAACACAGTTCCAGGAAAATACCAGAGTATGGAATGAAAATGCTCTCATACACATTTCACAAATGAGCATAAAGACACTCTGACAGGTTGTCTGCCTTTAGAGACACAAAGGAAGAATAGAAACACATGATTTTTCCAAGATCAAGTGATTTTTCTTTACTTTTCAATTATATAAAATGCTTATAAACAACAACAAAAATTTTTGCTTTTGATTTTTTTCTACGGTACTGGGGATTTGAAAGAGCAGCATGTTAATTCTGGGCTACATACCCAGCCATGTTTTAAAATCATGAGACAGGTTTTTCTAATTGTCTAATTAGTCTACCTAAGTTCCTGATGTTTACCTTGAAATTGCAATCTTACTGACTTAGCCCACTTGAGTCTCTGGAATTAACATGCATGTATAATTGCACCCAGAGAGAAAAAAAATACTTTAAATTCTCATCCAGTTTTTGGTATACCATGTTCATTTCAAATATAATATGGGTAAAATAACTGATAATACTGCAAAAATGTAACTGATAATACTGGAAAAGGGGGAAGTTGTCATTGAACAGAAAGCTAACATTTTATATATAAATGCAACTCACAATACAAGGGCATAAATTTAAAATCACATTCAACAACTGTCTGAAGATTTAAAAAAAGTTTAAAAGTACCAGGTATGTAGCAAAGTGGTACAGTACCTCTGGCTAAATCCACAATACCACAATCTCCAAAAAGAAGGAGAATAAATTATGGAGGAAAAAAACCCTGAGATACCTACAGAATATCTCACCCTGCTCCTGGAGGAAAAAACACATGGATTTGTAATTATGATGATCTCCTCACTCCAGAATCCACAACATAATCTGAGAAGATTCAGAAATATTGCCACAAATGTTCTTACATAGAATTTAAGATAGGGGCTGAAGATATTCTATAGGATACTATAGGACTTCCAGTGTCTACTGTTAATATATGATCCAGTTAACTAGCCAGTGAAAATTCATGGCTGACCTTTCTCAAAAGAAGACACAGGAATGCAGAAACCAAAGATTACACCAGGGATTCTAGCAAACCATTGCCAGTTCCCACCATAGTAAGTGCAGCCAGTTTCAACCAGACTCACCATCCAGTCTCAGGATTTCACTGCACACTCATCATTTAATCTCTTTTTAGGAACCACATGTCCTCTCTATAAATCACAAAGTACCTATACAGGAGAAAAAAAATCAGGTTCACTGAACATAAGTGATGAAGCCTAGAAGTGGATACTCACTCTGGCAGACTTGACACCAGATGGTCAAAACTTGCTTCTCTTTACTGAATGTGTGTAGATTGGACAATGTTTATATAAGGGGTCCTGATTGGACATAACTTATGTCTTCATATGCTCAATCTGAAACTAGTGAGTTTTTTGAGAGTCAGGAGATAAACTCAAATCCAGAAATAAATGATGTCACAATTGTAGGGTCTTGTCTGTACACACATTTATTTATTTATTTATTTATTTATTTATTTATTTATTTATTTATTTATTTTGAGGATCTGGGAATTGAAATCCAGATCCTCAGGCGGCATCAAATTTATGGCAACGTGTCCTTGGAGAAGTAAAATCCAGCCAACCCAGAAAAGCATTTACATTTAAACTTGCATATGAGGCCTTTTGAATGTGTAGATTATGTATGTAAATATATTATTTATGGATGCAAATAATACAGTGACAATCCTGTAAAATTTCAGTTAACTTCTCTTGTATGAAAATAGATTGAACATTAAAATTATATGATGTGGAAAGATAATTATTTTTTTAGAATTCATATAAAAATAGTAAAATTGAATTTTATAGTATAACCCAATTTTCCACTATGTGAAAATTACCATTATGTATTTAAAATATTACTAATAAAGTATATGTATTTTTGGAACAGCAGCCTCAAAACTATGTCAGGAGTCCAGAAAATCTCAGTTCACAGAACCATATTTGAGAGTTATGCTTGTCCTCAGTTAAAGAAGATGAAGGACATGATCACTTCTTTTTATTCTACAGGTGAATGATACATTTACTTTTTAACCAATATTTCTCCTGAGATATAAAAAACTAGAGAGAAACTGCCCTGAGTCAGGGCAACAAGATTTCACCAGAAAGTGTATGGTGTGTGTATGTTTGTAATATATATATATATATATATTTCCCCAGATACAAAGATTTTAGTCTATTATTTAAGTTGACTAATGGAGTATTCTTATTTTTATGACATGATCTTAGACCCAATGGCCGGTCTATAACATTTTCTTTTTATTTATAGGATGAAATCCCCTTAAGAAAGTGAGCTTGAAATGAAGATGAATTGTGTTGCTATCATGATGTCATACACATGTAATCCCAGGTAGGGGATTTAAAATTTTGCTTCTTTAAGAATACTACTAAAGCACAAGAAATAGAAACAAAAGTCACTAGGTGGGATGAATTCAAACTGAAAAGATTCTTCTCAGCAAAAAAAAAAAAAAAAAAAAAAAAAGGTGAGGCGAAAAGTGATACCAGAGATAGGGGCAAATTTTTACCACATGCACATCAAGTAGAAACCTAATTTCCAGGATATATAAATAACTTAAAAAACTTAATACCAAAAAACAAATTTTCTAATCATTAAATGAAATGGACTAAGGAACTGAAGAGACACACTTTTTAGAAGATAAACAATCAATAAATCAATAAAAAAATGTTCAACATCTCTAGCAATTATAGAATTGCAAATAAAAACTACTCCAAAATTTAATCTTACTCCAATCAGAATGGCAGTTATTAAAAATACAAGCAAAAATATATGTTGGTGAGGATGTGAGAAAAAAGTCCCACTGTAAAAATGTTGGTAGGACCCTAAATTTGTGACACCAATCTGGAAAAAAATAAAAAGATTCCTTAGAAAACTTGGAAAGAAACCGAAATTTACCCAGCTACCCAACTCCTCAGTTTAGACCAACCAGAGCTAAAAATCGAATAATACAGAGGCATATCCACATCAATGTTCATAGCAAAACAATTCACAATAGATAAACTATAGAACCAATCTATATGTTCTTCAATAGATGAATGGATAAAGAAAATATGGTCTATTTACACAGTGGAATAATACTGAGCATTAATAGAGAATACAATTATGAAATTGGGAAGTAAATGGATGGAGTTGGAGAATATCATGTTAAGGCAAGTAAGCCATTCCTCCTAAATCAAAGACCTAAGGTTTTCTCTGCTAAGTGGATGGTGACCCACAACCACAATGAGGGAAGTGGGAGGTAGCATGGAAGAAATGAAGAAACTTTGAATAAGACAAAGGGGAGGGAGGTGATGGGAGATGGTATAGATGGTGCAATGAGACGAAAATCTTGTTGTACCCAAAGTAGAGTTACATGGGTTTTGTAACTATACTTTCTGTACAACAAGAGAAATAAAAGTTTGTGCTCCATTTGTGTATTATGAAGTGAAATGTATTCTGCTCTATTAGCAAGTTAGAAGAAATAAATAAATTAATTGATTTCTAAAAATTCAGGAAAGAGACTTGCATTTCCCTAGATCTATATATAAACATATATGAGGAGAAACATATTTTTGTATATAATTTATGAACAATTATTTTTCATATTTCTACAATTTTTTTAAAAGAAATGACAACAGAAGCATTACAATTCTTATTTCTTGTATAGAACACAATTTTTCATATCTCTGGTTGTATATAAAGTATGGTGATACAAATTTGTGTCTTCGTACATGTACTTTTGATTATAGTCTCTATCACCTTCCACCATTTTTGCAAATCCCGTGTCCCCTTTCTTTTCCTCCCACCCCTCTTCTTTATTGAGAATCCATCTATTTCTCTCATGCTCCCCCTCCCTACCCCATTGTGAGTCAGCCTCCTTATATTTGGCAGTTTTCTTTGAATTGGCTAACATCACTTAGCATTATCTTCTTCAATGCTATCCATTTACCTGCAAATGCCAGACATGATTATATACCTAGAAGACTCAAATATCTCCACCAGAATAATTCTAGATCTCGTAAATAATTTTTGAAAAGTAGCAGGATATAAAATCAACATCCATAAATCAAAGGCATTTCAGTATATCAGTGAAAAATCTTCTGAGAAAGAAATGAAGAAAACTACCCCATTTACAATAACTTCAAAAAAAAATACTTGGGAATCAACTTAATGAAAGAGGTGAAGGGTCTATACAAGAAAAACTACAGAAACCTAATGAAGAAAAATCAAAAAAGACCTTAAAAAATGGAAAGATCTACTTTGCTCATCAATAGGTACAATTAATATTATCAAAATGACAGTACTACCAAAGCACTATGCAGATTTACTGCAATTCTGATCAAAATCCTAATGGCATTCCTCATAGAAATAAAAAAAGCAACAATGAAATTTATCTGGAAAAATAAAAGATACCAAGAATAGCTAAAGTAAACCTTAGCAGAAAGAGTGAAGCAGGTGGCATCACTATACCAGACCGTAAACCATACAACAGAGTAATGGTAACAAAAACAGCATTGCATTTGAAAAAAAAATACTGCAGATGAATGGTACAGAATAGAGGTCACAGAGACTAACCCACAAAATTATAATTATTATATATTAGACAAAGGTGTCAAAACATGCACTGGAGAAAAGATAGCCTCTTCAACAAACCACCATCTCTCACCATGCACAAAACTCAACTCCAAGTGTGTCAAGAACCTAGGAATTAACCCAGATACTCTGTGTCTAATGGAATAAAATACAGACTCTAGGCCCCAATTTCTTTAATAAGACACTGATAGCACAAGAATTAAAACAAATTATCAATAAATGGGATAGAATCATACAAAAAAGTTTATTCTCAGCAAAAGAAACAATCTGTGAGGTGAAGACAAAGCCTGTATTTTAGGAGGAATAATTTACCCCTCACATATCAGACAGAGCACTAATCTCTAGGGTACATAAAGAACTCAAAAGACTAAGCAAATAATACTAATAGTGATGATGATGATGATGATGATGATGATGATGATAACCCAATCAAGAAATGGGCCAAGGATCTGAACAGAGAGTTTTTAGAAGAGAATATACAATTAATCAACATTTTTTTAAAATATATATGATTGGTTATGGCCCTCCCTTTTCAGTACCTAGAACACTTCTGGTTCAGTTTCTAAGGATTGGAAACACGACCAAGAATTATTCTCAACTCTCCTTTATAAATTATCAAATACAATTATCTATGTCATTTTCTAAACATAGCTGGACATGGGAAATATAGGTTTAGAGCAGAGAACATTTTTATTAGAAACACAGTGTAAAAGAAAGAAAAAAAAAACATAATTATTTGTACCACATTGAACCACAAGAGAAATGGAACCTGGAATTCAGAAAAGAAAGATTCAAACTTTTATACTTTGGAATGTGGATGACATGGATGCCTAAAGTGAGAAGGTTATTACAAGCTTTTGAAAGAAAATTTATGTGAATGGCAGATAATTGTTAACCAAATAGAATCTGCACAGTGTATTCCAGGGGCTTTGTCAGCTGTGCACTACAGAACATACAGGTATTCATAGCCTCATGAAGAGCATTATTCATCTGTGCCCTCTAAAATTATTCCCATTGTACAGATGAAAAAACATGGGTATCTGGATAATAAATGGAAATTAAGCAGCCCACAGAAAACTACCCAGATACAGAACTGTATGAAATTTCTTCAAAGACCATCAATGTATTCTCACCTCCTGACACAGGGATGTCAGTCTGGGGAAATATTATTTTCCCTGCATTTTGAAGAGAGTGCATTGAGAATACATTTCAGGGGCAACATAAATACTTTTTTCTCTTTCATATTAAGAAACTCTTCAGAAACAGAGTTCACAAGACAGATTTCTTAGAAGGGTAAATGCCTGAAGATTACAAAAAAAAAAAAAATCAGTGGCCCTGAGTGACTCAGTAAGGAAATAAATCTAAAAGGCTTATAAGAAACTGAAAATCAAAAAAGTAACTATTTCTAAAAATAAATATGTTCATTAGTTGCTATCTCCACAACATTTCATTAGGTAAACAACAAATTATGTATGAATATTTCTAGGATTGGCAAAATTTTATTCCATATGATTTTATATTAAATTCCAAAATCCACATAATAGAATTCATGATTCACTGCCAAAAATATTACAGAAAAAAATTTTTTAAGGAGTGGATGTTTAGTAAATGTCATTTAACAATTTTATTACCATATGATTTTAAAGAAATTTATTCATTTTCTGGCAGCCATAGTGTAGAGAAATTTCTTATTTATTTTTCCTGTAGTAATTAACAAAGAAAAGCCCAAGAATCAACTTTAAATAATCTACCCTTACAATTATACAAGAAACCTATAATAAATGATGAGTTAAAGAAAAGTCAATTTTAAAAAATAATTTAAACTTTTTTATTTATTTGAAATCAATCTCTAGCTGCATTTCTTGGATCCTTTTCTCATCTTTTAAGCCAAAATTATATAAAAGACAGAAGTTTGAACTTCATATTTATACATGAGATATGTTTATTAACTATAAAAATTCAAAATCTTTAAAAATTTAAGAAACAAAAAATAAAAACCCATCATGAGAAAAATTAAGTAATATTGATAAACATTTAAAACAAACTAATGATCATTAACTCAAAAGGAGTTTAAAATCCATTTGTAGAAACTATTTTGCTATTAAATATACATGATACTCCCCATCACAGAGACTTACTGAAATTAGAGCATATGTGATCATGATAACATGTAATTATGCAATGGTACGTACTCATCCAAACACTTGAAGCCCAAGCTCAATCCAATATACATCTTAGAAGATATAAATAATCATCTGTAGGAAAAATGGTCACTGGGGCCAGTAACATTTCATAATATATCCAGTTTAAAAAAGAGCATAAAACACTATGTATAAATTTTACATAGGTGCCTTATGCAAGTGTTATTTCACATGTGTACATTTTTAGAAACAAAATATATAGAACTTATGAGAAAATAAAAGTCACAAAAAGCACATAAAAGACTGAATTATACATCCCATGTAAATAATAAAACTCACCATTACAAAGGTGATAATTTTCCCCCAAATTAACCAACAATATATCTCACTAAAACTTCTATGTACAAATATGAATATATAACAGTGAAGTCTACTTTTATGTGTATTCTATAAAGCAATAATTCAAAAAACTATATATAAATATATGATAGAAGATAATAGGAGAATAGGGAAAGGGTAACTATTGGATACTGAAGGGGAGCAAATTATATTTCATGTTTTATGGTTATGTCAAAATAAACATTACTATTATATACAAGAATAATGCAATAATAAAAAAATCATCAAGCTTTACTTTAAATGAAGTAAGAAACCAAAGCATAAATTTTTAAAATTTATCTACAAAGTTATATGTAACTTTAGCCAAAAACCTTTTTAATTATAAGAGCAAAAAAAGAACTTATCATGGCCTACTATTCATATATTGTGTGAAATTATAATATTGCAATAATAAAAAAATCACAATATAAATAAGATCCCCATATGAATACATATGTATGTAAAAACAGTATGCTTTATTGCAATAGCAAATACTAGATAAATCAAACCATAACAAAAATAATCTCAGCAACTTAGCTAGGGCCTTTCTCAAAATAAATGTAAACCTGCTAGGGCTGTTTAAGAGTCCTTGCTTCCCCAATGCTGAAGTATAACACCAGAGAAGTGCACCAAGGCACATTTAGAGTAGAAAGTAGAAGCTTTATTAAAGGAGAGTAGAAAAGACTTCTCCCCAGAAGAAAAAGGGAACCAAAGAGGTAAAATCCATGAAAGGGATTTTTTTAAGTAAGGTCTTTTTAGCTTTTTTATAGCTAAGGTCTTCCTTCAGCTATCCCGCATTCCTGTGACATTTCTGTCCTTTGTTCTGTTATCTTGCAGTGTTGGAATGTAGGTGGGAAGACCCAAAGTGTGGAGGACAGGTGGCCTGAAGGAGTAATCTGGGCTGGAAGGGCTTTTGGATTAGCATCACTATGATAGCTGTGAGCTGCTTCATTAAAATTTCCTAGGGATGGGCTCAGGGCCTTGGGGACATTTTCAATTCTTGTTATCCTGGACTCCATTCTCAATATGGTTTTCATTCTTGATTTTACTGGATATTAGACCCAATTTGCCTAACTACACTAACTACCTATCTATAAATCTGGCTTCACTACCAAGGATATGGCTAAGTAGTACAGTATCCCTGAGTTCACCTAACTTTAACAAAATAATAAAAATGAACAAATTAAAAATAAAAGTATGTCAAAATGAAAATTAGCTACCTTAAAAGGAAATTAGGTACCTCAAAATGACAGTTCTTCTCCTGCAGGAAAATGGATGTTGGAGATTTGATTTTGATAATTATTTCACCTGTCAATCTCCAGCATCTGGTAAGACACTGGGATGCAGGAACACACCTGCTACATAGTATTTTATGCAGATTCTGAGGATTCCCTTTGAGTATAAGGAAGGCAGCAAAGAGTCTCTGCCACTGACATGTTCCCGACCTGGTTGGCCAGTAGGACTGAAGAAATAGTGGCCCAGTGGAGGAGTTAAGCCTGCAGACTCCAGAGACTGCCCAGAGTCGCAATCTGCTAGCTCCTGTTTTCAACACAGCCAGTCTTGTGGTTCCAATAGTCTTTCTCCACCAGCCTCCCTTGCTAGGCCAATGCACACTCACCATTTCCTGGTTCTCAGAAGTAGGGCTACTTGGGATCCTCAGTTTCTGCAAAGCAGAACAACATGTGACTCTGAAGTGTGAGACTACAGATGGCAAAAATGGAGGACTCAGGAGATAAGAAGTGAAAAGCCCACCCTCCCTGATGACACACGATTGGACAATTCCCACAAAATGCTCTTGATTGGAAAAGGCTTCAGATCATGAACATTGAATCTGAGAGAAGTGAACAATTTTTTGAGTGACAGGGAATATTATCCAATCCAGGCATAAATAAAGGCTAAAATATCAGGTCTTTGAGTGCTTTTTTTTTTTTTTTTTTAATCTGAGAAATGTACCCCACCCAGAGTCTCAGGCTGCTGTGATTTTAAGACAAGGTTGTTTCTCATAAGTGGGAACTAACCCAACCAACAGAACATTTTCATTTAAACTTACATATAAAGTAATTTGAGTTTATGGATTATATATGCTTGTATATTATTCAGGATTTAATATAAAATAATGACAATAATTATCAAATTTTATATATTTTTTTGATATCTGTTCTTTGTAGGTTACAGGTTGAACTTTGAACTGGGAAGAAAACCCCTAAAGAAAAAGTGCCCAATAAAAACAACACAAAAGGGGTTGGGATTGTGGCTGAGCAGCAGAGTGCTCACCTCCCATGTGCAAGATCCTGCGTTCGATCCTCAGTACTACATAAAAATAAATAAGTGAAATAAAGGTATTGTGTCCAGCTACAGCTAAAATGAACATAAAAAACATAAGGTAAAAATGAGAAACCAGCCTCTACCTCAGAGCAAAGAGTGTCCAAAGAAGGGGGCATGACTCTTATCCTTGGAAAGACACACCCGAGCACTCCTAGGCTCATACCCACCCTGCTGAGTTGTTTATCTACAAATAACAGGAAATATCTGCTGTGCCTGGTGTCCCTGACTCAGTCAGGCTAGGTGGGGATCAATAGCAACCCCCTAGCCACCAACAATCAGCATGAGACAGGGAAAATTCCTGGAATTCCAAATGACACTTCCAGTAGTAGTTTATGGTGGTTGATAAAATTTTGGGAAACCATATAGTGCAGAATATACTCCGCTCATCGCCTAAGCCAATCTGTTCAAATGAATCCCTATCTTGTACTAACCAATCATCCTTAACCAACTTGTTCCCACCAGTGAATGTGCTAATCATGTTTTAGAGATTTTTTTATGATTTTCCCAAGGTGTGTGATGATTTTCTAAGAGATGCTATAATGTATGTGGGGTACCTACCTTCCCCAAAGAGTTATAAAACTGCTGAAAACCCTGGGCTCAGGTCCTCTAAGCCACAAGTTGCTGTGTGTATGGAGGACTGACCTAGCTTGCAAGAAAAACCTCTTTGGTCCTTACATTGATCTTGGTCTCTGGTGGTCTTTTGGGGGTCCTCCATTTGAGCATAACAATCTCTCCTGAAACCCATGGGAAAAGAATTCAGTACTCCAGTTCTCTAGGACTGTAGGTTTATAGCACAAAAAGTTACAAAAGGGGGGTGACTTGAGAACTTACACGAACAACAGGATTTTCACAAGCATAATACAAAGACATGTAGTAGGTTAATGGTCTAAATGATTTAGCACTTAGGGAGCAAATTTAGATCACAACATTAGAATTTATGATGCACCACTAAAGTTTCAGAGTGAGTTGTTATTTGGTCAGGGAAAGCCAGAATTTATGAGTCATCACTAAAGTTTCAGGGAGAGTTGTTATCTCATCAGGGAAAACCAGACATGGGTGAGTTCAAGGCACTGGTATGGATTTCAAGCAAGTTTACAAATCACAGTAATTTATAATGAAGCAGAAATTAACTTTTCATGCCTTTATGATAAGATGGCTCCAAATCTTAAAAGGAAATTAGGCTGGATTTTTTACTTGCTATGGCCATAGCTTTTAAAATATGTGTTGCATACTTTAACAAGTATGAGGATTAAATTATTAATATTAATTACTACTAATTTTTTAAAACACTGAATAAAATAGGAAATTAGATATTTGTTATTAAATGCATAAAAATTTTGATTAATATATTGATAATATAAACATGGAAAATTTTGACAAAAATAAAAAGACATTTAATATAAGGGATTAAATATTATAAGTTCCTCATGTTCAGTGTGTCAGTCCTTCAATAACTTTTTTCATTTTTTTAGGTCACTTTGAATTATACTTCTGCAAATGTTTGTTAGGTATACAAATTTAAGATTTTGTATTTTGTAAAGTAGAAAAATGGCAGATTTGAGCTCCTGTCAGGATTTTAAAACTTATAAGCCATGTAGGGCATCTTAGCAATGTTTTTTTTCATATTTGCACATAGTCCAATTCTAGAGAAGAATGAGTTGGAGACATAGTCTAGTCTTCTGAGCAAAATAGAAATTGTCTTAGAATATTTCCAAAGCTTTTAACTTTTCTAACATTTCAGAATTTTTGGTGATTTTTAAAAAATTATTTATTTTAAGAAATGAATTGTTTGAAATTAATTATTTATCTTTCCTGCATTATTTTTCACTTTCATTGATTTTTTTAGAAGAACTAACAGAACAGAATTCCAAAAGTTTTCCATGTAAATTTACAAGTATGTTTCTAATAATCAAGATAGAAAGCAGAAGCAAAACATCATCTAGTTTGGTGGTTCTGCCTCAAACTAGATAGTTACTTATTTATTTCTGCTATTATTCACTAGGTTCCTAAGGTTGCAGAAATCACCAACCAACACAGAGAAAAGTCTTTTTAGTTTGATTCTCACATTCAATTCAAGCTAAAATACATTAGTATCACAGTAGTTTCATACCAAAGTGTGTTTCTAAATAATAAAAATATGTATACATAAACATATAAATAAATATAAAATAAAATATAATACTAGATAGATTTTTTTCCTGGATAATCATTTTGTACATATTTCCCTTTAGACACAGTTCTGGGAACAAAGTGTCACAAATAAGACATAAATCCTACATTGGTACACAGAGTAATTAAAGCACATACTAAGAGCTTGGTATAAAACTTGCCATAGAGACATAAATAACTAGAGAACATTATAGATAATTATACCTAAGTGCTAAGCAGCAAATTCATAGTCTTTAAGTATATGAAGAGACAAGTTATCATAGCAAATTTTATAACTCAGTTGCTGCTAATATAGAGAGATAGATATTTATTAAGAGATAGTTTTATGCAGATTTTTGGTTTAAAAAGAGAAAGATCAGATAATGTAGGTGACTTAAACATGAGCAATAATATCTTTCTGCATTCAGTACCTTTTTTGCAGATACATGAATTATAATTAATTCTAACCAGTAAAATGCAGAAATAGTTTAAAGATTATTCACTAGGAGTAAAATTACTTAAAAACAGAACCAAAACTTCCATTCCTGTCCAAATGTTTATTCCTGACAAAAGACTGCTTTTTTGAACCATTTCTGTAGATGAGATTTTTTGTAATAAATATTCTGGTGATGTTTTCACATATCATTTAATATATTTATGCTTCACATTTTCTCTTTTGTCCTATTTTACTACCTATATACTGAAAGAAAAAAATTCTAAATCCTAAACTCCCTTGATATTTGAGATATCTTTTAATTTTTAAGCTTATATAATTTCTATAATGAATACTGTGCTTTCAGTAAAAGAATGACTATTTGTATGCACCTGGCTCATTTACAGGTGTTTTGTTGTGTTCTTTGGTTTTATTTACAGTGAAGTTTAAAAAAAAAGGGTTAATGTTAAACCAAAACACAAAGAAAACACCACCAACTCAAATTTTAAATCAAATTAAATCAAGATTGTATTGTGTGCTCAAAAGCTGGCCAGGACTGTCTCTTACAAGATTCTATGCTAGAGATCATCCCCATGATCTTCAGAAAAAGTTTTTACAGCACAAAATGTTACAAAGGAGGTGGGTGTCTAAGGTACGTACAGGTAGCAAGATTTTGACAATCATAGTACAAAGACAAATAGCAGGTTAAGGATCTACATGGCTAACATTTCAAGGTAGAAAATAAATTCAGCTCCAGACATTAGAATTTATGAGCTGCCACTGAGATTTATAGAGAATTGTTATTTGGTCAGTGGGAGCCAGAATTTATGAGGCACCAGTAAGGTTTTAGAGAGGGTTGTTATCTGGTAAGGGATAGCCAGGCATAGGTAAATTCAAAACACAGGTTCCAGTCAGTAAGTCAAGAAAGAATAGTCAAGGTATAGTCCAATAGTTTGGGACATTTCTAACTATTATTAAAAGTTAACTAAGCAGAAACAGCTCAAAACAAAACTCGAACTGAAAGTACAAATGCTTGTTTATGCATAAGCCAAGATACATTCTTCTAATTGTAGCTACGCAATATTTTGTTTCTTTGAATAATGATTCCTGTTTTGTAACCACAAAGTACTGTGAACCTGCCAAAATGAAAAGTATATATGATAAACTTACAAGTAAAGATTGGAATCAACACCTTAACTTTGGTGTCTGTGTTGTCTCTCTACCCCCCTTTTCGCCGACTCCTCACCATCCGTTTGTCTCCTGAGACCCCCTGTTGGAGCTGGTCTCCTACAAAGCCCTTCTCATAGGGAAGATGTTTCTAATATAGCAAGTAACTACTCTTTAACCCACAGGGTCTGACAACCATATTATAGGATATGAAAGACCCTCCAATATGCTTGTTCTTCCAATCATTGTTTGCAAAGATTGACAAAAGTCAATTCATTGCACAGAATGAGTGAGGTGAGTCTCTGCTCTGCAGTCCAAAACAGGAGGTAAAAGGGCCCCCAAAGTGAGTTTAAGACATGACCTACCTGACATAATCCTAAAAACAAAAGAAAATATATATTCAGAGAGAACCATACCCACATAATCTCATTTGAAAGAATCAAATTCATAATAGGAACAGAGGACATAGGCAAATCTAAAGGGATTTGACTATATTTTCTTTTTCTAATTTGCTATTAATGTCTCCCACAATTATAGAATTCTGTATCTCCTCAGTTACTACTTTATCATTACCTTCAACCTACAATGCATAAGGCACAATGAATTTACCCTCATACTCATGTACTTATCACTTATTTTTTCTATAGAAATGCATATGTATATGAATATATTTTTTCCACATTTCCAAAATTCTACCCTGAAAATTTCTGTGATATCACTTCCCTGAAATGCATTTTCATTATTTCATGTCAGTTCATCTAAGGATTCCATATCATGTCTTGCAAAAGATGAGACAACTCTAAGGCCGTTCTTATTTGACTAATTATAAACTATAATTAAAGGTCAACCTCAGTACCTCCATAGAAATTAAGTCTCATTCACCTTTCTCATTCATAGTGCTTTATTTTTTAAGTAGGTAGCAGAAATTTTATTTTGAAGAAGAATAAGTGATTTAAAGCCATTCAGTGTACTTTAGAGGATCTCAAGAACCTATGATTGTGGTTCTTAAACAACCTTACTACTGAAAGATCTGGATTACACTCCAAGTTGGACACTGATACTATGCTTCCATGGGAAATAATTTCTTGGCTGTGAATATTGTCTTTCCCTTTCCCCTATAGTCTTGGAAATGTGTAGATTGTGTGAACTTTTAGAATCACTATTTTCAACACACTTAGCATGCACCCATTTGATAATAGAAGACATCTATATTGTGAAAAAAAAGACCCTTCACCAAGCCCTAAAGAAGTGATAAATTAATCTCTGGAAAAAATAACAGTCATCCATTAGATTATTTTTTAAAAAATACTAAGAATAATTTTAGTTAGTAATACATTACTGTACTAGGAAAAGTGATATAAATGCAATTTTAATTTTTAAATTTGTTTCTGATTACTACAAAGAGAGTATAAAAAGCTGGGTACATGGGCTAGAGTTGTGTCTGAGTTGTAGACTACATTGCTAGCATGTGCAAAGCACTGAGTTTGATTCTCAGAAAAACATATAAAGAGGTTTTTTTTTGTTTTATTTTTTAAATACAAGATAGTAGAATGCATCGCAATTCTTATTAGACATAGAGGACAATTTTTTATACCTCTGTTTGTATATAAACTATGTTCATATAAATTCCTGTCTTCATATATGTACTTCATCTTTTTTAAAGAGAGAGAGAGAAAAAAATTAATATTTTTCTTTTTTAGTGTTCGGCGGACACAACATCTTTGTTTGTATGTGGTGCTGAGGATCGAACCCCAGCCTCACGCATGCCAGGCGAGTGCACTACCACATAAGCCACATCCCCATCCCCATATATGCACTTTAGATAATAATGTCTATCACATTCCACCATCCTTGCTAATCTTTACACAACACTCCTACACTGGCTACTTCATATAAACTTGCCTCAGGGATTTAATGCATTAATCAAATAGATTTTATTCAGCCTATGCAGTGCTGTTGGAATGGCTATTATAAAAATCGAAAATTTTCATGTATGGTGGCATATGCCTGAAATTCTAGAATCTATGGAAAATGACACAGGAAAATTGTTAGTACAAAGACAGCCTCAGTAACATAACAAGGGTACAATCAACTTAATGAGAGCCTGTTTCAAAATATAACATGAAAAAGAATGTGGATGTATCTCAGTGGTATGCACCTCTGGGTTCAATACTCAGCACCAAACCATACAAAACCAAGCAAATATCTCATTATTAATAGGTATTCCAGGGTACACAAATATGTAAAAATGTTGGTGACAATATAAATTTAATAAATATATTTTTATAAAAGTGTTAAGGTTCTTTAAAAGCCAAAAACAAAAATGTCACATAATCCACTAGTAATAATTTGGGGTAGCAGTGCAAAATCATACATACCTGTACTCCCAGTGGCTTAGGAGAATAAGAGGTAGAAAACTACGGATTCATTCTCAAGTTAAAGTCCAGCCTCAAGAACTTGGCAAGGTCCTAAGAAAATCAGTAAAACCCTCTCTCAAAAATAAATAAATAAATAAAAGTGTTGGAGACTGGGTATGTAGCACACTGGTAAATTGCCCTGGGGTTAATCTCCAGTATTTAAATAAATTAAAAAAATATATAAATAATAATTCTAGGTCAAAAAAATGCCATACAATCTAGTAATAATAACTCTGGGTATATATGTAAAAGATTAGGAATCCTTTTGCTAAATTTATTGCCACACATCTATTTTTAATTTACCTTTATTCACAGTATCTAATAAAAGAAAACAAATAAAGTATCATTTAGATAGAAAGTATATCAGAAAATGTCTTCCTGCTGCAAAGCATCCAATTAGTCCATCCCTTCAAAAGCTACACACTTAAAATTCAAACTGGTCCCTGGAAGGCAAGGCTCAGAGAGTGGTGTTTTATAAATACTTCAAAAAATTTGGAATCTCTGGGAACCTTGTTTCAGATATTCTAAAACTCAGAACTATGTCCTATGGGAGATCAGAATGAGATCACAAGACATAATAAATTCTTTAATGGGGAATCTTAACTCAGACAAAGTCATAACCAAAAGCAGTATTGGAGATAAAAAATAGATTCTGTTTCACTGATTTCTAGTTTATGCATTCAAATCAAATATATATTAGAAAAAAAGTTAAGCCTACTGGTTAAAATCTACATAAAACAGGTATTATAAATGTATCAGGGGCTGGGTGTGTTGGTGCAAGCCTGTAATCCCAGTTGCTGAAGAGGCTGAGGAAGAATTATCAAAAGTTCAAAGCCAGCCTTAGCAGAAGCGAGGTGCTAACAAACTCAGTGAGATCCTGTCTCTAAATAATAATTTAAAAAAATCCTGGGGATTCGTCTTAGTAGTCAAGTGTTCCTGAGTTCAATCTCCAATATCCCCCATAAAAATGTACCAGGGGGCTGGGGCTGGGGCTTAGTGGAGCTCACTTGTCTGGCACATGTGAGGCACTGGAATCAATTCTCAGCTCCATATATAAGTAAATAAAATAGAAGGTCTATCAACAACTTTATATATATAAGTACCAAGATATTGACATGGACTTTGATCTAATTTGTGTGTACTTTAGCCTTTAAGATTGATGTAGGTTGGGGCTGGGGATGTGGCTCAAACAGTAGCATGCTCTCGTGGCATGTGTATGGCCCGGATTCAGT
This sequence comes from Ictidomys tridecemlineatus, assembly GCF_052094955.1. NCBI lineage: Eukaryota > Metazoa > Chordata > Mammalia > Rodentia > Sciuridae > Ictidomys > Ictidomys tridecemlineatus. Next base: position 18,554,581 of record NC_135492.1, on the reverse strand, counting down.
CCTCAGAACCACATACAAACAAAGATATTGTGTCTGCCGAAAAATGAAAAAATAAATATTAAAAAAATTCTCTCTCTCTCCCTCTCTCTCTCTCTCTCTCACACACACACTCTCTCTTAAAAAAAAAAAATTGAAGTTGTCCAGGCATGGTGATGCATTCCTGTAATATCAGCTGTTTACAAGACTGAGACATAAGGATCATGAATTCAAAACCAGTCTCATCAATGGTGAGGCACTAAGCAACTCAGTGAAACCCTGTCTCTAAATAAAATACAAAATAGGGGTAGGGATGTGGCTCAGTGATAGAGTTCCCCTGACTTCAATTCCTGGTCTTCCACCCCCCAAAAATGGGGCTGAGTAAATAGCTCAGCTTGTAGAGTGCTTGCCTTCTAAGCATGAGGCCCTGGGGTCAATCTCCAGTACAGAGAGAGAGAGAGAGAGAGAGAGAGAGAGAGAGAGAGAGAGAGAGAGAGATATTGAAATTGCATGTAATTTAAATTCAAGTTAGTCCCACTTTTATTTTTTCCTGCCACACCAGAAGAAAAGAGTTTCCTAAAATGTTTGGAATGTTTCTGTGGGTTATTTATTTATTTTATTTTATTTACTTATTTTTGTGTGGTGCTGAGATCAAACCCAGGACCTTGCACATGCTAGGTGGTTGCTTTATCACTGAGCCACAACCCCAGATTCTCTGACCATAAATAAATAAACAAACAAACAAATTAATAAATACATAAACCCTCAATTGATGATGACCCATTACAGTTTTTAAAAATCCTTAATTGGGACACGTAAACCTCATTTAGGAGAGATTTATTCTTTTTAATGTCACCTAATTTTATTCTGCTTTCTTCTCATGAAAAAATCTCAGAATGATAAATTAAAATCTTTTAAAAATGCTCTCCAGTTCTTAAAGATCAACATTATAAATGATGCATACCTTTGAAATAAAACATGGGAAAATAATGATCAATAATGCTGAAAGTGGAGTTTTGAGATGCACCAAAATTTCTCAGTTTGCCAATTGAATCTGGGTGCTTGTCTCATAAATTTTGAATTAAAAAAAAATCTATTTAAGCAAGAAGAAATAAAACGACCACCATGTGGTATGATACCAGGAAAAACAACAACAACTCATTATTGTGTACCATCTTAGAAGTTTACAGATAGTTTTGGGCAGAACATGGAGCATAATGCATTTAGAATAGGCTTTGGAAAAGGCATCCTGACTACCATATGGGCTCATTTTCATTCTTTCTGTGAACAATCCTTTTTTCTTCAAATTCAATCAGGAATCACCCCTGGGACAAAGGACTTTGTTGAAGGCTTCAAAGCCTTTTACATTTGAAATACACCTTAATGGTGCTCATTAACATCATTCAGTTAGCCACCAGGTATGTTTGAGTGAGGCCCATTATCCACATTACATGGTCATTATAGTATCTATTCTATTTTATACTTATTCTCTGTGAAAAGAGAACCCTAGTTTTGCATATGTGAACAGAGAGCTAGAAAACTAGGGGTTTATTTTGAGAGCTATGGAGAGCTAAACTGAAGTTCTGGATTTCAGATTTTTGTTTTGGATTTGAGATACTGCTTTTGCTACATTTAAAAATCTCAGGACTCATGAAGAGAATGAAATTCAAAGGGACCTTGTCTCTAAATAAAAATATTAAAAAAGGGATGGGAATGTGAATCAGTGGATGAACACCTCTGGGTTGAATTTCTGGTACCAAAAAAAGAAAAAAACCAACAACACACATACACACAATAATAATAATAATAAATAAATAAACAAACCCTCATGAGTAACAAGCCCTAAAATTAACAGCTTCTCTCATGCATGAATACAATAAATGGATTTGGAGTTCTCTCCTGGTAATTATCTCAGTCTTCACTATGCAATCTGGAGACATGCTGGACTCATGGCACATGGAATCCCACAAAGGACTTTAGAAAGAAGCTGAAAGCACTATACAATTATGGAACAAAATGCCCAGGTTTTCAACTGCTGGTCTAAGCCTCACTAGACTAGTCAGAGGGAGATAAAGGCTAAGATACCACAGAGAGACTCTCTGGCCACAAGACCCTGGAGACAACCAGGAAGAGTCCCTAGCCATGACTGCCAGTTTCCACCATTGCTACTCCTGTCAGCTTTAAGCCACCTTCCTAAGCAGTCTCAAAATAACAAGGCACACTTACCATTTCCTGGCTCTCAAGGTTCTCAGCATTCTCCCTGTGGTTTGTTTTGAGATTCTGCACAGCACAGACACCTGGGCTCCGGATCCAGGACAGAAGCCTACAAAAAGATTGAAAAAATGGCGGGTTCCAGACACCAAGGGAACAGAAGATTGTGGAAGCCCTCCCTCTCATCACTGGCTGCCTGAGGATTGGACAGTTCTCAACTAAGTGACTGATTGGTCAAGGCTTCAGGCACTGCCTCCAACCTGAGCCAAGTGGGCACAGAATTAAAGTCTAAATGACAGGCTGCTCCATTGTCATTGTTAACCGACTACAGATCAGGGCTGAGAATATAGCTTAGTCAGTAGAGTGCTTGTTTTGCTGATATAAGGCCATGGATTCAATCCCCTGCACTACACGAATACACTCTCCCTCCAACAACAACAAAAAAAGATTAAGTAAACAAGTTTGGGGACTACGATTATGGATCAGTGGTAGAGAACTTCCCTAGCATGCATGAGGTCCTGGGTTGAATAGGAAGCACCGCATTAAAAAGCCACCCAAGAGGGGGATGTGGCTCAAGCAGTAGCACACTCGCTGGCATGCGGGCTGCCCAGGTTCGATCCTCAGCACCACATACAAACAAAGAAGTTGTGTCCGCCAAAAACTAAAAATAAATATTAAAAAAAGCCAACAAACTACTAATGATACTGTGTCCATCTACAACAAAAAGTATTCAAGAGAAAAAATAAAAAGACTGTGTATTGGACTTGTGCACCCTCACTACAGAACTCATAAACACTTTTTATAAATAATATACACATATATGTCTTCAGACAATGTATAAATTTCTCCTGTGATGTCTTTTCAAGTAACTTATATTACAGTATGCTTCACAACCTGAAATCCTCTTCACCTCACTTATTATTATTATTATTATTATTATTATTAGCCTGTTAATTGCATTAAATGCATCTGTATGGGGTTCTTTTAAGGCAAAGTTTTCTTCCAATAATAGGACCTAGCCCAGAGAGAAATGTATTGACACTTATAACTGTTTATAAGGTTAAAGCAATTTGTGAATAAATATGTATATATATTTTTATGAAATGATATCACAATTACTTTAATATACATTTTTTAAAATTTTTCTATTCTTTGTCTCATAAAAAAAACCAGTTTGAACTTTAAACTCTTTAACAATGTTCTTATATCCCTTCCCCCCAAAAAGTGACTCACAAGTATAATTCAAATTATTGAGACTCATAAATTTTTGATCTTTTATTTTAACTAGTGAAGTCTAAAGATTTTCTTTTTTATTTTCACCTTTAAATGAAGCACACTTTATAGCTTTCTTGTTGTTTAACTGACCTTTAATATTTTGCAATTTTTACCCCCATTCTGATTACTTTGGACTGTTGATGTTTTCATGAAGGGGATCTCAAAGTGGTCATGCACAAGGTAGGAAATGGATATAGTAAGATAAGATTGGCGATTGCTGAGTATGTAGATTTTGCTATACAAAATAAGTATTAGTGGATGATATGGGGGTAGGGAGAAAAAGAGCAATGAAAAAAATAAAAAAAAACTTGAACACTAGAGGGGTTCAGATGCTACAAGTCTACAATGATAGCATGAATATAGAGGGTAGTGTTCTTAAAAGCAGCAATAAAATTTGATAAAAAGAAAAAGGTAATTTTTTGCATAGTTCCCAAGTGAGAGAGCCAGGTGAATGGGTTCTGTGTTCAACTCTTTCCACCTAGGAGTGGAATTTATAGTTCATAAGGTATGATTCAGTAAGTAGTAAAACACCATTTCTATGTACCTTTACACTTTTTCATGGCTCCAAGCTGACTTTGACAATTCCAGTCACATTACATCTTTGCACTTGTTAGCTATTCATTAATTAATTCATTCATTACATTATTTATTTGTTTTTATTAATTCACTTTTTCTTTTGTTGTCATTGTTTTTACATTACTGGTGATTACATAATTGCATAAATATTCTGAATGTTGACTTTTGGTTAAATATTGTTTTATGTGTTTATTCATACATTTACTTTTCATTGAAATGTTTTTCCTTTGCCAAGCCTGATTTATATTATTATTTTTTTTTAATTTTTTAAATATTTATTTTTCAGTTATCGGTGGACACAACATCTTTGTTTGTATGTGGTGCTGAGGATAGAACCCAGGTCGCATGCATGCCAGGCTAGTGCGCTACCACTTGAGCCACATCCCCAGCCCAAGCCTGATTTATATTAGACCTCAATCTTCATTTATGAAGACTAGATAAAATCACATTATTCCAAAAAACTCAAGGATTTATTATCTTTGCAGAATTCTAATCACCTGCTAAAGTTGAGCTGTGTCAAAACTCCTCTTTTTTTTTTACATACACTTTGATAAAGGATTTCTCTCTCACTTTTATATTTTGGAGAATAGACTAACTTCCCAAGGAGTAGTTAATAACCTAGATGAGTTTTCCAACTAGCTCACTATTACTTTTAAATTATTTACATCCTTGACACTAACAGTATCACTGATTACTTTTTTTAATTTTTGCAAGATATCTCTCTCTCTCTCTCTCTCTCTCTCTCTCTCTCTCTCTCTCTCTCTCATATGACAAATTGAAATTAGACATGCTTTTTTACTAAGAAACACTCTCAGCCTTTAATAAAATATTCTACAAAGAGAAAGGGTTTTGCTGATTTTCTTAGAGCCTCTCTAAGTTGCTGAGGCTGGCTGACTTTAATCTAATGTTATATATATGGATAGAGAGACACAGAGAGAGAGAAGTGTTCATTTGACTCTTACTCTTTGGGACTGTGCCAGAGTTACCTTCTTCTTTCACTTCTACCTTATTTCTGCCTCCAAAGAAACTACCCTTTTCCCTCATACTATAATTGATCCACCATTAGACTTTTTAAATCTGAACTCTTGAGCTGGTCATTCTTTCCCCTCTTTTCTTCACAGCACTTTTTTCTCTACCTGTACCTATTCCACCAATACTTATTCATGAATACTCACTACTACATACTCAGTATCCACCAATGTCACATCCTGATCCATCTCTCTTCTGCTTTTTCCATGGCTCACTTTGAGATCCCCTCCACCCAGATATCAATAGTCCAGAGTAAGGTCAGGTAAGGGTGTTATATATGCAAGTTTTTAAATTTCATTTACATAACAATAAGCCTATTAAAATTGGGATGTATTTTGTATTAGGTTAAAAAAGAAAATTCACAGACTGCACTGTTATACTCAATTGTTTAAAACTCATTAATTTCAATAATTTGGAAAAAGTAATTCTATAAAAAGGAGAATAAAGAAAAGAACATAATACATAAAATTAACAATTGATGGAGTAGAAATTGCTGTTATTTCATCATGAAAACTGTATATATATATATATATATATATATATATATATATATATATATATATATAATACTCTTCACCAAGCAGCTTAGACCTGTAGAAATTATTGTATGTGTGTACAATGACAGCATACAAGTATGTGATAGGATAAGACTAGAGCTATACTTATACTATATTATACTATAATACAGTAGAAATATGTGGCCTAGGAGGAAAGATGAGGTGATTTAGAAAAATAAAAATAATAAAATTTGAGAAAAAAAATGGTTTCTGGAGCCCAGAAAGATTTTTGGTTTAATTAGAGAACAAAATACCACATAAGTATTATACTGAGGTTACATCTGTTAAATACATCATATGTATAATGGATTTCAAGGCAAATATGTGGAACTTATCACAAACTAAATAAAAATTTACAAAAGCACATAAAATAGCACGTGTGTAAGTAAAACTAATCATTTTAAAGACAACTATTTTAACTCAATTTAATATATAATATTTTCCTATCAAAATTATAGCATGTTTTTCTTTGAATACAAAAAGAGAGCTGGACCTGTTGGTGCAGAATTGTAATCCCAGTACCTTGGGAGGTGTATTGTGAGCTCAAAGCCAGCATCAGAAAAAGTGAGGCCCTAAGTAACTCAGTGAGATATCGTGCCTAATGTCATACAAAATATGTTTGGGTATGTGGCTCAATTCCCCTGAATTTAATTCCAAGTACCAAATAAAAGAAAAGAAAAGAAAGGACCAAAAAATTATCTTTGAAATAAAATATGTGTAAAATACCTCAAAACCTTTAATTAAAAAACAAATAATATAGTTATTGTTATGAGACACATTTAATGTATATTATGAAACTATATTGCAATAATACAGACCAATATATCATAATATAAATCAAATCTGAAATCATATGTAGATCAATTGTATTGTTAAGAGCAATAGAAAGGCATATGTAAAACCAACCATATGAAAAATAACATTAGAAGTGAATGAATGAATCTATCCAACATAAAGTTAGAATTGGGACATAGAGGAAAAGTTCACTGTTAGAGTGTGTGTGCAGAATGTGCAAGATAGTCAGTTCCAAACTTAGCAACACTATAAAAAGCAAATATTAACAGGGAATGATGTTGAAAATATAGCAGAATATTAAATGAGATACTCTCCCTCCGTCTATAGATAAATTTAAGGAAAAAACTACTGTGAGTATCTCTTTGGCAAAATCATGAATGAGTAGAGAGATTTAGATACACTGAATATCAGTCCGGTCTTAAGAAATGTACCATACTTGGGACAAAATACCCAATTACCATCATCACCTCTAGTGAACAGAAATGTGAGAGAGAGGCTGAGGATGTAGCTCAATTTTTAGAGTGCTTGCCTTGTATGCACAAGGCCCTGGGTTCAATCTCTAGCACCACAAAAAAATAAGGAAATATGAAAGAAATGATACAAAAAAATGGTGATATCTAGGAGCCATAAAATTTCTCACAAGTGCTTCATCAGCTGTGACCGAGACACAAAAATACCCAAATATCAAAGCTGTCAATTTATCTAAAAAAAATCTGCCAGCATATTTTCCCAATTGCTGTTGCTGACAGATGAAGTTCACTCTAGCTTGTATTATAGGTGAAATAGGGAGGGATCCAGTAAACTACTCTTAGCTTGAGTGAGATTTTAGCACTTCCTGAATCCTGCCCCAGCCCTGATACACTAGTAATTTAGCCAATGTACAGAACTACCAATTCCTCCTAGAAAAATTTTTCGGGTTTTTTTTTTTTTTGTGGGTGTGTGTATGTGTGTATTGAATGTTTCACATTTAACATATTTTGTTTATGTTACTATGTCCCTGATACACTATTAATAATGCAAGAACTACCAATTGCTCCCAGAAAGTTTTTTTTTTGTGTGTGTATGTGTGGATGTGTGTGTCGATGCGTGTACTGAATATCTCAATTTTAACATATTTAATTTACCTTACTATGTCCTGAGGTTCCAAACTCTAGAACAAAAGGTGATTGAGCTTATGTAAATCTCTGTAGATTTCAAACAAATGAATTTACATTCTTTTCCCAGCACTTTTATGAACTATGATACCAAACAGCTGTTCAGAAAGGAGCTTAAAAAACAATGATCCCTGTTTATTCCAACAAATCTGTACAGAATAGTCCTACATTGGCTACTTCATATAAACTTTCCACAGGGATAAAATGCATCAGTCAAAGAGATTTTCTGTAGCATGGGCAGTGTTGTTGAAAAGGTTATTATAATAATCTGAAAGAGCTAGGTGTGGTGGCCAACATACTAGAGGCTGGAGAGGCAAGTCAAGAGGATTGTTGCCGCAGTCTGGCTGGGCACAAGATCACGAGCCACTCACATCTTTGTAGATTCAAACAGCAATTTTTTATTCCCGAACTCACACCGGCCTCTACAAACACGTTCTGGGGAAATTCAGGTTCTGCCGCAAAATTCACATACTCCACCAGGTTTGAATCCCAAATACTTTTTGAATTTCAGGAGAACTCAAAGGGAACTCAGGCAGCAGGATATGCCCTATTCCCAGCAGGAATAAACTTAAAACTGGAACTGCCCTAAACCCAGATTGTCCTAAACCGGGAACTCCCTAAACCCAAGGAGCGGGATACTCCCTAAAACCTGAAGGATACACCCTACACCTGGATCCGCCCTAATCCAGTAGGATCCTCCCTAAACCCGGATCCACCCTGGTCCTTGAGCAGGGTCACCTTTCTCAAACATACATGCAATGTCATAGCGAATGTCCAAGGCAAGTCCATTTCCACGAGTCCTTTCTCTAAGCAACATGGGGAATGCTGGCAAGGAAATTTTGATGCGTCATTCCTACTTGGCAATGGCCCTCAGCAGATTGTGATTTGAAAGACAGCCTTAACAACATAGAAAGGCTATAAGAAACTTATTGAGAGATTAGTGATATATCACCTGTCTCAAAAAAAAGGACTGGAAACATAATTCAATGGTAAACACACACGGAGTTAAATTCCTAGCACCAAACCACACCAAACTAAACAAATATCTGAAAGATAGTAGGGACTCCAGAGTATAGGTGTATATGCATAGATAAAAATTTTGGTTACAATTTAAAGTTAATAAAGATTCTTTTCAAAAAATTTTCATGGTTCTTCTTTCTTAAAGAGAAAGTGAGGGGGAAGAGAGAGAGAGAGAGAGAGAGAGAAGAGAGAGAGAGAGAGAGAGAGAGAGAGAGAGAGAGAGAGAGAGAATTTTAATATTCATTTTAGTTTTCGGCAGAGACAACATCTTTATTTGTACGTGGTGCTGAGGATAAAACCCAGTGCCACACGAACACCAAACAAGTGCACTACCACTTGAGCCACATTCCCAGCCCCTATCATGGTTCTTAAGAGCTCAAAATAAAAATGCCATATAATCCACTAATAATAATTTTTTTGAAGCAGGGTATCATTGTGAATGTCTGTACTCTCAGTGGCTTGGGAGGATGAAACAGGAGGAACTTAAAAACAGCCTCAGAAACTTGGCAATGGCTTAAGTGACTCAGTGATATCCTGTCTTATTAAAAAAATAGGGATGTAACAAAGTGGTAAAGTGCCTAAATAAGTACAAATAAATAACAATAACAATTCTTGGTTTAAAAAATGCCCTATAACCCAGGAATTATAATTCTGGATAAATATCTAAAGAAATTGGAACACATTTGTTAAAGATATTACTTCACTTCCATTTTTATTGTAGGTTTATTCACAGTATCTAATAAAAGGAATCAAATGAAGTGCCTTTTAGATGCAAGGTATTGATGAAAAGGTTTCTTCCAGCTGCAGATCATTCATCTACTTTCCTTAAAGTCTGCGTACTTATAATTCAAACTGCTCCCTAAAAGGCAAGACTCAGATATGGATTCTTCTGAGTACTCCAAGAAATTTTGGTACCTCTAGAAAAATTCTGTAAGACTTTTCCAAAACTAAGGAATAGGTAAGTTTTGGAGTTTGAGATGTGGACAACATACAGTAAATTCCTCAAGGGGGAATCTTAATTCAGACACTGTGATAAGGTGTCTGGTCTGGGGAAGAAAGAGGAAGTAAAATCAGAGTTTGAGATAAAACTAGACTTTACTTCACTGATTTATAGGTTATTGATTTAATCCAAACAAATATTGGAAAAGGGTTAAAGCTACTAATTAAAATTTATGTAAAACAGGTATTTAAAAAGTACCAGGAAAGAGCTGAAGGTGTGGCTCAATGGTACAGTGCTTGCCTAGCATATATGAGGCCCTGAGCTTAATTCTCAGTGCCCCATATAAATAAATTAAATATAAATTAATATTAAAAAAAATACCAGGTAAGGATTTAAGGTTGTTGCTCATTAGTAGAATTCTTTTTTTTTTTAAAGAGAGAGTGAGAGAGGAGAGAGAGAGAGAGAGAGAGAGAGAATTTTTTTTAATATTTATTTTTTAGTTCTCAGCAGACACAACATCTTTGTTGGTATGTGGTGCTGAGGATCGAACCCAGGCCGCACGCATGCCAGACAAGCGGGCTACCACTTGAGCCACATCCCCAGCCCAGTAGTAGAATTCTTGGCTAGTATGCATGAGGCAGTCTGTTTGATACTGGACCCACATTAATAACAATAACAATAATAATAATAATAATAATAATAATAATAATAATAATAAAGATATTTTGTTCATCCACAACTAAGAAAAAAATATTTTAAAAAGTTCAACAGTGGGGCTGGGGATTTGGCTCAAGCGGTAGTGTGCTCGCCTAGCATGTGTGCGGCCCGGGTTCGATCCTCAGCACCACATACAAACAAAGATGTTGTGTCCACCGAGAATTAAAATAAATAAATTAAAAAAAAAAAAAGTACAACAGTGCTATGGCCTGTAACCTTCTAGTTATCTGTGTTCTAAGTAAGCCCTTGCAATTGAACTTTCTTGTTATTTAAATTAAAGTCCAGTTCCACTTTTATTTCCTGCCACACCAGGACAAAGGAGTTTGCTTGAATATTAGGAATGCTTCTAAATCTCACTTTAATAAAGTTGTTTTACATATTTAAAAACTCAGTTGAAAGCAAACTTGGTGGCACAGGCCATAACCCCTGTGGCACAGAAGAATTATACATGGGTATCATGAGTTCAAAGCTACCATCAGAAAAAGCAAGGCACTAAGCAACTAAGTGAGACCCTCTCTCTAAATAAATACAAAAAAGGACTGGGGATGTATCTCAGTGTCGCTGAGTTAAATACCTGCTATAAAAAAAAAGAAAAAAGAAAAAAATTCAATTGGGGACAAATACATTAAAGAAACAAACAATCAAAAAACACCTTAATTTTGGACAAATTAACTACACTACTGTGAGGATGGCTTTAGTCCTGGCCTAAAAAAGCTCCATATTAAAAACTTCAGTTTGAAACATGCAGCCTCACCAGGCATGCCTAAAGAAGCCCTGCAGTATTGCCCTCAGAATAAACTAATCACTTCCCCTCACCTTGATAAACAGAGTGAGGCCTCTGACAGGTTGTCCTCACCTAATAAGAGGGAAGGGTGAGAAGACCAAGGTGCAGACCACCAGACCAGATGTTTCTGGCCCTAGAGTAAATGATGCCATGGAAAAATCTGGTGGTAACTAACAAGGATTGTAAAAAGGGTTAAAAAACTACAAAATTTAGTACAACTAGTAGAGCAAATAAACAAATGTTCACCCAGCTCAATAAAAAATGCACATGAGCTGGGGAGGCTGATGAGGACTTAGAATGACATCTCATCACTTCTCATTATTGGTATTATCCTCACGACTCTTAAACTCTACAGCCACACCTTAGTGAGAGCGAGAAAGGTAAAAGATTATGAGATGTTCTTCTTATGTGATGAAAACTTAATTTCAGTGGGGAGAAACCCAATAGGGAAAATAAAACCAAGAGGCAAGATCTCCCACACACCCAAAATATATACTTTCATGAATAAAAATTTTATCAAAATTACTTTAAAATTTCATTTAACTTTTGTGCTCTCTGGTCTTATGAGAAAGAAAATTTTATTTTAAACTTCTAAGCAATGTCCTAAGGCATTAATATTTTCCTAGAGGGAAAAACCATATAATGTATTAGTATAATTTAAAAATTTCTAGTATTCATAATAAAAATTAAGAAGGACAGCTTAAATCAATTTAATAACTTAAACTACTATATCTAAAATATTATTATTTTTGAAAATATAAACTGACAAATAAATAAATGTATTTTTCAAGCTTCATCTTAAAATTCATTTTTGACCTCTCAGGGATATCTATGTTCACCACAGCTACATTCCATGTTTGAGATCTATAAATACCCTAACCTCAGCAAGGTGAAAAAAATGGACAACTCAGTTCTGTGTCATAGGTTATGGAATAAACATACCAAACAACATTCTCTCAGGGCCAAAGAACAGGAGAGACTCTGCACTTTGAGAGATAAGCCATCTACAACTCAGAAGCGTACAAATGTGGAAACTGTTTCTCACAAGATTCTGGGCACAGATCCATTTTTATTTTAGATATCATACTTTAACCAAAAGAGATTGGTATCACTGGAGAGAAGACTCTAGGTCATCAGATCATCAGTAACCCAGTAACTAGAGTCTAAACATTTTTAAAAAATTATTTTGCAGTTTTGTCTTTAGCCTAATGAGGGTTGTGATTTCATTTTTCTTCTTTAGTATGGGGTACTCTGAGAATATCATCAAACATTAAAGGCGTAGAAGTCTACACATATTTCCATATAATTCAATAAAACCTGTCAAGAGATTAAAGTTTAAATTTAAATTAATAAAAATTTAACCAATACCTATAAGGCACAATATATTTTTCACATAACTTCTGTTCCACATGTGATGATTGATTGAATCCTGGCATTCAGCCCATGATTAGTGAATTAGATATCTATCACTGAATAAGAAGAAACCATATAAAAATTATTGTCTCAAGTGTGGGCTTATCATCAATTAAGTCTGGGTTCATATGGGATCTTTTTACTGCATTAGGTGATAGTTGGTAAGGTTACTAAACTTCAGAGGGAGATATGGTTGCCAAAAAAGCACCCTTCTTCTCAGAATCAAATAAATTAAGGTAGGCTCATTCTCATGGAGGTGACAGTGTTATGAAAGCAAAAACGAAGTATTCAAAGTGTTTCCTGACTAATAAACTTTCATAGTCACAGATTTACACAAGTCACTCATAAAAAAATAAGAGCTTAGATCTAAAATTTGGGAAATATACTCTGCACTTTGGCTACAAGAGGAGTAAAAACACATTGTCAATTTTATGTGTACAGATAAGGCTAAAGAATTGCTCATATGTTGACACTTGGTATCATTCTGCTTTTTGTAATGGATTAGGTTTACATAGCTGTTCAGTGTGAAAGAATATTTGAAAGGTCTCCTGAATATTAAGCAACTTTACTGGAATTCAGGATCAATTCTCTGTGACCCCAAAGCCACAACTCACATCCTCTAGACTACATGAATTATCAATCTTTCATTATTGTTTTAGAAGTTAGATAATGGCACAAAAAAAGCAGATTTTTTTTGTACCAAGGACTGAACTCAGAACACTTTATCACAAATCACATCTCTAGCCCATTTGTTTTTAAAGACAAGCCAAGTTCTCATTAAGATGCGTAAGGCCCCACTTAGTTGCTGAGTCTAGCCTTGAACTTAAAATCCTTCTTCTCAGCCTCTTTAGTCACTGAAATTATAGATATGCATTACAATATTGGCTCTTGTTTCCTGGATTATGAATAGGCAAAATTGAAATGATAAGCAGAGAAGCAGCTGTTAAAATCACCCCTTTATTGATTCTGGCTTTATTCCTAAGGTTTAAATATTGAAACCCATATTTGATGTATACTGAAGGTAACATTATCTATTATAGTCAACAGTCTGTTGATCTCCATTTTATTCAGACAATTTTTTACTGCCTAAACTTTGATTTAATTTGAAAATGTTACTCAATATGTTTGAACTTCTGGTTTTTCTTCTGGCATTATTAGGATACTAGGTTCAAACCATACAGCCTATGGAAAATTATGGTGTGGTTATAGCTAAAGAGAAGACTATATTATAAATAAAATTTTAAACTCACGAGGATGATGTATTTTCTTTATTTTTATGTAACCTTTTTGAATAAGATACAGAGTACACAGCCAAACCTTAAATCTTACAAAGCAGGCTCTAACTCTAGTTAATAAAGAAAAATATCAAATACAAAAAATTGTGTTGCAAAATCATATAGCAGTTGGTTTGTTATCAGCAGCACAGGAATGGGTTTCTGCCATATAATAATATCAGTATGACTTCAATACATATGATATTTTTAGATGCAGCCACACAGCAGTTGATAAATGATAAGTTGCAAGAATGATGATCTTGTATAGATACCATCTGGAGATGGCTTTTAGTGATCCTAAACAGGGGGATTGTGTTCTCTAGTCATATCACAATACAGCATATTTTTTGAGGCCTGTGGATGCAGAGTTCTTACCTCCTTGGTGACAGATCATTGCAGAAGATTTCAAGTGTGTAGATTTTTTGATGATGAAACCTATAAGAGTGGATCATTGGAAAGGCCAAACATGGCTATAGCTACTCTGTTTTTGATGCTTCCAAAAGGTTACTGTTATTATTATGATGATGATTATTATTAGTATTATTATCATTTATTTAAGTAATGAATACCTTGATTAAGTGTATACATTCATTGTCATAAACATTTTCTTCTGAGCATGTGTTCACTATGTAAAATATTGATCATGCACCTTTGTTTTCTGGCCTGTGTATGAAAGGGCCTATGGATTGATGCAGGATTCTGAGGGCTGAATGCTCTGGGCTACCTGGGAGCTATTGTTACCTCTGCATAAGCATGACTACACTGCCAACTCTTCCTCACATCTCTCAATTGCTAGAGACCAAAATTTTACATCCTGGGTCTCAACACCCACACAGCAACTCGCATAGTCTTTAGGATATTTGCAGGTGAGAGATATCTCAGTCCTGATTAATGGATTTTTAGGGGAGTAGTGGCAACTAGGCATCCACTTGAATAATGGGCATAATTCAGTATGGAAAGCCTAAAACCAATATTTTTTTTAGAGAGAGTGAGAGAGGAGGGAGGGAGGGAGGGAGAGAGAGAGAGAGAGAATTTTTAATATTTATTTCTTAGTTCTCAGTGGACACAACACCTTTGTTGGTATGTGGTGCTGAGGATCGAACCCGGGCCGCACGCATGCCAGACGAGCACGCTACCGCCTGAGCCACATTCCCAGCCTTAAAACCAATAATTTTGTCCACTATCTTGGTTTTAATCCTTAGGACAATCCTCTTGTAATGCCGGCAGTAGATGGGAATGAATAAGTGTGGGGGGTATATATGGAGGAGGGTAAGAGGGAGGTAGGGAGGTAGAGAAAGAGTTGAGGAGGGTTTTCAAGATAGTGGGATAGAGAAGGTCACTTTCCTGGCTGCTCCATGGCATGAAACCTAGAAAGCAGATAGGCAGCTTCTCAGCAAGGTGGGTGAACAAAAAAAGGGGGGAGGGGGCATTCTTTAAAGGAATTTAATATTTGATATTCAAAGCAGGGGACTCAGGAGACTAGATATAATAAAATAAGAAATAAATCCCCAGAGCCACAGCTGCTGCCACAGTTGGAGGCACCAGCCAGAGTGGTCTATCTGTGAGCAAAGTGGAGGGATAAGCCCTGAGGTGTGTCTGGGTATGGAGAGTTTAGCAATCAAAGACACCGCCCCTTTCAACTGAAAGAAACTGCCCAACTAAACTTTTCCTTGTGCCAGAAAGAAGCCAAATATATCTCGACTGCATGTGGAGGTCAGAGGAAGAAACCATTTTGTAGCTGAAGCTGATTTCTGGCAAATCTGAGTTTGGTTCAAAATACAGGCCTGGGAAACCCACACTGCACAACATGGAATGAGCCTAAGGAGAAAATCAAATGTGGAGAGAGACTTACACAGGGGATAACAGGTCAAGGAAATGCACCTGGCTCTCCCTCTCCCCCTCCAAACCATCTGCTTACAGAACTGGCTGAGAGAGATTCACCTGGCTGGGATTCCAAAAGAGTAGGGGTGAGAGATATTGATTTTGGAGACTAAACCAGAGACCAGGAAATGTGGGGTCCACAGGTAATATAGTAACTAAGAATTGGCTCCTCCACCACATGGAAGCCAGGGGAGATCTTTGGGGTATAGTCCTCCAGCGTATAGTCCTCCAGCAACTGGCAATAGCTGGGCCCTATAGGTGTGCTGATTTAAAATCTCCAGACTAAATGGCATTCAGTGAAGAACATGGAGCTTACCAAAGCCTAAACCCTGACTCTGGGAATTCTGCCTATGGGATTACCTCTGTCACTCCAGCAACCTAACCCTGAAGTGAGCAAGCATCACACTCCAGGGACCCACCTAAAACTGCTGAGAAGGAAAGCTGAGAATATTTTGAACTCCAACAGAAAAAACTCTGTAACTTTTCATCAAGATCTTTTTTTTTTCCTTTTCTATGTTCAATTGTGATCTTAATGGTTCATGGACATTCATACATTCATATTTGGTACTGTTTCTCATTTTTAGAATTTTTAATTATTTTTTTCATTTGTTCTAATTAGTTATACATGAGAGTAGAATGCATTTGAGGGGAGGGTACCAGGGATTGAATTCAGTGGCACTGAACCACTGAGCCACTTCCTCAGCCCTACTTTGTATTTTATTTAGAGACATGGTCTCACTGAATTGCTTACCTCCTTGTTTTTGCTGAGGCTGGCTTTGAACTCACAATCCATGCCTGACCAGACTTAATTTTTGATGCAAGTTATTTTTCATTGATCAGTTTTTTTGAGGACTAGGAAGTTCAATTAGTATATTTCAGTTATTTTTCATTCTTTTATTTTTAATTTTTTAAATGTTTGTGTGTGTGTGTGTGTGTGTGTGTGTGTGTGTGTGTGTGTGTATATATATATATATATATATATATATATATATATTCTCACTTTTCTGTTTCCCTTCTTTCTCTCTTGTCTTCTGCTAACAGCCAATCTCTATTATACTTGCATTCACTCTTACTTTAATTTTTTACTTCTGTCTTTGCTCCTCTCCCTGATAATCATCACATCCTATAGCAGTACTGTTCTATAAATTGTGAACACTTTTTGAAAATTTACTGTGTTTATGGTAAGGGAATAAAAATAATTTTCCAATAATAACATTGAATGTAAATTACTTAATCTCATCAATCAAAGATATAGACTGGCATATTGGATTAAAAAGCAGAACCCAACAATATGCTATCTCCAAGAGGCTCACCTCATAGGCAAAGACATCAACAGACTGAAGGTAAAAGGACGGGGAAAACATATATTCATATGAATCTCCTAAACAAGCAGAGGTTTCTATATTCATATCAGATAAAGGGACTTTAAGCCAAAGTTAATCAGAAGGGACAAAGAAGGCCATTTTCATACTGCTTAAGTGAATTATACATCAGGAAGACATAACAATTGTAAATATTTATGCCCCAAACAATGAAGCATCTACATATATCAAAACAAACCCTTCTTAATTTCAAGAATCAAATAGACCTCAACATAATAATGCTGGGTGACTTTAACACACCTCTCTCACCACTGGATAGATTCTCCAAACAAAAAATAAATAGAGAAGCTATAGAACTTGAAAAAATACCATTAATAATTTATACTTCACAGACATATATAGAACATTTCATCCATCAATGATTGAATACCCTTTCTTCTCAGTAGTTCATGGATCCTTCTATAAAATAGACCATATCTTAGGACACAAAGCAGCTCTTAGTAAATACAATAAATAGAGATAATACTTAGCATTCTATCAGATCATAATGGAATAAAATTAGAAATCAACAATAAAATAAAAGATACAAGCTACCCCAACACCTGTAGACTAAATAATATGCTATTGAATGACCAATGGATAGCAGAATAAATCAGGAATGAGATTAAAAAAATACTTAGAGGTGAATAAGAATAGCAACACAACATATCAAAATATCTAGGACACTAAAAGGCAGTGCTGAGGAAAGTTCATTGCATTGAGCTCATTCATTAAAAGAATAGAAAGTGAACAGTTAATCCAGGTGCAAAGGTGCATGCCTATAATCCTAGCAGCTCAGGGGGCTGAGATATGAGGATCAGAAGTTCAAAGCCAAGATGCTAAGCTAGGGATATGGCTCAGTGGTTGAGTGCCCCTGAGTTCAACTTCCAGTATCAAAAAAAAAAAAAAAAAAGAAAGTCAACAATTAAATAACCTAACATGACATCTAAATCCCTAGAAAAAGAAAAAAGCAACAACAAAAGAAGTAGAAGACAGAAAATAATGAAAATCAGAGCTGAAATTAATGAAATTAAAACAAAAAAAATCCAAAAACTGAAGAAACAAAGAATTGGTTCTTTGAAAAAATAAAAAAAATCAATAAACCCTTACCCAAGCTATTAAACAGAAATAGACAGAAAACTCAAATTTCTAAAATTCATGATGAAAAGGGAAATATAACAATGGACACTATTGAAGAAACTATTTTGAAAATTTATACTCCCATAAAATGAAGGCATCAAAAAAATTTCTAGAGACATATGACCTATCTGAATTGTATCATGAGGACATAGAAAATTTAAACATATCTGTTTCAAATAATGAAATTAAAAATGCCATCAAAAGCCCACAAATAAAGAAAAGCCCAGGACCAGACATATTCTCAGCCAAGTTCTACCAGACTTTCAAAGAAGAACTAACACCAATGCTCCTCAAATTATTCCATGAAATAAAAAAAGGAGGGAACCCTTCCAAACTATTTCTATGAAGCTAGTATCACCCTGATACCAAAACCAAAGACACATCAAGGAAATAAAACTTCAGACCAAATCCCTGATGAACATAGATGCAAAAATTCTTAATAAAGTCCTGACAAATTGCATACAAAAATATATTAAAAAGATAATGCACCAGGATCAAGTGGAGTTCATCCCAGGGATGCAAATTGGTTTCAACACATGGAAATCAATAATTCATCACAATTCATCATCAATAGACTTAAAAACAAGAATCACATGATTATCTCAATAGATGCAGAAAAGGCATTTGACAAAATACAGTATCCATTCAAGTTCAATGAAAAACTAGGAATAGTAGAAACGTACCTCAACTTTGTAAAAGCTATATTGGCTAAACCCACGGCTAACATCATTCTAAATGTAGAAAAAATGAAAGCATTTCCTCTAAAAACTTAACAAGACAACGATGTCCTCTTTCACCACTTCTATTCAACATCATCCTTGAAACTCTACAGAGGAATTAGAAAAAAGAAATTAAGTGGATACAAATAGGAAAAGAAGAAGTCAAACTATCACTGTTTGCTGATATCATGATTCTATATTTAGAAGATCCAAAAACTCCACCAGAAAACTTATGGAACTCATAAATGAATTCAGCAAAGTATCAGGATATAAAATCAAGATACATAAAGCAAATGCATTCCTATGTATCCAGTGATGAATCCACTGAAAGAGAAATTAGGAAAACTACCCCATTCACAATGGCCTCAAAAAAAAAAAAAAAAACAACTTTGGGAATCAATCTAACAAAGGAGGTAAAAGAACTCTAGAATGAAAACAGAACACTAAATTAAGAATTTGAAGAAGACCTTAAAAGATGGAAAGATCTCCCGTGTTCTTAATAGGCAGATTCAATACTATCAAAATGGCTGTACTACCGAAAGTGCTATACAGATTTAATACCATTCCTATTAAGGTTCCAATGGCATTCTTCATGGAAATAGAAAAGGCAGTAAAAAAACTCATTTGGAAAAATAAGAGGCCCAGAATAGCCAAAGCAATCCTCAGTTGGAAAAGTGAAGCAGAAGGCATCACAATACCAGATCTTAAGTTATACTACAAAGCTATATAACAAAAACAGCATGGTATTGGCACCAAAATAGACATGAAGATCAATGGCACAGAATAGGAGACACAAGGATAAACCCACATAAATACAGTTATCTCATACTAGACAAAGGCGCCAAAAACATACATTGGAGAAAAGATAGCCTCTTCATCAAATGGTGCAGGGAAAACTGAAAATCCATATGTAGCAAAATGAAATTAAACCCCTATCTCTCAACTTACACAAAACTCAAAGTGGACTAAGGACCTAGGTATTAGACCAGAAATCCTGTTCCTACTGGAAGAAAAAGTTGACCCAAATCTCTATCATGTCAGCTCAGGAACTAAATTCCCCAACAAGACTCCTAAAGCACAAGAAATAAAATCAAGAATCAATAAATGGGATGAAATAAAACTAAAAAGCTTCTTCATAGCAAAGAAAACAATCAAGAACATAAAGATAGAGCCTACATAATAGGAGAAAATCTTTGCCACATACACCTTAGATAGAGCAGTAATCTCTAGGATATACAAGGAACTCAAAAAACACAAAAAACACCAATAACCCAGTCAATAAATGGGCAAATGAAATGAACAGACACTTCAAAGAAGAAGTCTGATTGGTCAAGAAATACATGAAAAAATGTTCAACATCTCTAGCAATTAGAGAAATGCAATAAAGCTACACTGAGATTTCATCTCACTATAGTCAGAATGGCAATTATCAATAATACAAGTAACAACAAATGTTGGCAAGGATGTGGGGGGAAAAAGGCACACTCATACATTGCTGGTAGGACTGCAAATTGGTGCAACCACTCTGGAAAGCAAAGCAGATTCCTTAGAAAACTTGGAATGGAACCACCATTTGACTCAGTTACCCTACTCTTCTGTATATACCAACAAGGACTTAAAATCAGCATACTACATGATTACTACATTGATGCAGCGACATCAATGTTCATAGCAATCCAATTCACAGTAACTAAGCTTTGGAACCAATCCAGCTGCCCTTCAATAGATTATTGAATAA
The DNA here is from genome assembly GCF_052094955.1 of Ictidomys tridecemlineatus. Taxonomy (NCBI): domain Eukaryota; kingdom Metazoa; phylum Chordata; class Mammalia; order Rodentia; family Sciuridae; genus Ictidomys; species Ictidomys tridecemlineatus. The sequence goes on along the minus strand of NC_135492.1, from coordinate 18,534,021 downwards.
ACAAAATGTGGTACACAATGGAATATTATTCAGCCATAAAGAAAAATAAAATTATGGCATTTGCTGGTAAATGGATGGAACTGGAGAAGTGAAATAAGCCATGCTAAGTGAAATAAGCCAAGACCAAAAAACAAAGATGAGATGTTCTGATATATGGATGCTTACACACAATAGTGGGGTGGGTAGATTAGAAGTTCATTGGATTAGACAAAGGGGAATGAAGGGAAGGAAGGGAAGATGGAAATAAAAAAGACAGTAAAATGAATCAGATATAACTTTCCTATGTTCATATATGAATTCACAACTAGTGAAACTCCAAATCATGTACATTCACAATAATGGGAAATTATATTCCATGTATGTATGTCAAAATACATTCTACTATCATATATAACGAAAAAGAAAAAATAAAAAATTAAGAAAAAGAAATAGGCAAGGAGAAAGAGATTGATATATTTTGAGGAATGGGCTCACAAAATTTTGGAAAATGGGCTGGGGTGGTGTCTCAGTGGTAGAGTGCTTGCCTTGCATGCATGGGGCCCTAGGTTTGGTCCCAGCACAACATAAAAATAAAGATATTGTGTTCATATACAAATAAAAATTTTTAAAAAAATTTGGAAAGTGTAAAGTCCAAAATTTCCAAATTTTTAGGTATCAGGATAGAGAGCTAGAGAAGAACCAGTGTCGCAGTTCCATTTCAAAAACTGCTGCAGAATTCTCTCTTGCTGGGGGAGATTATTTATTTATTTATTTATTTATTTTTGTCCTGTTTTGGTTGGTTCGTTGGTTGGTTGGTTGATTTTGTTGTCGTATCCAGTATCAGGGAATTAAACTCAGGTATTTGAACATGTTAAACAAGCACTCTACAACTGAGCTACATCCCAGCCCAGTCTTTTGTTTTATTTAGGTTTTCAACTGATTGGATGGTGCCTACCCACCTTATAGCCGACAATCTATAAACCATCAATTTTATTTTTCCTGCTTCTTTTTTTTTCCCCACATTTTAAAATTGGTGGATTACAGTTGTACACATTGATGAGATTTGTCATTATATATTCATACATGTACACAATGTGACAATATAATTTGACTAATATAACTTCTTAGAATCTCTCTCCTCCCTCTAACCTCCCACCCCTTAGTCCCTTTCCTCTACTGATCTCCCTTTGATTTTTAGGAGATCCACCCCCATCACTCGGCTTTTATTCCTGAATGTTAGCTAAACTCATTAGGCATAACCTACTGGCATCAAAATATTGGGCAGTCGAGTTACCTGTTTACCTCCTTATTACTATAGGAATGGGTTATGTATTCTTATTTGGAATTAACATGATGAGTACTTCTCCACTCAACTCCATTCATACAATCACAGATAACTATGCTAAAAATCAACAGCAGAAGAAATACTAAGCAGAGGCCATCCCAGCATTAACAGAGAGTCCTAGGGATTGGGGTTGTGGCTCAGTGGTAGAGCACTTGCCTCACATGCATTAGCCCCTGGGTTCTATCCTCAGCATCACATATAAATAACAAATAAAATAAAGGTATTGAGTCTATCTACAACTGAAAAAAAAATTTAAAAAAACAGAGAGTCCCATTAGTAAAGTAAATGAAATGTTCTTTCTTGCAGCCAAAGAACTTTACATCAAAAACTGAGTTGCATGTCAAGAGGCTAATATCAAGCATGATGTTTTGACAGAATAATTTTGACCACAATTATCTATTTTCTCTTATTATTGCTCAATATTGAAATGTAAAAAAATTGAAAGTTGTTTTTCCCAAGTAAATTTTAATGAATATTGTAAATGTTTTTAATTATTAATCATTAATAGGATAAATAAAATACAGCATTAAAAATAAATAAATAAAATTGAAGCATCTGCAATCAATTATGAAGCACACCGGTGATCCACATCCTTCAGCATCTCCAGGCTGAATTTCAGTTGCTAGTTCCCTGCTTCCCAGTGCATACCTACCTAACAGTTTGGCCCAGTCAAGTGAATCCCAGCACCAGAAATCCACAGTGGCTCTGCATCAGGACTTCCCAGTGGTTCAACATCTGGGCTTGCTTAGAACAAGCATCTGATTCAGGAGTAGTTTACCACCATCATATTTCTAAATAAGAAAAAGACATTTTGCTTATTCCTACTACAAAAGCAATATATAATTATTATAAAAAATCATAAATATGAGAAAGCAAAGAAATATAAAAATCACTCATAATCCCTACCTCTTGGAGAAAACTACTGACTCTTTCAGGGATTTGTTTTTCAAAATTGATATGGAACAAGGATACTATTTCATAACTTTTTATTTATACACATTTTTCTATGTCATTAAATATTTTATAATATTGTTTGTGTGTGTGTGTGTGTGTGTGTGTGTGTGTGTGTGTGTGTGTGTGTATTGTGCCAGGATTAAACCCAGGACCTTGCATATGCTAGGTAAGTCCTTATCACTAAACTATATCCCCAGCTCTATGCTATCACTTTTAAGGGCTGGCTAATATGGATATAACAATGACCTCTGAACCCAACAGACCACTCATTAACTTCATCCTTTTGAAAGCTGAAAGGCAAATGGGATGACCAACTATGGCCACTCCCTTATTCAAGGGAAGACCACAACTATAGGAAAAGCCACATGTGTGAAAGTGAATGAATAGTGATTTCTTAGTTTTTCCTTTGAATGTGAATATTTTTTTATGATTAGGAGAAGATTTCCATTTTAAAATAGAAGAAATCTAGAATATTCATGTTTGCCTCTTTGTTCTCTAGACAGAGAACAATGGGAAAAAATAGCTGTAACTAAAAGTGAACTAAAGTATCTTCATTCATATTTTATGTGTTTATTTAGGATCAATACACTGTTTGGTTTGGGAAGGATTTAAGGCAACCATTCAATTAAAGGAAAAATGAAACCACAAGAAATGTCAAGCACAGATGCTCCCAGTCACCTGGGATGTGGATTGGTAGTACTGATTATGGGTCTAATTATAACAGTTAAGGTTATTTAGCACTTTTCTGTGCCAGGCATGTGCTAAGAACTTCATTTTCTCATTTAAAGGTCAAAACAGGGGTCAGGGTTAGTGACTCAGTGGTGAAGTAATTGCCTAGCATGTGTGAAGCAGTGGGTTCATAAATAAATAAAATAAAGGTCCATCAACAACTAAAAAAATTTAAAAAAATAAAAATAATTAAAGGTCAAAACAACTCTGTGGAGTGTACAGTTATAATCTGCCTCCCACCCCTCACCTCCAGCCAGTTCTGGAAATTGAACCCAGGGTCATGTAAATGCAAGGCAATACCACTGAGCTACATCCCCAGCCCTGTAATCACCTATTTTTTATTTATTTATTTTTATTTTTTAGTTGTGGATGGACATGATACCTTTATTTATGTTTATGCGGTGCTGAGGATCAAACACAGTGCCTTCCATGTGCTAGGCAAGAGCTCTACCACTGAGCTACACCCCCAGCCCTTTAATCACCTGTTTTAATGGCAAGGAAATAGGTTTTGAGAGGTTTAGAGACTTGGCAGTGGGAGATATCCAGTTGATGGCAGAGCCAATGTTCAGATCAACCTTATTTTAAAGTCTGGACTCTTCTATGCCATACTGAAAAGTAGCCATCCATGATGGGCAGAATAACGCCCACACCCAACCAACATGTCTACCTTCACATTCCCAGAACTTGTGACTATGTTGCCTTGTGTGGCAAAGGGAATTGAGGTAGCAGACAAAATGAAGGCTGCTAAACTAGTGGACCTTAAAACAGGGAGACTATCCTGGATGATCCGGTTTGACCCAGTGTAATCACAGGGGTCCTTAAAAGTGAAAGAAAAGTTAGAGCACAACAGAAGCCAGGGTAGAGAGATACAACCTGAAGACTCAGCCTGCCACTGCCAGCGCTGAAGGTAGAAGGGAGCCGTGAGCTAAGGGCTGAGGGCAACTGCTAGAAACTGGAAAAGGGGAGAAAATGGATTCTTCCCTGGAGCTGGCTGACACCTGGGTTTTGGCCCAGTGATACCAATGTTGGACTTCTGACCTACAGAGCTACAGGAGACATTTATGCTGTTCCAATTCACCATGTTTGTGGTAATTATATATCATCATTCTGTCAATGTCTGAAAACCAGACAGAAGAGCCGCAGTGTAGTACAGGTGTAGACAAAACAACTGACTGCAGGTAAACCCATGATTTTCCTTATTTTATTTTTTATTTATTTTATTTTATTTTTTGGTGCTGGGGATTGAATCCAGTGCCTTACACATACTAGGAAAGCACTTTACTACTGGACTATACCCCGAGTCCTGAATTTTCTTATTTTCTAAAGTATCTATAAATAGGATCACAAAGATGTGGGTCAAGTGACATAGACAAGATGATTTTAGCCTGCAGGGAAATAAAAGATTTGCTGGCTTGCTAGTCCTCTGTGACCTTGTGAAACTTATGAAGTTTTGTTTTTTATTGTTTGCAGTCCTGGGAATTCAATCCAGGGCCTCATGTATGTTAGCCAAGTGCTCTCCCACTGAGCTACACCCCTATGCCTAAACTATTTGTTTTTAAAAATTACATCCTCAAGTATCATCTAGGAAAAAAGTGAATTGTAAAATATGTTTCAATACCCGAATGAACTGGCTTGCTGGATGTAGTTATTGAAGAAAGAACTTTGGTTGGATGTCACCAAATTTGAATTTTGCCTCTATCATTTCTGTTTGTGCATACATGATATACTATTTGTTTTCTGTTATTTTTTTTATATGCGGTTCTGGGAATTGAACCCAGAGCCTCACACATACCAGACAAGCACTTTACTACTGAGTTACATAATTTTTCTAAACTTCAATTTCTTAATCTGTAGGATAGGCTGAAATTACTATGTTAAAATATGGTCAATAAAGATTTAATGATATGACAGTCAAGAGCACTGATCAATGTGCCTAGCACAGGGTAGGTGCTCAATAAATACTAACATTATTTCTTTCCATTAGTTAAATACTGTGCAGACTTTGTCACTAGCATTGAAGAAATGCTGGTTTTTCTCTCAGTTCTCTTTCTATGACAAGAAGCTTGCATACAGTTTATAAAATGCTACCAATAATTTAGATTAGAAATAAAGAATAAAATAGTGTGGGCCTGGGGTTGTGGCTCAGTGGTAGAGTGCTTGCCTAGCACATGTGAGGCACTGGGTTCAATTCTCAACACCACATAAAAATAAAGGCATTGTGTCCATCTACAACTAAAAAAAAAATTTTAAAGAATAAAACCATGCATTCTAGAAAGTATGCATGGAGGTCAAACTGGGAATGTCCTAATCCAGATTTTCCAGTGATTTTAGTAACTTTTGGTTCCTTATATTCTATCTCTGATCCAAAAGGCTAAAGGATTTTTGTTACTACAACTAAACTTCATCAGACACACTGGCATACCATGTAACATTTAAAAATGAAACTCATCAATCAATAAACCTCTCCTACTTCTTAACAATACTATTTTAATACAAATATTAATAAAGCATTCATACTTTGAGAGAGAGAGAGAGAGAGAGAGAGAGAGAGAGAGAATCTTTTTTGTAGATGGACACAACACAATGTCTTTATTTTTATGTGGTGCTGAGAATCGAACCCGGGTCCTGCCAGTCCTAAGCAAGTGCTCTACTGCTGAGCCACAATTCCAGCCCCATACTTTGAAATTTATAAAAGAATATTGATTCATATATAATGCCTGTCTAATGAATCAGACTGACCACAATACCACTGATCTTTTTTTTTTTTTTTCAGGTACCATACACTCAACCACTGAGCCACATCCCTAGCCCTTTCTTGTATTTTATCTAGAGACAGGGTCTCCCTGAGTTGCTTAGTACCTCACCATTGCTGAGGCTGCCTTTGAACTTTTGAACCTCCTGCCTCAGCCTACTGAGACACTGGGATTACAGGTATGCACCACAGCACCCAAATCCAGTGATCCTTAATGGCTTTAGAGTTAGTTATTGAGTATTTTCTTGATAGGATAGTGTATAACAGTAATTCATAGTAAACAATTTGCCTATATTTTGTTCTGATGTAGTTATTGTTTTGGAAAAATAGTCTATATGATATCATGAACTCTAGAATGATGGTTGGGGTTGTATCTCAGTGGTAGAGTGCTTGTCTAGCACATGTGACACCCTGAGTTCAATCCTCAGCATCATATAAAGATAAATAAATAAAATAAAGGTATTGTATCCATTAAAAATATAAAGTGTAGTAAAATTTAAAAAAAAAAAAAGAAAACTAGAATGGATTTTTTTAAAGAATCAGCAAGGTTTGGTTGGTAACCAAACTTTGGTAACATAGGATTTCCTTAAAGATGAATGGACGGCATTTTGAGCTCAGTATACTGAAACAATACACATCAACTGTGACAAATTAGGATTTAGGGTCACCTTTTGAGAGTCTGAATAATTTCTCCAAGCAATCTTTATATATATATATATATATATATATATATATATATATATATATATATATATATATTTTAGTTGTAGATGGACACATTATGTTTATTTTATTTTTAGGTGATGCTGAGGATCGAACCCAATGCCAGATGCATGCTAGGTGAATGCTCTACCACTGAGCCATAGCCCCAGCCCCCCAAGCAATCTTTTAGTAGGGAACCTTTTAAAACTTATGTGATTATTTATATAATTCTCTGGAAATGCAGTTGCAAAGAAAAATTTATTTTCTTATAACTCTCTTGCACATCCTATCAACCTCCCAATCACTTCTACTCAAATATTCATGTAGGTCCATCTAGCCTAGGGGAAGAGGGAAGGAACAGGGAGCAAGTACTGAAATTTACTCAGACCTCTCCTTTTTCACATGCTCCTTCTGAGAAGACTGAGAACCACAAGGAAGTCAAGAACTATCACAGTATGACTCCACTTCTTCCCACAATCAGGCTAAGCAGGATTTATAAGCATATCTCGAGACTTCTGGGTTGTACAAGGCCCAAGGTGGCTCCTTTAATCAGTCATGTCAACTCTTCAACAGATTCAGGTATAGGATCTGTAAGTATATCTTTAGGCCTATCTAAAGGGAATAGGCCAAATTATAGCCCCCTTTGTAGCCTGTGTGTTCCAAGAAGCCAACAGTAATCTCATTTGTATTCGTATTTGTGGCATACGGCACACAAAGCACATTTAATAATCACTGATTGAGCAAAAATACTCAGTCATGAACTTCAGCAATCTACCTCTGCTTCTTGAACTTTTTTCCATCCTGCTATCAGCTATTAGAGGCTCTCTACTCATTCTCCTATTTCCATCCTGTCCTCACCTCTGTTATTGTCCTGACAGTGTTAGCTTTGCCACTTCACTGCAATTCTGTGCTGGGGACACTGTTCCAGATCCCTAAGGAACCACTCTTCAGTCTGCAGAAACCTGCCCTAGACTCTATACTGGTCCCATGCTGACACAACCTGGTCAGAAAAGTCCAGCCATGATTCAGGAGAATTAGCAGCTGTGCAAAGTTTTAAGAAAATTCTCACTTTGAGATACATCACTGTGTCAGTCAACTTTTTGTTGCTATGACCAAAATACCTGACAAGGAAATCTGAGAGGAGGATAAGTTTATTTTAGCTCAGTTTTAGAGGTTCAGTCTATGATGGGCTGACTCTGGGCCCAAGGTGAGTCAGGAAATCATGGCAGAAGGGTGTGGCAGAGGATCATTTATGGCTGGCCAGGAAGCAGAGAAAGAAAGGAGAAGGAGCCCAAGGAAAGATGAACATTTCCATGATATAAGGGGGGTGACTCAAAATGAGATAGGGAGGAAGAGCATGAGAAGAAGACTACCACTAAACAGGGAAGAGAGGTGGGAGGGAAAAAGAGGGAGAAGGGGAGTTGCACAGAAGATGGAAGGAGAACCTCATTTTTATACAGAATACATATATGATGTTGTAATGAGAAAGAGAAAAAAAAAGTGTGTCACATTAGATTGGATAGAGAGAAACGATGGGAGAGGAGGGGAGGAGTAGGGAGGATAGGAAGGGCAGCAGAGTAGAATAGACAATATGATTGATGTATGTGCATTCCATGTATGTATTAAATATCAAAATGCATTCTACTGTCATGTATAACTAAAAAAATAAATAAAAATTTTTAAAAAAAGAAAGATGAACACTTCCAGGAACAGGAACAGGTACAGTCCTCTAGCTACAGTCCACCTGCCTACTAGGCTGGGCTGATTAGGTTGTATTCTCATAATCCATTTCACCTTTAACCAATCCTGGATTAACTCAGGAGTTTTTGAGGGACACCTCATAAAGGATAACAATAATTTAAGAACTTTCAATCTGAAAACAGGCCTTGAACCCCATTACTCATACCTCCTTGTCATGTGAAGCAGATTCCAAACCACTCAGCAAAGAAGAAATAAGGAAATAGAAATGGAATTGGATCAAATGACTTGAGTAAGGTTGGATGAAAGGTTGGGTATATCTGGAATATTAAAGATAAGTTATTAGTTTGAGTTTGTACTACTTTTTTCTATTTTCAAAATGTTTTTGTGGCTAGAGTTAGGCATTCTTGGAATTCACTTAAGAGCCATAAATGTAAGCATATTTGAAGTAGTTTTAAGAAATATGGAAAGTGTCTATTTCAAAATACTTCAAGGTAAGTCTTCTGATTATTTACCAGAAATATTATGACAGTTTATTAAATCCCATATTAAAAATGATTGCTTGGCCTGCTGCAGTGGTGCATGCTCAGGAAGCTGAGGCAGGAGAATTGCTAAGTTCAAAGCCAGCCTCAGAAAAAGCAAGGTGTTAAGCAACTCAGTGACACCCTGTCTCTAAACAAAATACAAGATAGGTCTTGCAATGTGGCTCAGTGGCTGAGTGCCCCTGAGTTCAATTCCTGGTACCCCTCAAAAGTATCTGCTTAATTACTTAGTACTTTATTTATAATAGCCAGAAGTGATTATATTACACATTTTAGATTTTTCAGAGTGAAAAATATATAATTTTAGACTGGATTTTAAATTGGTATAAACTAGGAGTTTTCCCACACAACCGGGGATTGAACCCAGGGTACTTAACTGCTTAGCAACAGCCCCTGCCCTTTTATTTCTTACTTGAGGACAGGGTGTTGCTAAGTTGCTGAGGCTAATCTTGAACTTTTAGTACTCCTGCCTCAGCCTCCTGAGTAGGTGGGATTGAAGGCACCTTGCCCATCAAATTCTGACCTTTATATAAACATTATTGACAATAGAAAACCGATATTTCGTTCAAAAATTGGGCAGGATTTTAGACCAAGAATGGTAGCCTATGCTTGTAGTCCCAGATGGAGATCAGCCTGGGCAGGATAGCAAGACTCTGTCTTTTTGAAAAAGTAGTGGGAAAGGGCTTTGGATGTAGCTCAGTGGATGAACACTTGCTTAGCATGCATGAAGTCCTAGATTTAACTCCTAGCACTGAAAATTAAAATTAGTGGAATGTGAAGTTTTTTACTTTATCCATGAGCTTCCTGTTCTTGAGAAAAAATTACTAAGTCAGAAATGATAAGCTTGTTGCATTTTGCAATCTGGCTTTGGCTTTCTGACCCTGATAGTCCAGTTTTTAGATAGGATGTAGCTCTGTATTACTGAAGCAATTGCTAACTTTTGTTTCCATAGCCACTAACAGACCTCCTGACCTTGATAATCATCTTGCAAATACATTTTCTTGCTTAGAAGAAGTGGGGGAGGAACATGAATGAATTAATCCAAATCCATCAACACTGTACCTTGCTGGTGACAGGTCTGTGGTGACATCCTCTATGAGGATAGCTCCCTGCAGGGCTTAACAGATGTACAACAATACCAGAACTAGATGACAGCTCACTTGATCTAGGTTTTAAAAAATTCAGGGAACACAAGGCTGAAGAAGTTTTTCACATTCAGCTAAAATCAGCTTAAACAAGGGTCATCTAGGTGAGAGAGAGCACTTATTCTGGACTGAAAAACAGAAGCTTCCCCCAGAGGGTGTGGGTCAAGGATGTTTTGAGGGAGTTGAGCTAGCTTTATGCTGAGGGTGTCACCAGCTGAGTTGGGGACAAAGGCTGCATATTAGTTGAACTAGGAAGGGTGATACTGGACTCCAGAGTGGAGGACACTGGGAGGAGCAAGTAGTAGGTAGTCTAAGGGACTAAGAAGAGTTGGGCTGCACTGAGCTACAGAAGAATGGGTCTATCTGGGTTGTGGGAGGGGGGAAAATATCATACCTAAGGGACTTGGAGATGAGATGAAGTAAGGAGAGAGGCCCAATGGGATTGAGCAAGGAGAAGAAGTGAGACGAGATGCACCAAATAGGAGGGCTAGCCCAAGTTTGAGCTAGAGACTCAGGTGGCAGTTCTAGAGCAGTAAGTTAGGGAAGGGACAGCCAGGAGCTGCCTATCAACTGTGCAGGAGCTGCAGAGAGTCAACAGCTAGCTCTATAAGGAAAAAGATTCAAAAAAAGAAAAAAGAAAAGAAAAGAAGAACAGAAGCTATTGAAAAGGAGAGGTAGAGATGAGTTATCAATCTGGTTAGAGCTGAGTTAAATATTCAGTTTCCCATCATCCTGAAAGCAACTGAACCTGCTCATTGAGATACAAAGCCTGGATCCTCAATACTCAGTGGTTAGTGATTTCAGTAGACCATAAACCTTGTATTACCAGGAAAGGAAAAAGTTAAAAGGGACTTATGTGGCAGTTTTCAAACAACTCAGTTGATTCGGATTGTGTAAAGGTTATGATGCCTGATTTGGAACAGAGCAATTTATGTTATTATGCTTTAAAATCCATCCTGGCACACTGCTGAATGTGTCAGCTGGCATCTAAGAACTTGCTGGAATGCAAGTTTTTAACCATTTATAATTGACATTTCCCCCTTCCAGAAAAGAGGTTTTCTAATCTCTTAAGTAGTAGGTTTACCAATTTGCATAAAATATGGCATTCTGAATGAACACATACTTACAATATATCACTTTCCTACTATCTTTAAAATAAAGTTGTTTTTTAAAAGCAGAATAAGTTTGCAGTCAATCAGCACCTTCAAATTCAGCTATGCTGGGTGAATCTGTTCAGGATGAGAAGAAGCCATCACTAGAAAGGGAAGAGGCAGGAAAAAATATGCCTTTTTCTATTTTCATGATCTTTTTTGAATGTATGTAACCAATTTGGTTAGATACTAATTAAATGTAAAAAAGAAATTGCTGGGCTGTTTCAATATGCTTGTTAAAGTTGTACTTCTTGGTTGTTTATCATTTACCTCTTATGAGAGAGCATCAAACAGCCCAGCTGAGTTCAAAGATTTCCAACCCTTCACAACCACTGAACAAAGAAGGAACACCCCAGGGTCAACAGAATCTATTCTAAAATCCCTCAAACACTTCATATTCCACCTGCTCACATTTACCCTGTTCTTGCTGCTGTTTATCTATATGAAAGTCAAGCCTGAAATCCTCCTTGGGGGTCAAGATTTATGGAAATGCCCAATGAATTAGTTCAAAATTTTACAAATTTAGTTTGGTTTGGTGATAACTGATTCTTCACACATATCACTAAAATTACAACTCAGTCACCTCTTGCCATATGACATATTTCATTAAAAATCACTTAGGAGGGACTGGGATTTTAGCTCAGTGGTAGAGTGCTTGTCTAGCATCTGTGAGGCACTAAATTGGATTCTCAGCACTGCATATAAATAAATAAAAATAAAGGTCCATTGACAACTAAAAAATATTTTTAAAAAATTATTTAGGATAGGCCATTAAGAAATGGTTATCAGATCCTCTCTTCTTTCAGAACAAACCACAAGTCAAATTTTGAATGAAATGATAATATTTGGTTGGTTAACTAATATACTTAGATTTATTACAATTACTCCGCTCCTTTAATGTCTATAGGACAATACCCATATACACACAGATGTAGTACATGGTCTAAGAGGACTAATAAGTTTTTGTTTGTTTGTTTGTGTGTGTGTATGTGTGTGTGTGTGTGTGTGTGTGTGTGTAAATGCTACTGAAAAGTTGAAAGAGACTTTACCACATTCTTTCATTTTTAAGGACATTGTATATAAAGGACAAGCGTAATGTCATCAAAAGTTAACTTTGCTAGCAACATGTATCAAAATTTTAAATGTGTGAACTCTCTGACCCAGTCATTCCACTTCCAGGAACAGCTTCTAAGGAGGTTATTGTAAAGTACAGGAAGGGTACATGAAAGGCTATTCATCATGGTTTCCTTTACACATGAAAAATTGGAAATAACCTAATTATCTTATCAATGGGGGAGTAGTTAAATAAAACCATTAATGTAATTTTATATAGATATCCAAAAGGATAATACACGAGTAAGTATATATTTACATAAGAAACTTTTGATGAAATATTGATGAATAAAACAAAAGGTATAAACGAGTGGTCATGGTATGGTTTTATTTATATAAAACAATTTTTGTGTGTATATGTATACTTCTGGAAGTATATGCATTATTCAGTATTTTCTTCTTTTTATTTTTTTCTATATAAAGCATGTAAATACTTTTTCTACATATAAGCATATTTAAAGTCAGGAAAAAAAAACTATTTTCACCAAAGAAAAAAAATAAATCACTACACTGGATTCTAGTCAGAATAGAATAGTCACCCAGGAAGCCAACTGTAGCTCTTGTATTTCTGTGCCTTCTGTGGGAAAGAAAACTGTGGATAAACAGACCACGTTACAAGAGAAAATTTGAATGAATGGAACCCAAAACAAAACAGAGGTGAAAGACTTCACAAACTAGAGAGGTTGCCTTTATTGTTGTGTTTGAAAGTCTTCAATGTGTGTATGTATGTTACTATATTTTCATGACTAACCAAAATATAATGCAGATTCCAAATGGCAGCAAAGAATATAATTATCATTGGCTTTTATTACATAAGTTACCACCCCATAAATCTTCATGTTAATGTGGAAAAATATGACCTGAACAGATGGACTTCATACTGTTCTCAAAAATATGCACAGATTTCTAATCTTCCGGAACATGAAATGAAGTCAGCACTACAGCAGTAGACACCATCACCGACTTCTAGAATTTCAATTTAAGAAGATGATAACAAAAGCAACATTTTCCTCTTTAGAAACAGAGTACAGTGATATGTTTATATCTTAATGGAATGTGCCCTTGATATAATAAACCATAGTAGAATATTTGTCACACATGAATGCTAATTGTCTGGTTCCTGAACCTTACCAATTTTGGGACTTTTCTCAATGTGGTTCTTGGCAGTGTTTGGCTGCCTCTACCCTTGATCCTCTAGGCTTCTAAGGAAAGACACATCACTGCCTAATTAAACCTTCATCTCATCAGCCCAAGGCCTCTTATCCATGAGAATCTTCACAGAAGCAATTTCATAAATAGATGCCCTTTGGGCTTGAAGACCCAATAAAGGACTCTCTACTGAGTAATTACCTGCTTTGAGATTTGAATACCTGCTTCACAACTTTCCAGTTGTTTAAGACTATGAGAAGGCTGGTGGGGGCAGTCAGAGTGAATCTGAGAAGGAATTTGGACCAAGGAGGTGGCCGGTAGGTCAGGAGAGAGTTACATAGAGGGAAGATGAACAAAAAATATATTGAGCATAATGGGAGCCAGATTCTTACCATCAGAAAAGGAAGTTACGGGGCTGGGGTAGTGGCTCAGTGGTAGAGCACTTGCCTAGCATGTGTGAGGCACTGTGTTTGATTCTCAGTACTGCATATTAAAAAATTAATTAAATAAAGGTCTATCAACAACTAAAAAAAATTAAAAAAGAAAAGGAAGTTAAAAGGCTATTCATTTGCAATTTGAGACTATCAACTACTTAGCACCCAACAGAGCAATTTCCAGCAAACTCCCATTCATGCTCATAACCTTCCTGGTGACCTACTTAGAGAAGGTTCTCACTAAATGATCTGTTTCTCCTCTGAGTTCTGAAACACTTTTTTTTTGAGCTCTGTTACTGTCTTTGACATACTCTATCTCTAGGTATTGTGTATATAATGGTAACCCCTGATAGACTGTTACCATTCCAAGAACAGGAATTATATCTGTCTCATTTTTTAGTATTCCAGGTCTTAGCTCAATACTAGACCCAATAAATGCTTGCCTACTTTGAAGAACATCACCCTCCTATATGGAGACTTCCCATTTTGAATCTAATTAATTTTTCTACAGAGGTTTGGTTGTCACAATTCTGCAGCCCAAATCCATTGTGCATCTCCTAAATCTAAATTAAAGGAATCCAAGAATTAACAAAGTATCATGAGAATCTGGCTGTTGTCCATCATCATCCTCAACAGATTGATTCATCTTGGACATCCTCACCCCTGCTTACAACAGAGGTTCAGCCAGAATTACACAGAAACCAGAGTTCCTTTTTTAATTTTAATTTTTTTAGTTGTAGATAGACACAATATCTTTATTTATTTATTTATTTTTATGTGGTGCTGAGGATTGAACCCAGTGCCCCACCTGTGTGAGGCAAGCACTCTACCACAGAGCCCCAGCCCTAGCCCCAGCCCCAAGAAACAAAAGTTTTAAAAAATGGAAAAATAAGATCACCAAACATTTCTTCTTTCCTTCATCAAGTTCTTTAAAAGTCCAGCAAAGATGCTGATCCTTTGGTGTCTTAAAGAGAAATACAAAATAAGTAAATTTATATAATCAAAAAACAATTAAATAGGGCTGAGGATGTGGCTCAAGTGGTAACGCGCTTGCCTGGCATTCGCAGGGCGCTGGGTTCAATCCTCAGCACCATATAAAAAAAAATAAAATAAAGATGTTGTGTCCACTGAAAACTGAAATAAATATTTTAAAAAATTCTCTCTTCTCTCTAAAAAAAATAAATACACTTTAGTAAAGATGTGGCTTGCTGTTGAGTTCATATATAGTTATACATGTGAAATAGTATTGTCTTTTTTTGCACATAAAGTTTTATACTACATATGCATAGCGATCACACATACAGCAGTGTATGTGTGATCACTATGTATATGTGTGTATGTGTGCATGTGTGACTACAGCAGTGATTTTAAGTGAAGTTACAGTAAACAATTTAACAAGCTATGTAAGTGCTCAGAACTTAAAATGTGTGTGTATACACATTCATACATACACATAACATTTAAAAGGCCAAATTAAGTTTTGGTCCAGAAAAAGAAAAAATCTCTATGATCTCAGCTCATCTCTGACATTTCCCTACCAAGTCGAGGGTATTTCTCAGGTACAGACCAGAAAGTAAATGGATGAAACCTGAAGAAGGAGAGGGACTGAAGTGGTTATCATTCTCCTTCCCACATTCAATGGCCAGGAGACAGTAGTATCAAGGCAATACCTTTGCTACTTGGAGAATCTACTGCTAAGAGGTGAATGGCAGAAAGGAAAAAAAAAAGTAGTGTTGGGAAAGGAGATATTGCCTGATTTTATAGCCAAGATATGCAGGAAATTAAACAAAAAGGAAAATAAAGCTGTGGTCCACAACAACCTGCAACAGCAATTTACCAGTGTTTATGTTCTAAGGTACAAGATGGTCTGAAGCAAGAAAAGAGTAAGAGCTCTGTCCTTGTGATCACATCACTTCCTATCACCAATACAGATTTTGAAAATGTTCAGGAAAAAAGTGCTCAATTAGAATGATTAGTGCTATCACCTTTTCCCTCATCAACAAATTCGAATCCCAAAGTGGAAAATTATATTTCTATTCATGTTGCCAGGAAACCCAGACTTAAAAATATATATATGTTAGTAGCTGATAAACCTTTGTTTTGTTTGTTTGTTTATTTATTTATATGTGGTGCTTAGAATCAAATCAAACACATGCCAGGCAAGAGCTTTACCACTGAGCCACAACCCTAACCCTAGCACAGACATTTTTAGCATGTGATATTTGGGAGGAATTAATCCTCATTGATATAACCACAAACCATTAGATTGTTAGATATTATGGTGTAGCTATGAGGTGTCCCTCGATTGCTCCTGTATTAATGTTAATATTCAAAGGTGAAGTGATTAGATCATGACAGATGAAACCTAATCAGTCCATTCTAATTTGAATGGACTGACTGGGTGCTAACTGTAGGCAGGGCATGTTAGCGGTGCATGAGTCATGCGCTTAATTTTCTCTGCAGCTCCTTCCCCTTTCTATCTCTGCTTCCTGGCCACAATGAGGTGAGCAGTTTTCCTCTGCTCCATCCTTTGGTCACAATGTTCTGCCTCATCTTGGGACAAGAGCAATAGAGTTGGCCACCTGAAACTTCTAAAGTCATAAGACCCAAATAAGCTTTTCCTCTTTTAAATTGTTTTTGTCAGGTGTTTTGGTTACAGTGAAAAAAGCTAACACTAATACAATAACTACAGAGATGAGTTGAGAGATCTGAAGGTAAATATCAATGGTAAGCTAAAAGATAGTGAAAAATCCAGCCAATCATTTGCATAATAACTTGCAAAACTTTATAAGTTCCAATTTAAATTACGTTTGATTATTGAATATAATTGTATCTGTACATATTGTCATGACTTTACTAAATCTATTTCATTGAAAAGACTCAAAATTATGTTAAGACATTTTATGAATTCATGATTTGGGGTTTGAGGGTATAACTCAGTGTTTGAGTGACTAGCAGAACTGAGATCCTGGGTTCAACCCCCAGCATGGCAGAAAAGCAAAAACAAATACATAGTGTATGATCTGTTCATTGGCTAACCTCCCTGCCACTCTTAAGTTTGTGTTCCCCTCCTCTGTAAATTTATATGTTAAAACCTAATCCCTAATGTGAAAGCATTTGGAAGGGGGGACTGATCTGGTCTCAAGGGCAGAGCTCTTACCTTTTCTATCTCCCAAGGATGCAGCAAAAGGACAACATCTATGAACTAGGAATCAGATCCTCACCAGATACATATTAGGGTTAGTACTCAATATTCACTGAAGTTCAGTTTGAGTATTCAGAAATGAACATATATGTCAAGAAAATGAATATTTCTGAGAAATATCTTGTGAAAAGTTGATTATAAATACACACAGATGGACATGAAAGAATCAAGGTAGTTTAAGTATATGACACATATATTTCATGTTTGCAATTCCATACTATATATTTAATATATTAAAATGTAAGAGTACCTATGCCAATTGAAATTCCTAAGGGGATATATGTCCTTCATATATGTACCCAAAATATTCATTTTCCTCTGCATTTTTTCATGTATAAACTTATTAAAGTTTAAGCTCACCAGAGCTTGAATTTTCAGTTACCTGAATGTATTGAGGGGCAGTGATCTTTTCATGAAATTTGTATTTTCCAAAGTCAGAGTACTCTCAAGAATATGCCTGTGATGGCAGTAAGATTATATGTGTATATAAAAATATACATTGTGACCCAGGCGACAGAGACAGGGAGTCAGAAAGTTACATATTTGATAATTTTGAAAATTCATAGACAAATAAAAGAAGAAAAATGTGTGAAAGGTTGTATAATATGTATCTCTGATGAAGCAAAAGGCAAGTCCAAGTATACACCATGCCTCCTATCAAATGCCTCTACTTCTACTCCTTTTGGATTATTTTTATCGATGTTATAATAAGTAGTCAGAGTCTAAAAGTTTATGGGTTTGTTTCAGAGATTCAATATTTCAAATGGCAAAATGGAAAATGATTCTAATATATATGCCAACATGTGCCACATAAAAATCTTCCACTGTCATCCAGCACAATGCCTTGATATTACTATCACCTCAAATGAGACACAATTAGAGGAGAAGAGGAAAAAAAATCTGTGAATACATATCTTGAATTGGAAATTCTGAGGAGCTCACAAACATGGGTGTGTCAGAAGAGATCCCCAAAGTAGGGGACAGGGTAAACATTCCACAAACATGGAACTTACTGGCATAATGACTTCTTGACTATCTGCCTCTGACACTTGTACTCTAGAAATATAGCTTTGTGCGTCAGTTTCCTTTGCAGTGAGACCATGAAAGCTTGGTCTCAGTGTATGTGAACAGGAGAAGATGGTTTAATATTTTCCAGTACGAACAAGAGAAAGCAGAGCTCAATTCTCTCTTTGTAGGTAACTGTGGCCATTGGGGTATGAATCTCTCCCTGGGTGGATAGTAAAGCCTTTGGCTCACCCTCCAGTTTTAATGGCATTTTTTTGCAGCTTCCCCGGAAAATTGGTTTTGTTTTTGAAATACATAAAGGTCAACCAAGACACAGTGCAGGAGAGAGCTCTGTCACATAGGGTGAGTCAGGGTCTGAAGGAAAAAACACAAACTTGGCTGCTACCCCATTTCTTTCCCACTTGAGCGTAGCAACTTGAATCGGAGCATCGCACCAAATCCTCTCCCCACAACAACATGCCTTTATAGTTTAGGTTCTGCTGGCTGCACCTTGTCAGTCACATATCATTTGGAAGCCAATGACAGAAGCACAGCGGCCCACCACAGATGTTGGTCACACACCTGCACTCCATTGCTCCAGGCCCAGTTCCCTGCTGGCTCCTAATCACTGGCATCTCTGTTCTTCACCATGCACATGAATTCCACTCAGTCCAAAAGGGCACTCGCTGATTCAGTCAGGATGAGCAA
This sequence comes from Ictidomys tridecemlineatus, assembly GCF_052094955.1. Taxonomy (NCBI): domain Eukaryota; kingdom Metazoa; phylum Chordata; class Mammalia; order Rodentia; family Sciuridae; genus Ictidomys; species Ictidomys tridecemlineatus. The sequence continues at coordinate 18,515,410 of NC_135492.1, read as the reverse complement.
CAGAAGATCTGAAGGTTCTCCAGGGATTTTTGGTCATGGGATTCTCAAAAACTTCATGGTATTGGCCTAGCCATATTTCAAGAAAGAAGAGCTTGGCACTGTGAGTTTTGATTCATTCAGGAGCCATTAAGTGTTGAGGAATGTCCTTTCAGTAAAAGCTCTGGAGATCGCATGCAGGCAAAGCTTTTCAAGGAGTGGCGAAAGATCACAGAAATCCAGACCCATTTGGGTCTAAAATATGAGGTTCATGTGAGTTTTGGCTCTCAACTACAGCTGAAAAGGCTTTAACAGCAAAATCATGTGAAATCCTGGCTGAGATTCCCAGTGCTCTGGAGAAAGCCATCCTCGGCCTAGATCTCAGTTTCCAAAGGCTCCTCTAATGCCTGGCCTTCTAAAATTCCAACACAATTCATGGCAAGAGTTCTCTGAGATCAGTTCCAGAACTCAGTCTCTAATGGCATCACACCAGAGTTTAAGCTGAATGGACCAACTCATCATTTTAAAAAACCACACAAAAGACCACTATTCTAACAAAACACTTCCACATGGCCCTCATCTTCTTCCATACAGACACTCATCATAACATTCTGGCTGGGGATTTGCATAGGGGGAGCAGTCTAAGATGGGGTGCAAAGTAAGCTTTCATGCCCATTATATGCCCAAAGTCATGGTGGCCTGAACACCCTTCCTGAGAAACAGGATAGATAAAATGGGCCTGTAGTTAATACTGCTCTGCTTCTCAAATTAGAGGCCTCCTGCCTGTCAGGGGTATATTCTTGATGCATTCTGGACTCATGAAAAAACCCAAACACCTGTGTGCTAGTTACTGGAGGCCTTGCAACAACTCATTTGACCCCGAGGATCCCTGTTCTTACTTCATAGGTGTCAGGAGCCTGACCAGAGGAAGTAAAGAGACTTCATCCATTATTACACTTCTTTTTCATTCTTTTAGATTTGGATGTACACGTGGCATTTTTCTTGAGTTTCCTTGGGTTCCTATAATGTAATTCACAGCCACACACAGGGAAAGAGTCTGATTCAGACACAGCTTTTACAATGCACTTTACCTAAAAGGCACAGATTAGGCCTCTTCATTTTCATTTGAAACTGTTTTCTTGAGGATTCCCAAAGGAGTGCCTGAAGGCAAACACCTCCCTGTCATTCAGGGGAACAGAACAATAGGCAGGAAAGAAGCCTGGAGAAAAACTTTTCTTTAATTGAACACTGTGGCACTGACAGCTCCTAATCCTGCAACATGGGTGGCTATCTATCCAAGCAGGGATTCTCCAGAGATATCCTTACCAGTCATGCTCATTTTTGACTTTTCAGAGATGCTTGCCATTCCCTTCAGCAATCCAGTCCATGGCCATGTCAAGGAGCTTGATGGTGGTACACATCTTGAACACAAAATCATGAACCCCTTCAGAGAGTGGCCAAAATTCAGGAAGAATACAGGAACTTAGGATCTTGGTAGGTGTTGCCCATCTGCAAGGCAAGCAGCAGTCCATTCATAAATTGGCCATGAGGAGTCCTTCAAAGATTTCCACTAGACAGGACACATTCACGGCTGCATTCTTCTCTCTACTCTCTTTAACCACAAACCCAGTGGGATACACTGACATAGAAAGACTCACTAGTTAACAGTCCATTTCAAACCAACAACAACCACAACAACAAAAAAAAATTTTTCCTTCATGTTCTCAGAACATGAGACAAAACCACAAATTGAAACACACACCTACTAACACACACAAACAACCCCTGTATTTGGTCTGCATCTATCCACTCTGTCCTCTGACTGGTGGGTGAAAATATTTTCCTTAGCAGTGGCCTGTCCTGTCTCAGCTCTGGTCTCCTTGGCCATTTCTATGTACTTCTCAGGAGCCAGCAATGAGCCAACACTTCTGTCTCAGGAAAGGCCCCTGTTCAGACCATTCAAGGCTTTTGGCTATCCACACATCACTAGGTGCCAAGAAAAAATAACTCTGGCCTTGGTACAGACAGACAAGTGAGACACTGGGAATGGATCTGCCTCTGGGTGCCTCGCCTCCTGGATCCCAAATTCAGAGAGTTCCATCACCAAGGAAGTGAGGTGAGGTCACTTTCTTCAGGGAAGTGAATGAGGTCCCTGCCTTGACAACCACTTTTTCCTAACAGTTGTTTCCAAGGATTTAATGAGATGGAGGCTGCCCCACCTTCCTGTGACATTTTCACAAGACATAAAGGTCTATATACCCTAGGAGCACGGGATCAGCAACCCACAGAGGCCTGATTGTGTCAATCTTCCCTGCACTGAGAAGAGAGAGGCTGATTCAGCCACATCCCTTCATCCTGACTGGGTTGTTGGCCATGGAAGATGACTTTAGACCTCACAGGACCTACCTAGCTGCCTACATTTGCTCCAGGGATCACTTATGCATCTACCATTGACTTTCTCAGCAGCTGTAGGATTTCCTACATACCTGTATGGCAAGATCAACTCAGGACCTGCTGTTATGTGAAAATAGATGGAGGGAAAAGAGTATGGTTAAGGGTAATATCAGGTTTGATTTGGGTTAGGAGTCATTCTGCTGGATGAATACGGGTATTGGGCAACTGAGATGTTTATAAGAATGTAAGGTGAAATGTAAGTATGAAAATAGAAAACTAGGTAAGATCTGAAGCACACAAGGGTGTTGGGCCTTTCACTTTGATACATAGTTTTGAATTGTGTTCTGCAGAGGTGAATCCTCTAAATCCATATACAATGCCATAAGATCTTGTACCTGGGACTACTGAATATAAAAAAGAACATCCAGTGAAATTGAGATAGTAGGCAGTATTCTAGTGTAGGGTAAGTAAGAAGAGTAAGTTTAGGATTTGGACAAAAGGCCCTTTTTGCAATGGAATGAATTTCTATTAGAGTGTAAATGGGAATGTCAGCACACATGAAGAGTCAGTCACAACAAGGCACATGGGAAAATAGATATCAATAGGGACGTTAAGAGATCTGGAATGTACAAAATGAATGAGAAGATCAGGGATATTTTCAACAGGGGCGTGGTTGAATACACTATCCTAGGAAGAAACAAGTGTATACTCACCATAGGATTGCAAATTGAAAACAATAGGCAACACAGACGTAGATGATTTTAGTAATCCCTGCTCTCATTAAAATGAGGCTTTGGTAGAAGAATAAGATAAGTGTGAGTTTTGCATTTTGTGTCCAGAGGATGAAGTGATGAAAGGAATACATGGAGCAAGTGACATGCGTATTTCTTCCACCATTTCTGGGAGCAGGTTTTGAAACCCTATCATTTAGAGTTTGGGGATAAAAATAGGTGTACCCTGGGTCTAAGTATATAGAGATGATGCATGAATAGACAATATGGTGAATAAAAAATAGAACAGGTTACTATTTTAAATAATGAATTCAATTGATATTTACAAAAATACATGAAATCTGGTATTCACATACAAACATTCAATCCAAGTAGTCATACATCTAGTGGTAATATTAGGGTTACTAATTATACCAAACTGTGTTTGAGTTTTGCTTCGAAAATGATGTTGGAATTCAAAAGTCATGTGTTATAAAAGAAATCTCATGAAAAATCAAGTAAAGCAACATGGAAAAATACATGGGTTCTGAAACCAGGAGTGAATGACAGTGAATCATATGCATATCAATCTGTGAATATTGGATGAAATGATACATCCTATGATGTATTGTTTCTGAAGAAATAGGAATTTAAAAATTTTGAATGAAAATTTACTTCAAAATACACATCATGTCCCATATGAATATACTTTTATTAATGTAAAGCTGGGTCACTTACTGTAGAAATATTAGGGTTAGTACTCAATATTCACTGAAGTTCAGTTTGAGTATTCAGAAATGATTATATATGTCAAGAAAATGAATATTTCTGAGAAATATCTTGTGAAAAGCTGATTATAAATCCACACAGATGGACATGAAAGAATCAAGGGAGTATAAGTATATGACTCTTATATTTCATGTTTGCAAATCCATACTATATATTTAATATATTAAAATGTAATAGTACGTATGCCAATCGAAATTCTTAAGGGAATATATAGCCTTCACATATGTATCTAAAATATTCATTTTCCTCTACATTGTTTCATGTATAAACTTGTTGAAGTATAAGCACACCACAACTTGAATTTTCAGTTACCTCAGTGTATTGGGGGGCAGTGATCACTTCATGAAATTTGTACTTTCCAAAGTCAGAATACTTTCAAGAATATACATGTTATGGAAGTAGGATTATATATCGGTATATAAAAATATGCATTGTTACCCAGGCGAAAGAGACAGGGAGTCAGAAAGTTACATATTTGATAATTTTGAAAATTCATGGAGAAATAAAAGGAGAAAAATGTGTGACAGGTTTCATAATATGTATCTCTGATGAAGAAAGAGGCAAGTCCAAGTATACACTCAGGCTCCTATCAAATGCCTCTACTTCTATTCTTTTAGGATTATATTTATCAATGTTACAATAAGTAGTCAGAGTCTAGTAGGTTCTGGGTTAGTTTCAGAGATTCAATATTTCAAATGGCAAAATGGAAAATGAGTCTAATATATATGTGAACACGTGCCACATAAATATCTTAAACTTTCATCCAGCACAATGCCTTGACATTACTATCACCCCAAATAAGACACAATGAGAGGAGAAGAAAAAAAATCTGTGAACACATATCTGGAATTAGAAATACTGGGCTCACAAACTTGGGTGTGGCAGAAGAGATCCTCAAAGTAGGGGACAGGGTAAACATTCCACAAACATGGAACTTTGCTGGCCTAATGACTTCTTGACTATCTGCCTCTGACATTTGTGCACTAGAAATATGGATTTGTGCTTTAGCTTCATTTGCAGTGAGACTATGAAAGCTTGGTCTCAGTCTATGTGAACAGGAGGACATGGTTTTATATTTTCCAATATGAACAGGAGGTAGCAGAGCTGAATCCTCTCTTTGTAGGTAACTGTGGCCCCTGGGGTTTGAATGTCTCCCTGGGAGGATTGTGAAGCCTTTGGTTCACCCTCCAGTTTCAATGGCTTTTCTTGCAGCTTCCCTGGAAAATTGGTGTTTGTTGTTGAAATACATAAAGGTCAACCAGGACACAGTGCTGGAGGGAGCTCTGTCATGTAAGGTGAGTCAGGATTTGAAGAAAAAAAACACAAGCTGGGCTGCTACCCCATATATCTTTCCCACTTGAGCGTAGCAACTTGAATCGGAGCATCGCACCAAATCCTCTCCCCACAACAACATGCCTTTATATTTTAGGGTCTGCTGGCTGCACCTTGTCAGTCACATATCATGTGGAAGCCAATGAGAGAATCACAGGGGCCCACCACTGATGTTAATCACACACCTGCACTCCATTGCTCCAGGCCCAGTTCCCTGCTGGCTCCTAATCACTGGCATCTCTGTTCTTCACCATGCACATGAATTCCACTCAGTCCAAAAGGGCACTCGCTGATTCAGTCAGGATGAGCAACAGAAGATCTGAAGGTTCTCCAGGGATTTTTGGTCATGGGATTCTCAAAAACTTCATGGTATTGGCCTAGCCATATTTCAAGAAAGAAGAGCTTGGCACTGTGAGTTTTGATTCATTCAGGAGCCATTAAGTGTTGAGGAATGTCCTTTCAGTAAAAGCTCTGGAGATCGCATGCAGGCAAAGCTTTTCAAGGAGTGGCGAAAGATCACAGAAATCCAGACCCATTTGGGTCTAAAATATGAGGTTCATGTGAGTTTTGGCTCTCAACTACAGCTGAAAAGGCTTTAACAGCAAAATCATGTGAAATCCTGGCTGAGATTCCCAGTGCTCTGGAGAAAGCCATCCTCGGCCTAGATCTCAGTTTCCAAAGGCTCCTCTAATGCCTGGCCTTCTAAAATTCCAACACAATTCATGGCAAGAGTTCTCTGAGATCAGTTCCAGAACTCAGTCTCTAATGGCATCACACCAGAGTTTAAGCTGAATGGACCAACTCATCATTTTAAAAAACCACACAAAAGACCACTATTCTAACAAAACACTTCCACATGGCCCTCATCTTCTTCCATACAGACACTCATCATAACATTCTGGCTGGGGATTTGCATAGGGGGAGCAGTCTAAGATGGGGTGCAAAGTAAGCTTTCATGCCCATCATATGCCCAATGTCATGGTGGCCTGAACACTCTTCCTGAGAAACAGGATAGATAAAATGGGCCTGTAGTTAATACTGCTCTGCTTCTCAAATTAGAGGCCTCCTGCCTGTCAGGGGTATATTCTTGATGCATACTGGACTCATGAAATAACCCAAACACCTGTGTGCTAGTTACTGGAGGCCTTGCAACAACTCATTTGACCCCGAGAATCCCTGTTCTTACTTCATAGGTGTCAGGAGCCTGACCAGAGGAAGTAAAGAGACTTCATCCATTATTACACTTCTTTTTCATCCTTTTAGATTTGGATGTACACGTGGCATTTTTCTTGAGTTTCCTTGGGTGCCTATAATGTAATTCACAGCCACACACAGGGCCAAGAGTCTGATTCAGACACAGCTTTTACAAAGCACTTTACCTAAAAAGCACAGATTAGGCCTCTTCATTTTCATTTGAAACTGTTTTCTTGAGGATTCCCAAAGGAGTGCCTGAAGGCAAACACCTCCCTGACATTCAGGGGAACAGAACAATAGGCAAGAAAGAAGCCTGGAGAAAAACTTTTCTTTAATTGAACACTGTGGCACTGACAGCTCCTAATCCTGCAACATGGGTGGCTATCTATCCAAGCAGGGATTCTCCAGAGATATCCTTACCAGTCATGCTCATTTTTGACTTTTCAGAGATGCTTGCCATTCCCTTCAGCAATCCAGTCCATGGCCATGTCAAGGAGCTTGATGGTGGTACACATCTTGAACACAAAATCATGAACCCCTTCAGAGAGTGGCCAAAATTCAGGAAGAATACAGGAACTTAGGATCTTGGTAGGTGTTGCCCATCTGCAAGGCAAGCAGCAGTCCATTCATAAATTGGCCATGAGGAGTCCTTCAAAGATTTCCACTAGACAGGACACATTCACGGCTGCATTCTTCTCTCTACTCTCTTTAACCACAAACCCAGTGGGATACACTGACATAGAAAGACTCACTAGTTAACAGTCCATTTCAAACCTACAATAACAACAACAAAAAAAGTTTTCATTCATGCTCTAAGAACATGAGACAAAAGGACAAATTGAAACACACACCCACTAAGACACACAAACCACCCCTGTATTTGGTCTGCATCTATCCACTCTGTCCTCTGACTGGTGGGTGTAAATATTTTCCTTAGCAGTGGCCTGTCCTGTCTCAGCCCTGGTCTCCTTGGCCATCTGTGTGTAGTTGTCAAGAGCCAGCAATGAGCCAATACTTCTTTCTCAGGAATGGCCCTTGTTAAGACCATTCAAGGCATTTGGCTACCCACACATCACTAGGTGCCAAGAAAGAATGACTCTGGCCTTGGTACAGACAAACAAGTGAGTCCACTGGGACTGGAACTGCCTGAGGGTGCCTCGCCTCCTGGATCTCACGTTCAGAGGGTTCCATCACCAAGAAAGTTAGGTGAGGTCACTTCCTTCAGGGAAGTGAATGAGGTCACTGCCTTGGCAACCACTTTTTTCTAACAGTTGATTCCAGGGGTCCCATGAGATGGAGGCTGCCCCAACTTCCTGGGACATTTTCCCAAGACATATAGGTCTATATACTCTAGGAGCCCGGGATCAGCAACCCACAGAGGCCTGATTGTGTCTATCTCCTCTGCATTGAGATGAGGGAGGCTGATTCAGCCACATCCCTTCATCTTGACTGGGTTTTTGGCCATGGAAAATGACTTTAGACCTCACAGGTCCTACCTAGCTGCCTACATTTGATCCAGGGATCACTTCTGCATTGACCTTTGAGCTTCTTAGCAGCTTTAGGATTCCCTACATACCTGCATGGCAAGATCAACTCAGGACCTGCTGTTATGTGAAAATAGATGGAGGGAACAGAGTATGGTTAAGGGTCATATGAGCTTCGATTTGGGTTAGGAGTCATTCTGCTGGATGAATACGGGTATTGGGCAACAGGGATATTTATAGAATGTAAGGTGAAATGTAAGTATGAAAATAGAAAACTAGGTAAGATCTGAAGCACACAAGGGTGTTGGGCCCTTGATTTGCACACATAGTTTTGATTTATGTTCTGCAGAGGTGAATCCTCTTAATCCATATACAATGGCATAAGATCGTGTACCTGGGACTACTGAATGTAAAACAGATCTTCCAGTGAAATTGAGATAGTAGGCAGGATTCCAGTGTAGGGTAAGAAAGAAGTGTGAGTTTAGGATTTGGACAAAAGGCCCTTTTTGCAATGGAATGAATTTCTATTAGAGTGTAAATGGGAATGTCAGCTCACATGAAGAGTCAGTCACAACAAGGCACTTGGGGAAATAGACATCAATAGTGATGTTAGGAGATCTGGAATGTGCAAAATGCCTGACAAAATCAGGGATATTTTAAATAGGGGTGTGGTTGAGTTACCCTATCTTAAAAAGAAACAAGTGTATACACACCATAGGATTGAAATTTGAAAACAGTAGGCAACACAGATATAGATGATTTTAGTAATCCATGCTCTGATTAAAATGAGGCTTTGGTAGAAGAATAAGATAAGTGTGAATTTTGCATTTTGTGTCCAGAAGATGATTTGATGAAAGGAATACATAGAGCAGGTGACATGCGTATTTCTTCTACTATTTCTGAGAACATGTTCTGAAACCCTATGATTTAGGGTTTGAGGATAAAAATAGGTGTACCTGGGTCTACATATATAGAGATGATGCATGAATAGACCATACAGTGAATAAAAAACTATAACAGGTTACTATTTTAAATAATGAATTGAATTGATATTTTAAAAAATACATGAAATTTGGTATTCACATACAAATATTCAATCCAAGTAGTCATACATTCAATGGTAATATTAGGGTTACTAATTATATCAAACTGTGTTTGAGTTTTGCTTCGAAAATGATGATGGAATTCAAAAGTAATGTGTTATAAAAGAAATCTCATGAAAAAGCAAGTAAAGCTACATGGAGAAATCCATGGGTTCTGATACCGGGAGTTAATGAAAGTGAATCATATGCATATCAATTTTTGAATATTGGATGATGATACATCCTATGATGTATCATTTCTCAAGAAAAGGGAATTTAACAATTTTAAATAAAAATTTACTTCAAAATACAAATCATGTCTCATATGAATATACTTTAATTGATGTTCAACTGGGTCACTTACTGTAGAAATATTAGGGTTAGTACTCAATCTTCACTGAAGTTCATTTTGAGTATTCAGAAATGAATATGTAGGGCAAGAAAATGAATATGTCTGAGAAATATCTTGTGAAAAGTTGATTATAAATCCACACAGATGGACATGAAAGAATCAAGGTAGTATAAGTATATGACACATATATTTCATGTTTGCAAATCCATACTATATATTTAATATATTAAAATGTAAGAGTACATATGCCAATCGAAATTTCTAAGTGGATATATGTCCTTCACATATGCTCCCAAAATATTCATTTTTCTCTACATTGTGTCATGTATATACTTGTTGAAGTATAAGCTCACCACAGCTTGAATTTTCAGTTACCTCAGTGTATTGGGGGGCAGTGATCTCTTTATGAAATTTGTATTTTCCAAAGTCAGAATATACCTGTGATGGCAGTATGATTATATATGTGTATATAAAAATATACATTGTGACCCAGGTGACAGAGACAGGGAGTCAGGAAGTTACATATTTGTTAATTTTGAAAATTTATGGAGAAATAAAAGGAGAAAAATGTGTGAGAGGTTTTATAATATGTATCTCTGATGAAGCAAAAGGCAAGTCCAAGTATACATCGTGCCTCCTATCAAATGCCTCTACTTCTAGTCCTTTAGGAGTATTTTTATCGATGTTACGATAAGGAGTCAGAGTCTAGTAGGTTATGGGTTAGTGTCAGAGTTTTGATATTTCAAATGGCTAAACGGAAAATGGATCTAATATATATGCAAACACGTACCCCATAAAAATCTTCCACTGTCCTTCACCACAATGCCTTGACATTACTATCACCCCAAATAAGACACAATGAGAAGAGAAGAGGAAAAAAATCTGTGAATATATAATTGGAATTAGAAATTCTGAGGAGCTCACAAACTTGGGTGTGGCAGAAGAGATCCCAAAAGTAGGGGGCAGGGTAAACAAACCACAAACATGGAACTTTGCTGGCCTAATGACTTCTTGACTATCTGCCTCTGACATTTGTGCCCTAGAAATATAGCTTTGTGCTTTAGCTTCCTTTGCAGTGAGACCAGGAAAGCTTGGTCTCAGTCTGTGTGAACAGGAGGACATGGTTTCATATTTTCCAATACCAGCAGGAGGCAGCAGAGCTGAATCCTCTCTTTGTAGGTAACTGTGGCCATGGGGTATGAATGTCTCCCTGGTTGGATAGTGAAGCCTTTGGCCCACCCTCCAGTTTTAATAGCATTTCTTGCAGCTTCCATGGAAAATTGGTGGGTTTTTTTTTTTTTTGAAATACATAAAGGTCACCAGGGACACGGTGCCGGAGGGAGCTCTGTCAGGTGGGGTGGTTCAGGGTCTGAAGGAAAAAACACAAACTTGGCTGCTACCCCATTTCTTTCCCACTTGAGCGTAGCAACTTGAATCGGAGCATCGCACCAAATCCTCTCCCCACAACAACATGCCTTTATAGTTTAGGTTCTGCTGGCTGCACCTTGTCAGTCACATATCATTTGGAAGCCAATGACAGAAGCACAGCGGCCCACCACAGATGTTGGTCACACACCTGCACTCCATTGCTCCAGGCCCAGTTCCCTGCTGGCTCCTACTCATTGGCATCTCTGTTCTTCAACATGGTCATGAATTCCACTCAGTCCAAAAGGGCACTCGCTGATTCAGTCATGATGAGCAACAAGAGATCTAAAGGTTTTTCAGGGATTTCTGGTCATGGGATTTTGAAAAACTTCACGGTATTACCCTTTCTGTATTTCAAGAATGAAGAAGTCGGCACTGTTTGTTTTGATCCTTTCAGGAGCCATTAAGTGTTGAGGAATCTCCTTTCAGTAAAAGCTCTGGAGATCGCATGCAGGCAAGGCTTTTCAAGGAGTGGCGAAAGGTCATAGGAATCCAGGCCCATTGGGATTTCAAATATGAGGTTCATGTGAGTTTTGGCTCTCAACTACAGCTGAAAAGGCTTTAACAGCAAAATCATGTGAAATCCTGGCTGAGATTCCCAGTGCTCTGGAGAAAGCCACCCTCGGCCTAGATCTCAGTTTCCAAAGGCTCCTCTAATGCCTGGCCTTCTAAAATTCCAACACAATTCATGGCAAGAGTTCTCTGAGATCAGTTCCAGAACTCAGTCTCTAATGGCATCACACCAGAGTTTAAACTGAGTGGACCAACTCATCATTTTAAAAAACCACACAAAAGACCACTGTTCTAACAAAACACTCTCACATGGCCCTCATCTTCTTCCATACAGACACTCATCATAACATTCTGGCTGGGGATTTACATAGGGGGAGCAGTCTAAGATGGGGTGCAAAGTAAGCTTTCATGCCCATCATATGCCCAAAGTCATGGTGGCCTGAACACCCTTCCTGAGAAACAGGATAGATAAAATGGGCCTGTAGTTAATACTGCTCTGCTTCTCAAATTAGAGGCCTCATGCCTGCCAGGGGTAGATTCTTTATGCGTACTGGACTCATGAAAAAACCAAAACACGTGTGTGCTAGTTCCTGGAGGGCTTGCAACAACTCATTTGACCCACAGAATCCCTGTTCTTACTTCATAGAGGTCAGGAGCCTGACCAGAGGAAGGCAAGAGACTTCATTCAATATTACACTTCTTTTTCATGCTTTTACATTTGGATGGACACATGGGATTTTTCTTGAGTTTCCTTGGGTGCCTAGAATGTACTTCACAGCCACACACAGGGCCAAGAGTGTGATTCAGACACAGCTTTTACAAAGCACTTTACCTAAAAGGCACAGATGAGGCTTCTTCATTTCCATTTGAAACTGTTTTCTGGAGGATTCCCAAAAAAGTGCCTGAAGGCAAACACCTCCCTGACATTCAGGGGAACAGAACAATAAGGAGAAAAGAAGCCTGGAGAAATACTTTTCTTTAGTTGAACACTGTGGCACTGACAGCTCCTAATCATGCAACTTGAGTGGCTATCTATCCAAGCAGGGATTCTCCAGAGAGATCCTTACCAGTCATGTTAATTTTTTACTTTTCTGAGATGCTTGGCATTCCCTTCAGCAATCCAGTCCATGGCCATGTCACAGAGCTTGATGGTGGTACACATTTTGGACACAAAACCACGAACACCTTCCGAGAACGGCCAAAATTCAGGAAGAATACAGGAACTTAGGATCTTGGTAGGTGTTGCCCATCTGCAAGGCAAACAGCAGTCCATTCATAAATTGGCCATGAGGAGTCCTTCAAAGATTTCCACTACACAGGTTATATTCACGACTGGTTTCTTCTCTCTACTCTCTTTAACCACAAACCCAGTGGGATCCACTGACATAGAAAGACTCACTAGTTAACAATCCATTTCAAACCAACAACAACAACAACAACAAAAAGTTTTCATTCATGCTCTCAGAACATGAGACAAAATGACAAATTGAAAAAACACACCCACTAAGACACACAAACCACCCCTTTATTTGGTCTGCATCTATCCACTCTGTCCTCTTACTGGTGGGTGAAAATATTTTCCTTAGCAATTGCCTGTCCTGTCTCAGCTCTGGTCTCTTTGGCCATATCTGTGTAGTTTTCAGGAGCCAGCAATTAGCCAATACTTCTTTCTCAGAAAAGGCTCCTGTTCAGACCATTCAAGGCATTTGGCTATCCACACATCACTAGGTGCCAAGAAATAATGACTCTGGCCTTGGTACAGACAAACAAGTAAGCCCACTGAAACTGGAACTGCCTGTGGGTGCCTCACCTCCTGGATCCCAAGTTCAGAGAATTTCATCACAAAGAAAATGAGGTGAGGTCACTTCCTTCAGGGAAGTGAATGAGGTCACTGCCTTGGCAACCACTTTGTCCTAACAGTTGTTTCCAAGGGTCCCATGAGATGGAGGCTGCCCCACCTTCCTGGGACATTTTTCCAAGACATAAAGGTCTATATACCCTAGGAGCCCGGGATTAGCAACCCACAGAGGCCTGATTGTGTCCATCTCCTCTGCATTGAGAAGAGGGAGGCTGATTCAGCCACATCCCTTCATCTTGACTGGGTTTTTGGCCATGGAAGATGACTTTAGACCTCACAGGTCCTACCTAGCTGCCTACATTTGATCCAGGGATCATTTCTACATCTACTTTTGAGCTTCTCAGCAGCTGTAGGATTCCCTACATACCTGCATGGCAAGATCAACTCAGGACCTGCTGTTATGTGAAAATAGATGGAGGGAACAGAGTATGGTTAAGGGTCATATGAGGTTCGATTTGGGTTAGGAGTCATTCTGCTGGATGAATACGGGTATTGGGCAACTGGGATATTTATAGAATGTAAGGTGAAATGTAAGTATGAAAATAGAAAACTAGGTAAGATCTGAAGCACACAAGGGTGTTGGGCCCTTGATTTGCACACATAGTTTTGAATTGTGTTCTGCAGAGGTGAAACCTCTAAATCCATATACAATGGCATAAGATCGTGTACCTGGGACTACTGAATGTAAAACAGATCTTCCAGTGAAATTGATATACTAGGAAGGATTCCAGTGTAGGGTAAGAAAAAAGTGTGAGTTTAGGATTTGGACAAAAGGCCCTTTTTGCAATGGAATGAATTTCTATTAGAGTGTAAATGGGAATGTCAGCTCACATGAAGAGTCAGTCACAAAAAAGCACTGGGGAAATAGATATCAATAGTGATGTTAGGAGATCTGGAATGTACAAAAGGACTGACAAATTCAGGGATATTTTAAATAAGGGGGTGGTTGAATTACCCTATCTTAAAAAGAAACAAGTGTATACACACCATAGGATTAAAATTTGAAAACAGTAGGCAACACAGATATAGATGATTTTAGTAATCCATGCTCTGATTAAAATGAGGCTTTGGTAGAAGAAGAAGATAAGTTTGAATATTGCATTTTGTGTCCAGAGGATGAAGTGATGAAAGGAATACATGGAGCAGGTGACATGCATATTTCTTCCACCATTCTGGGAGCATGTATTGAAACCCTATCATTTAGAGTTTGGGGATAAAAATAGGTGTACCCTGGGTCTAAGTATATAGAGATGATGCATGAATAGACAATACGGTGAATAAAAAATAGAACAGGTTACTATTTTAAATAATGGATTGAATTGATATTTTCAAAAATACATGAAATCTGGTATTCACGTACAAACATTCAATCCAAGTAGTCATACATCTAGTGGTAATATTAGGGTTACTAATTATACCAAACTGTGTTTGAGTTTTGCTTCGAAAATGATGTTGGAATTCAAAAGTCATGTGTTATAAAAGAAATCTCATGAAAAAGCAAGTAAAGCAACATGGAGAAATACTTGGGTTCTGAAACTGGGAGTGAATGAAAGTGAATCATATGCATATCAATTTGTGAATATTGGATGAAATGATACATCCTATGATGTATTGTTTCTGAAGAAATAGGAATTTAAAAATTTTGAATGAAAATTTACTTCAAAATACATATTATGTCCCATATGAATATACTTTCATTGATGTTAAACTTGGTCACTTACTGTAGAAATATTAGGGTTAGTACTCAATATTCACTGAAGTTCAGTTTGAGTATTCAGAAATAATTATGTATGTCAAAAAATGAATATTTCTGAGACATATCTTGTGAAAAGTTGATTATAAATCCACACAGATGCACGTGAAAGAATCAAGGTACTATAAGTATATGACACATATATTTCATGTTTGCAAATCCATACTATATATTTAATATATTAAAATGTAATAGTACGTATGCCAATCGAAATTCCTAATGGGATATAGATCCTTCACATATTTACCCAAAATATTCATTTTCCTCTACATTGTTTCATGTATAAACTTGTTGAAGTATAAGTTCACCACAGCTTGAATTTTCAGTTGCCTCAGTGTATTGGGAGGCAGTGATCTCTTCATGAAATTTGTATTTTCCAAAGTCAGAATACTCTCAAGAAAATACATGTGATGGCAGTAGGATTATATAAGGGTATACAAAAATATACATTGTGATCCAGGCGACAGAGACAGGGAGTCAGGAAGTTACATATTTGTTAATTTTGAAAATTCATGGAGAAATAAAAGGAGAAAAATGTGTGACAGGTTTTATATTATGTATCTCTGATGAAGCAAAAGGCAAGTCCAAGTATACTCCCTACCTCCTATCAAATGCCTCTACTTCTATTCCTTTAGGATTATTTTTATCGATGGCTTGGTCTCAGTCTATGTGAACAGGAGGACATAATTTCATATTTTCCAATACGAACAAAAGGCAGCAGAGCTGAATCCTCTCTTTGTAGGTAACTGTGGCCCTTGTGGTATGAATGTCTCCCTGGGTGCATTGTAAAGTCTTTATCTCACCCTCCAGTTTTAATGGCATTTCTTGCAGCTTCCCTGGAAAATTGGTGTTTGTTGTTGAAATACATAAAGGTCAACCGGGACACAGTGCTGGAGGGAGCTCTGTCACGTGGGGTGAGTCAGGGTCTGAAGGAAAAAACACAAACTGGGCTGCTACCCCATATATCTTTTCCATTTGAGCGTAGCAACTTGATTCTGAGCATCACACCAAATCCTCTCCCCACAACAACATGCCTTTATTATTTAGGGTCTGTTGGCTGCACCTTGTCAGTCACATGTCATCTGGAAGCCAATGACAGAAGCATAGGGGCCCACCACAGATGTTGGTCACACACCTGCACTCCATTGCTCCAGGCCCAGTTTCCCTACTGGCTCCTACTCACTAGCATCTCTGTTCTTCACCATGGTCAGGAATTTCACTCAGTCAAAAACGGCACTTGCTATTTATGTTTAATTTAAATAGAACTCAAAATCCCATTCCTCAGCCTACTTTTCCCCAAGACTACCATCTTCTGGTCTTTAGTCACAGGGAGGAGCATGGAGGGAGGAGGAGAGACCCTCACATGTGTCCTCCCGGCCTCGAGAATCCAAGGAGATGCTGCTTCAGCACATACGTGCAGGTCTACAGGAAGGCTGGCGTTGCTACTGAGAAGAAAGTCCCACAGAGTTCCTAGGCTACCAGGAGGTTCCAGGGCTAACCCACCTGCCCACAGAGCCACCACAAGCAGGTCACAGGCAGACTCCTGCCCAGAGGGCCCATGTGTGTCTGGCTAAGAGCCCGGTTAGCTTCCCACAACACGTGAAGGAAATCGATGCCCAAGAGACAAGTCCCTATTTCCACTGAAGCTCCTGCCTGCTCTGCCCAGGAAGCCCACTGTGGGAATCCATGGGGGGAGGCTGAGTCCCACAAATCCACCCCTAACAGATGCAAAGGAAAAATACCTCCTCAATGGCACTGACAAAGCTCAAGGACTCAACAGCCACGGCAGGTGACAGAACATCCCACCATCACGTGGGTTGCCCAACGTAGGCCCACTCCTCTTCCTCCTTGTTAATTGGTAGCCAGGTGCACTGAAGGCTCACCTCTTGCAGAAGAGACAGGTGGGCAGCCAGGAGAAGAGTGGGAACTTGGCTCGGCAGCAGCAGCAGTTCTGTGAGGGAAGGCATGCTGGGGCTCAGCTGTGTTCACGGCCCACCAAGGTTCTGCCCACACTGGCCTGCCCCTGACCTCCCATCAGGAGAGATCCACCTTTAGCTGTCCCCTGGCCCTACCTTTCCCTTCTTCAGGCTGCTGAAGAGCTCCTAGTCCTGGGCGAACTTCTCCATCTCGGCCTTCACCAGCACGTGACGCACACCCACCACCTCCTCCCCAGTCAGGGCCAGGCTCTCCACGGGGTGGTGGAACTCCTGCACAGAGGGTTCTGCTCAATGCAGCCCAAGAGCAGGGCCCCACCAGCTGCATCCCTTCCCTGGGGCCAAGCACTCTGTGGCTTTCTGAAGTCAGACAGCTCCCGCCTTCTCTGAGGAGGCTTTGCTGCAGCAAGACTCCCCTGCTGGCTCTCCAGCTCCCGGTCCCCAGCCTTGGCTGCCCGTGCTCCCCAGCTCCCCAGTTGCCTGAAAACACACACCCTGGGCTGATCCACACCACCAGAGGACAGGCTGTGGTGCATGCCTATCATCCCAGAAACTTGGGCAGGAGGATTGCAAGTTCAAAGCCAGCCTCAGGCAGAGAGAGGCGCTAAGCAACTCAGCCCTATCTCTAAATAAAATACAAAGTAGGGCTGAGAATGTGACTCAGTGGTCCAGTGCCCCTAAATTCAACCCCAGGTACCCCTCTGCCCCCAAAAGACTGCCAGAGTCCATTTCAAATCTTCCCTTGGAAGTCTTCATACTGAGCTCTCTTTCCTCTCTACTGACCACGCAGTAGGTGCCCTGTCCATCCAGCATGGCACAGAGTCAGCCTGGTGCTACCTCCCAGTGCTCAGCATGGAACTCGTTGTGAACCTCACTGAGCTTCACTCCTCTGTCCATGGGGTGGATTTCAGCTCCTTTGAGGTAATATATATAAAGCCCATAGCACGGTGCTGGGCACACAGAGCTCAAAAGGCCAGCTATGTTCCCAGGGCCCAGCCTGTGAGTGCCAGAGACAGAGCTGGGAGGGCGTCCTGTCTGGGTCTTCAGCAGGCAATCCGTATGGGGCTTTGTGGCAGGGGAGGGGATCTGGACCCTGCTTTCCTCTCCACTTGGCCTAGAGCCTCTGGCTTTGGGTCCAGGCTCTGTGCCCATTGCCATGGCCAGGAGTTCTGCTGTCAGGTCAACCATGGCCTGCAGGCAGGGGAGGCACCGTGTGTGCCAGAGCAAGCCTGGCAGCCACCAGCTCTGATTTTGACAGTCAAACTTTTGAGAAGCAGTTCCAGAATGTTAAAGCTGAATTTTAAAACATGTCTTTGATTCCTGGACCCAGAAGTGTTTCTCAATTCTTCTCCCCTTGGGAACAGGCTGGATCTGGTGACTCACGTGCAATTAATAGTGGAAGCATGGCTGAGACCTGATTGTCAAATACACTGCAGCTTTCACCTGGCCCTCTCCTGGTCCACTTGCTTGGGGGACGCAGCCACCATGTGGTGAGGATGTTCAGTGGTCCCCAAGGCTCTGAGTGGCATACCCCTAGCATGAGAGAAGCTGTCTGGGCAGCAGCTCCTGCAGCCCCCAGACAGCCTTTAAATAACACTGCAGCCCCTGCTGATAACCCAACTGCAAGCTTGGAAGACACAGCCAGGGCCCTGCTGGGCTGCTTCAGGATCTGACATTCAGAAGCTTTAAGGAATAACAAATATTGATTTTTTTCTTTTTTTTTTGGAGGGGGGGTGTACTAGGGATTGAACCCAGGAATGCTCTACCACTGAACTACATCCTAGCCCTTTTTTAAATTTTTATTTTTACTTTTGGTGGGGATACCAGGGATTTAACTCAGGGGCACTGGACCACTGAGCCACATCCCCAGCCCTATTTTGTATTTTATTTAGAGACAGGGTCTCACTGAGTTGCTTAGGGCCTCACCATTGCTGAGGATGGCTTTGAGTTCACGATCCTCCTGTCTCAGCCTCCCTAGTTGCTGGGATTACAGGTATGACTGTGCCTTTTTTTTAAATATATATATATATATATATATATATACATATATATATTATATATGTATATGGAATTGAAACCAGATATGCTTAACCACTGAGTCACATACCCAGCTCTTTTTATGTTTTACTTTGAGACAAGGTCTTGCTAAGATGCTTATGGCCTCACTAAATTGCTGAGGCTGTCCCTAAAATTGTGAACCTCTTGTCTCAGCCTTCTGAGTTGATGGGATTACAGGTATGTGCACTTCATCTAGGCTGGCCTTGAACTGTGGTCCTCCTGCCTCACCTGGGATTAAAGGTGTAGCCCTCACACTTGACAATAAATGTTAATTTTATATACATTTATTTTGTTTATTTGTTTTTATGTGGTGCTGAGGATTGAACCCAGGGCCTCACATGTGCTAGACAAGCTCTCTACCGCTGAGCCACAACCCAGCCCATAATTTTTTTTAAATATTCATTTTTTAGTTGTAGGTAGACAAACAATCTTTATTTCATTTTTCTGTGGTACTGAGGATCAAACCCAGTGCCTTATGTGTGCTAGACAAGTACTCTACCACTGAGCCACAACCCCAGCCCCTAAATGTTAATTTTTAAAAAGCCAAATGGGGATAACTGTTTGGGGAGTAGGGTACTAGAGATCGAACCCAGGGTCTTGCACATGCTAAGTCACACCTACCTGTTTATTGATTTATTTGTTTGTTTATTTTTAAAAATTTTAGTACCAGGAATTGAACCCAACTCTCTTAGCCTCCCTAGTTGAGGAAATCACATTCCCAGCCCTTTTTACTTTTTATTTTGAGACAGGGTCTCACTAAGTTGCTAAGACTGGCTTTGACTTGAAATCCTCCTGTCTCAGCCTCCCATGGCTGGGGTTACGGGCCTGTGCAGCTTGAGAAGGAATGTTAATGCAGGAACAGTAACTAACCCTGAAGGGACAAGGGTCACCGTCCAGTTAAAATCAACAGCACTGCCTTTCTGTCACACAGAACACTTTTCAAAGCATTTCCACACCTATTCTCAGAGGGGTGTCTTGCTGCCGACCACACCCAGCACCCCTCCACCTGCCTGAGTGCCTCTGAAGCTCCATTCATTCCTGTCACCTCGCTTGATAGAATCATATGTTGACAGGTCTGGGGCAGGGTCTCAGAACAGGGGTAGGCAGAATCTCTGCACCACCCTGCATCAGACTAGGTCTCTGCTGATAGACCAGGGAAATCTTGGCCAGGTTAGGGTCTCATGTCTCAGCATGTAGGTTACGCAGAAGGCCCAGGATGCAGCCTTCAGGACTCACAGCTGCCTCAACTCACACACTCCTTGGCGTCACAGTGCCAATGTGCCCCAGCAGGGGGCAGCAAAGACCAATGTCCCAGACAGCACCAGCAGCACAACCCGAGGCTTCGAGGATAAGGCCAGACCCAGCCAGACCCCAGGAATGGAGCCTGGGTCTCCCTATCACCAGCTGGTGTTCAGACATCATAAAGATTCACTCAAGAGGTCCCCACAGGACCATCACTCAACAACCACAGGCGCCTGGCATCTGGTGCAGAAGCTTCAAGTCTGTCTGCTGAGCTCAGGCTGCTGAGCTGGGGGGAGATGGGATCAGGCTGGGATTGGACACTCACAGGACAGGAACCTGAAAGAACACAGGCCTGTGAAGGTCACCTGGCGGAGTGCTGGTTGGAGGGCTGTGGGTGAAGGGGGTGGTGTGTGCCTCTGTGGGCTAGGATGATCAAGTTGAGTCAAGTAGAAAGCATGTCCCTGGTGTGGGGACGTGTACCAGGGTCCATGCTCTTCAGAGGCCACATGGGACCCTGAAGGGTCTTTCTACTGAGCCCCATGACAAGACAGCATTAAGCCCCCACGGAGTGGCAGGCAGTCTGAGCACTGGCAGGCACACACCAGGAGGGTCCCCTGCCCACATGTATGCTGGAGGCTCCAGGGCAGGGGAAAAGGGACAGCTGGCCCAGGGAGAGACCTGGGCAGCACACGGTGTAAAAAGGCCTGGCCCAGCCTCCTACCCGGAAAGAGAATCATCAGGACCAATGGGTTGTCCCAAGAGTGGCCAGAAGGCTGCAGGGCTGCTCAAGGGACCATGAAGGCCACCAAGAGGCCGGCCATCCCTGGGGGCTGACAACCCACTACCTGACAGCTCGCAGAAGAACTAACCCTGCCTGGCCGCAAGCACCAGCCGATGCTCTGTGTACTCCAGCGGGAAAGGAACCTGTGGAACAACCCACATGCCTACGAGGGACTCCTGCTTCTGTCCACAGAGAGGACTGTGAGCTGGCTGGTGTCTGGCCAGGCAGCTTCCCTGCTTTGTGTCAGCTGCCTTGAGATACAGTGAGGCTGGAGAATCGAGTTCTTGAGGAAATGTTTTATAGTAAATGAAAATGTCCTCAAGTGGGAAAGTGGGTATCAGTGGGAGACTGAAGGTCTTATTGCAAGCAGCAGCTCCTGTACCCCCGGGAGCTGCCTGCTCAGGAGGGCCTGAGCCTGAGCTGCCTTGGGCAGATCTGAAGGGAAGGTCAGGCAGGAGGTGGGAGCAGCACTTGTCCTGGTCTCAGGTGCTGGGTTTCCAGGTGTGCACGCTGCCTGCTCGGGGCCGGGGTGGCTCCGTCCCTCCTGGGGGCTGTGTGGCTAGCTGCAGGCCAGAGGCCATTTCACTCCAGAGTTGGGCCAGGTCATGCTCCGAAAAAGAGTGGTCCCGTTTTAGCGCCACCTCCCCACAGGGAGACTCTTCTTCCTGAAGACACGTCAGATAAAGCTCTGCCCTGGCCACGATGCTCCCAGTGCCCTGCCCATCCCTGACCGAGGCACTGGACCCAGGGGTGCTACGAGGTCCATAGACACCCTAGGCTGCCCTCTGCCCACTGCTGGGCTTCCCATCTACTAGAAAGTTCATAGCAAGTGCCTTAAAAACCCAACCCTCCCCTGAGGTCTTTGGAAAGTCCTAGAGAGATGTACAGAAAAAAGCTGAGTCCACCAAGAGGACCACCACAGGAGTCATCTCCTGTCCTCTTGGGAAGGGGAGGGCTGTGGTCAGAGGGCAGCAAGAGTTACAGCTTTTCTTATCAACCAGGGACTGATTAGCCTACTGGCCCCAGATGATGGGTCACATCTATTCTCAGCTTTTTTTTGCTGTGGGAAGAAGTGGTCCCAGGCCACTGTCCCAGCATCCCAAAGCTACTTCTGAGCTGCCAAGATGGGATAAGGGCCCTAAGCCCCCCCCCTGCCACCACTGGCCAGTAGCCCTGGCAGTGGATGCCCCACCCAGGTGAGCACTGTGGCCCTGTCTGGTCCTTAGGAGTCTCTGTGGGCTCTGACCTCAGATGTGGTCATCTCCTCCATCTCAGCCAAGGTGGGTGCCTTGAGCAGGACTTGGGGTCTCGAGCGCTACACACTGCTCCCAGCATCGGGAACAGACAGGTTGATGCAGGAAGTGGACTTGACATCCCCAGAACAGGCACTGAGGATACAGGGCAGAGAGCCGAACCCTGGGAGGCAAGAGGCCAGGCAGATGGGACGTGAGTGGGGAGGAGGAGACGCACAGGACCCGTGCAGCCAGCCTGGTAGACAGGGTTTGACTTAGTTCCCTACTTTACAGAATGGGAGCCTGAGGGCTCGTCAGTCACTAACAAATTGGACACCCAAGCCGAGGGGCAGTGCAGGCTAGCCTCTCAGAGACAGAGTACAAGGACTGCAGATGGTCTCCACTCTGACCGGGAAGATCAGGTCTCAGACATCTGAATAAATGCCTGATTTTCCCAGACCCCAAAACTTCGGTTTTATTTTATTTTCCGCCTAATTGTTGAAATTTATCATAGCAAAAAGTACAAAGTCAGGTCAAAACCCAGAGTAAAGTCAGGGCACCTTGAACTTCACAAGGCCAGACTACAAACTGGGACGTCCTCTGCCCAGGAGCTCGTGGAGCCGACACCGACTCCTGATTTGTGGCATAACCAGGGGAAGTGGGGGACTTCATCCAGGGCCGCCTAGGGTCTCTTCTCCCATCACCCCTCCTCTTGCTCACCACGGGTGCCCAAGTGCTGGTCCCCCACAGGGCGCAGCCTCCGCTCCTGCTTGATCTCTTCCAGGATCTTCTCATGCAGGGTCCTCTGCTTCTGTGGCAAGGGGCGCAGCCTTCTCTCCGAGACCTGCAAAGAGGATGAAGCACTAGGTAGGAGGGACATAAACAGTGACAGGGGATGCTCAGGAGTGGGGAGATACTCAAGGTTCACAGGACACATGGCACTAACTCTTGGCTCTCCAGGAAGGAGTGCTACCCAAAAGAGCTCTGCCTGCAACAGGCATGCGGGGAGGTGACCAGCACCATCCTTTTAGAAGGATGGAGGCCCGGGGCCCATGCCCAACCTTCCAGCCAGGAGACAGGGAGCAGAGCCCACCCCATGGTTCGGCAGAGGTATGCTCAGGCCTCCCTTGCAGGTGAGACCCAAGACAGCACCAGGGCTGGAACACCCTGCAGGAGGCACAGCATGGGCACCTGCTTCAGCGGAGGCCGGGAGCGGATGAAGTCAAGGATAAGCTCATGTGCATCCTTCTTCACTCGTGGAGGGACGTCCCCATCGACCTGCCGCAAAGAATCCCCAGCTCAGACCGGGGCTGACCTGAGTTCGTCGGGGTTGTCTGCTGGTGACTGGGAGGGCTCACTCAGCCCCTGACACAGCCTGGCCTTCATTTCTGACCTGCCTCTGATGGCATCAGCTCCCTGGGACCAAGCTTTCTCTAGGACAGGTACATGGCAGGTAGTCAGCTACCACCTCCAGTATTCACACCTCTAAGCCCATCCATTTGATCTCTCTCTACCTGGGATTCTTCTAGAAAGGAGCTTGCTAGTACCCACCTCAAAGGGTTGTCACAGGAATGAATGAACCTGTTCATTTAAAATTCTAAGAGTAGCTCGGTGCTGTAGTACACGCCTGTAATTCCAGCAGCTAGGGAGGCTGAAGCAGGAGGATCACAAGTTCAAAGCCAGCCCTGCAACTTAGTGAAGCCCTAAGCAACTTAGCGGGACTCTCAAAATAAATAAATGAATGAATGAATGAATAAATAAATAAATAAATGGTGCTGGGGATGTGGCTCAGCAGTAAAATTAATGATAATCATAAAATTCCAAGAGTGGCATCAGCCCACGCCGGGGCTGCTGGGTGCTCCTTAGGTGGAATAGCCCTGCAGCCTCAGTTCCAGGCCTCCCAGGTGATCTCCGTATTCCCCATCTTCTTTGTCAAACTGTGTCCTTAACACAACATTGAGCTGTGGGGCCCGAGGGCCACACCTGCCTTATTCATGATCTGTGTGCGGTAAGGGGCTCAGTGTTCAGCCTAAGGAGCCAGGGCCTCCAGCAGAGGCGGGCAGGAGCTCGGCACTCACCATGACCTTGTGCAGCTGGTAGTTCCTGGCGCGGATGTCCTGCATCAGCATCTCGAAGGAGGTGAGCTGGAACTTGGTGGGCAGGGGCTTGAACTCTTGCTCCTGCACCTTCTTGAGCTTCACCCCATGGCGCAGCTCCCGCATGAGCTGGACCCACAGCCGGGCCTGCCCCAGAGACAGACAGGGCCCTCAGCCTGTGCAGCCTCCCGGCACAGCCCTGGGGTGACTCTCCTGTCTTACCCAGTCTGTGTGTCCCAGGTTGTCCAGCTCCACCAGCAGCTTCTCCACCTGAGGCTCATCCTCCCCCAGCTTCTGCAGCATCTGAGACCACACATCTGGTTAGTCCAGAGAAGGTGGGAGGTGGCAGACATGGGAAATGGGCTTCCTCACCACACAGCTACTGCTAACCAGCTGAAAGGGGACCTGTGGAGTCCTGACCCAGGCTGTGGGGCTCAGGAAGATGTCTGGGAGAACCACGCTCTCCACCTCGGAACCAGACAGGTACCTGTCCATCAGCTCTAGGTGGCTCCTTCTGGGTAGGGGCTGGTGAGAATCTAGTACCCATGTGGCACCTCCTCCCATCTCATCCACATACCCCAGTGAGGTGTGGCAGGGGTGAGAGCCCAGATCTCAGTGCACACAACACCTCCTCAGGGGCACCTTGGCCAGCTATGGCCCATGCATTCTCCTGAGACATTCACAGCTGCTCCTCCACCACGATCCCCACAGGAGGCCACATGGAACCCAGCACCTCAGAACCTGCAGCTGGACCTGCCGCAACATGGCACAGGCTAGGTCCTCAAACTGTTGGAGCAGATGGTGGTGGGTACAGGCCAGTGTGGTTGCCAGCAGGTACGGGGGGGGGATCATTCCCAAACCAGGAAAAATGCCAACATCATAGTGAGGGCCAGGAAACATCCTGGCATTAGGGACTGTCAGGTAACTGTTCTGGGCTGAGAATTTGGGGAAGGCTGCTGGACTAGCTGCCTCGGTTGCCCTGCATCTCAGTGGCAGCCTGACTGCTCTGACTCCCCTGTCCTGGAGAAGCATCTGCCCTTCAGCCCACAGCCACTATTGACCAAGACAGAACCGGTTACCCTGGCTGCACCCCAAACTACTTGCCAAATGGCTCTGAGACACTCTAGGAAGTACTGCCAGCTCAGAGAAGCACAAGGCATGCCATTCTAATAGCAGTCCCCAGGTGGGACGTGGCCAGCCCAGTGGCACAGGGCAGGAGGGTGGCTCTCCCATCCTGAGCACGCTGCTTCTCTCCAAAATGCCCGCCTAGACTAGCACAGCTGCACCCCACCGAGGGACCTGTCTCTATGCCCCCTACCACCAGTTACCTGAACTTCAGGCCAATGGCTCGACGTCCAGAGCTGTGTGTTCCTGCTGAAACAGGAGCCTTGCTGTCTGGGTGAGAAACTGAGCAACAAGACACAGCCTAAGTTCAAGGAAGGAGGAAAGCATCAGGACCACCAACTGTCTGTGGAGTCAAGGGAGAACACCCCTAGGATGTCAAGGAAGAGCTGGAGAGAAGGTGGGATGACCACAGGAACTGGGCACAGGCTGGTAACCTCCCCATCTCGGCATGTGAGAGCTGCAGGGGAGGCTGGCAGCTCCAGCCTTTTCTTAGTACCCAACGGTCAGTGAAGCTGCCAAGAACCCCTCTGTATTAGAAGGAAAGAGCACCCAAAAAGGTGAGGTTGGAGTCAGGGACCATACCAGGTAACTCCCAAAATACCTTCCAACACCTAAGCAAAGGAGTGCAGCCAATCTCTCTGACCTCTCCAGGTACCCCTCTCTCCTCTGTGGAAAGCTGATGGGCCCAGGGTCCCTGCACTTAGGACACTGCCAAACAAACCCATCAGCTCCCTTTGAACAGCACCAACTCCTCCAGGAGGGGCTGAGAGCTGGGAGAGCAGATTGCACACCATCCCTGAGGTCCAGGGGGATCAGGACAGCCCCAAAGGAGAACCATGGCTTGGGAGCCCAGGGAGACCAGCCCTGCCCTATACTGGCTCTGCAGCTCCCTGCAAGGATCCAGCCTCCCAGAGCCTACATCTGCCCACCTGCAAAATGGGCCCAACCTTAGAGGGGTACCTGGAGAGCAAGGCCAGGCACAGCACATACCCACAGGTACCCCCACGGAACTGCCCACCCACCCCATTTGAAGGATCTGTGTGGTTCTGAGAGGTGGGAAGGGGCTGCCATTGGCACTGTCTTCAGAAGAAACTGGGACCTGGGGAGCAGGTGGGGACAGCAAGCAGGACTCCCTCACAGAATCATGACAGCTGGCTTAAGGCAGCAGGAACGAGGCTCGGGCAGAGGCTAGGAGCCCGTTGCTGCCTCCCTAGGCCTTGGTTCCCTTCTCCAAAAACCTGGCCAAAACATATGAGGCTTCAGCACACAGCCCAGAGCAGCTGGGACACTCCTACCCGAGGGGCAAGGTACCCACTAGTAACCCCCCAGATCCCTTCGGGTCTGGCCATCCACGGGCCCCACCTTCAGCACTGTGTTCCCAAGCTCACCTCCTTGGCCTCCCGCACCCTGGCTGGGAAGGCCTGGAGCTCCAGCGTCTCCACAAAAAGTGCGCGGCACACAGCCTGGTAGTGGGCCTGCGCACCCCGAGGGTCGGTCAGCCGCGCCGCGCACAGCCGCATGGCCTGGGAGAAGGTGCACAGGGCCCGGGGGCCACTGTCTGCAACCTCCTCCTCCTCCTCTGGACCCCCATAGCCCTCAGTCGCTGTTGGCCATGAGGTCGATGAGCCGCTCCAGCTGTGGGCTGAGCTCGAGCTCCTCGCTCTCCTCCAGGCCCCAGTCCAGTGCGCGGTAGATGGAAAAGCCCAGCAACTGCACCATCTGCAGGACAAAGAGGGGTTGGCAGCAGGCGGCAGGGAACAGTGCAGGGCGCCTCAGAGCTGGGCAGGCTGCCAGCCCCTTCACAGGCGGGGAGTGGCCAGGCCCAGTGAGAGGCCAGGAGGCAGGAGCCAACGGTCCACTGAGGGGATACACCAGGTACAACACGGTGAGGTGCGTGACTGCCCGCGGCACACCACCTTGCAGAACAGCTTGGCTCCTCGCAATCCAACAGACGTGGGACCAGTGCTTCAGCAGCTCTCTCCAAGTGCTGAACTGACGGTCCCGAGGGTGGCCACTGGAACGTTCTCCAGCTGAGAGTGAGACTGCAATCGGGACACTCACAGGGAATGCTACCACACAGCAAAGAGGAACCAACACGCAGGCCCACGTGCTGATACAAGGAACAGGATTGGCAGAGAGCCTTCAGGACACACCGTCCCTTCCAGGAGCCTCTGGGAGCTGAGCCTGATCAGATGCAGAGGGTCAGGGGCTCCCCACAGGCATCCTCACTGGCGTCCCACTGAGAGGGGTGGACCTTCCAGAGGTTCCACTGCAAGGTCTTCTGCTGGGGTGTGCCCTCGGAGGGAGAGTGCAGTCCAGCCTTTCCCTCCTCTGCCCTGTGCTCCCACCATGAAGTCCTGAGCCACACCGGCCCAAAGCCGCAGGGCCAACTGCCATGGACAGAAACTTGGACACTGTGAGCCAAGATGAACCTTTCCAGGTACTTGAGTCTCAGAGGCGGAAAGCTGGCTGACCCCAAGCCAGACATGGTGAAGTCTGACCTAAAAAGTCATCACACTGGAGTGGGTGGTGGGTGAGATGAGGGGATCACCAGGCAGGGTGGGTGGGACCCAGTGCCGTGGCGCCCAGTGAACCAGGCACCCCGGGCTGTTCTGCCTGCTTTGGATAAGCTCGAGGCTCTCCGAATTCTTCACCTGTTGGTTCGGTTTGGTTTGTGGCACTGGGTCTGAACCCAGGCCTCCAGCATGCTAGGCCAGCACTCCACCTCAGCTATACCCCTGCCCACAGGAAGTGTTTGTTGTTTGTTTGTTTGTTTGTTTTTTAAGCTCATTTTTAATATCCGAGAGGTCTCTTGGTGGAGGCCTCTGGGCTCAGTGCCTCTCAGCAGGGAACCCTGTTTCCACAGTCTGCCTTTAGGGGCCTGGGGACCAGAGGTCTGTGGAGGGGGAGCGGGTCCTGACACCGCTGCACGGGGACTGCCCTGCCCTGCACAAGGTCCTTGCTCAGCATCTGGAAGGCCATCCTCAGTGATGGCAGCCATTTTAAGAGAAAAGTTTTGCTTTCCTGCCCCAGGACCTTCCTGAGAAAGGCTCACCACTTCTCACACCAACCCTCATGCCAACACTCATCAGGTCCACCCGGATCTGGTTCCTGAGCCTTTCCCCTGAAAGTCCCAGGACCCCAGCCCGTTTGCCCTCCCCCATCGAGATGGCCGTTATCTGTCAGCTCTGACAAGTGAACTCTCGTGTCTCCCGGCCTGGCTCCGACTTTCATCCCTGGCTTACCCTCTCTCCTCCCCTCGCCCTGGCCCACGGGTTCCCTTGGAGGGCTGGGTGTGCTCCCAGCACTGTGACAGGCCACAGCTCTGCTGAATGCAGTGGACAGCAGGGCCACCCCAGCCTCAGCCTCAAGATGGCCTACCTTCTCCCCTGGACGCATCACTTCCCCAGGGAGCCCCTGTCTGACTCCTGCTGAAACTCGCTTCCATCAGGTAAGTGAAGAAACCCATGGTCCCAAGTCTAGCTCCCCCTTCCCTCTGGCGACTCCTCAGACCTTTCTCCAAAGACGATCTTCTCTGTGACATCTCCTGGTGACCTGCACGGGATCTTCAGAGGTACTGACTTTGCAGATATCTGGCCCACTGGTGATTTGGGGTGGGTGGGGAGGACTGGCAAATCATCCTAGTTCCATGTTCAGAAGATGGCAAGAGTCCCATAATTGAGGCCAGCATCTGCCTCCTTCAGAAGAGTGAAGGAGGAGACTTCTGATCCCTTACTAGGCATGGCCATCATCCCTTGCCAGCCTGAAGCAGCCACAGAAGACCGATGTTTAGCCAGGCTCGGTGCACATATTTGAATCCCAGCAGCTAGGAGGCTGAGGCAGGAGGATCACAAGTTCAAGGCCAGCCTCAGCAATGTAGTGAGACCCTGTCTCAAAATGAAAAAAAAAATGGGCTGGGGGTGCAGCCAGTGGTGAAGTGCCCTTAGGTCAGATCTCCAGTGCCAGTGTAGAGGAAGAAAGATCATCACCTCTCACAGCCCTTAAGACTAAGGGTGCAAAGTTTCTGGGGGAATAAGATAAAAATTTAGGATAAAAAAGATATCTACTAAGTCTCAAAGGAACCGCCCAGGAGCCAGGAGAAGCAGGGACCAGAGCTATTAAGTCTTGAGCCACACACCCTTGGAGCATGCCCTGTGGAAGGAGGAAGCTCAGAGCTCCACCCTGGGCCACCTGCAGTCCAGCCCCAGCTACAGCCCTCTATAGCATTGCCCTGGCCCAAGGCGGGACTTCTCATCTAGAGAGCCCACATTCTCTCCTGAATGGGTATCTACTTCCTGAATCAACCTCTGTTTATTTAGAAAATCATGCAAAAAAATATAAATAAATAATGACACTCCTGCCAGGTGTGGTGGCCACATTGATAATCCCAAACAGGAGGCTGAAGCAGGAGGCTCACAAGTTCAAGGTGAGCCTGGGCAACTTAGTTAGACCCCTGTCTCACAATGAAATGAAAAGGGCGGGGTACAACTCGGTGGCTCGCACTCCCTAGCCTGCACAGGTCCGGGCTCATCCCCAGCATACAACCTCCCTGTGATCTGCTGGGCATTGCTCTTAGTGCTAACGGACTTTCATGCTTTTCTTTTATGAC
This sequence comes from Ictidomys tridecemlineatus, assembly GCF_052094955.1. Lineage (NCBI taxonomy): Eukaryota > Metazoa > Chordata > Mammalia > Rodentia > Sciuridae > Ictidomys > Ictidomys tridecemlineatus. The sequence goes on along the minus strand of NC_135492.1, from coordinate 18,485,471 downwards.
ATGGATCAAAAGGATGCATTTACTCAAAGACACTCTCCTTGTTGGAGCCTGGGCTGAGCCTGGTGTCACTCTTCTACTTGGCTGTGGACAACCCACCAACACCATCTCTCATCTTGCAGTTTGGGGAGAGAGGCACAGAGAGGTCAGGTTGCCTGGGCACAGCTTGCAAAGAGCTGGGCCTTTGCTTGGCCAGGCCTGGGTCTGCTGTGTAGAGTCCTCAGCCTTGTCCCTCACCAGGAGGCCACTGCCCTCTCCGGGAAACTTCTGGGTCACCTGCTTCAGGGCCTCTAGCTTCCTGTGTGCCCACCTCTGGGAGCCTGGGGAGCCAGGGCCTGTGCCATGCCGAGCAAGAACAGGTGGCCAACCCAGTGCCAGGCGGAGGGCCAGCAGGAGTGCAGGGCAGCAGTGGGGCCGAGGGTGGCCCCCTGGAGGCCACCTCAGCATGTCTGTGCCTTCTGCAGATGAGCATCAGGGACACAGCTCCAAGCTACACCCTTGACTCTAGAGCCACAGCCACAGCCACAAAACTCTAGCAGAGGGTCACATCTAACAGGTGCCAGCCTGAACCCAGCTCAGGCAGGTGAAGCCCGGGGTCAGGGGGGCTTCAGCAGGGCCTCAGGGTCCCTCCTGCATGCCACGCTGACGGGGGCAGGCAGGAATTACAGTCCTCTCAAAATTCCGGTGATCCTTTTGGCCTCTGGGTAGGGGCCAAGAATGAGCGAGGAGGTTGGAAGGGCATCTCACTCCTACTCCATCTGCCTTGAGCTTCAGGCTGGCTCTGACGGTCTTTCTCATGCAGACCGCCCACCCCATGGACAGGAGGACAGACTGAGGGCACAGGAGGAGAGCCCCCTCTTCCTTCTGGCCCGAGCTAGTGCCACACTGGGGAAAATGCCAACTGCAGTCCGGTCTTATCTGATAGCTGCGTCAATGAAAGGTCTTCTGTGCCTCCAGTCATTGGAACTCTCTGGAAGTCAAGAATGCTCGGTCCCCATAAGGAAAAGTCTAGGCAGTTGGCCAGGCTCAGAACCTCTAGCCCTGCCAGCATTCCAGCACTGGACAGGCTCAGCAGCCTGGGGGTGGTCAGAAGCTGCAGGGGTCCTGTGGGCACCTCGTGCAGCCCGAGTAGCCCCAGTCAAGATGAGGTGCAGGCAGCTCCCCTCCCCTGAGAGTGAGGCTACTCACTCTCAAGTGCACCTGGGGCCTATGATAACAACATTCCTGACTGGACTATTCCCATACACCGTTGTTGTGAATATTTATAAATTTTTAGTTGTAGATGGACCCAATACCTTTATTTTAATGTAGTGCTGAGGATCAAACCCAGTGCCTCACACTTACTAGGCAAGCACTCCACCACTGAGCTATGGTCCTAGCTCCTCTTTATAAATCTTTTTAAAACTTTGGAAAGTTTTCAAGTAATAGACCACTTGGGGACTCTGCACAGCAGGGGCCAGCTGCCACCCAGGAGCAATGCACTTGGGAAAAAGAAACTATCCAAAATATTATGCAGCCATGAAAAGGGATGACTAATCACCACAGGGCAATGCAGAGGAGTCTTGGAAACACACAATTGTTTGAGGAATCTCTATGTAGGACAAGAACAGAGCTGGTAAATAAACTTGGCGATGTGCTACTTGAATGGCAGTATTTCAAGGTGAGGGACTATGGGAGGTGAGACACACTGCTAGTTTCTGGGTTCTCAACAACAGATGGTATATCCTCTTCTGGTCTGTGCTCACTTCCCCCTGAGTGTGCCCCGCCCCCGGCCCATTTCCCTGTAGGAAAATACAGTAATCCCCCCAATCTCCCAAGGAACCCCAGAAAGTTAATTGCCAGCTGAGCCACCAGGTCACTTGCAAGGCCCTTCAGGAGCCAGCTCTGGGCAGGACACCTGAGTGCCAAGAGTGACTGTCCCTTTCTGCACTAGAGAAGGCAGACCCCAGTGCTCCCCAGTGCCTGCTCAGAAGAGTGGTCAGCAGTGCTGGTGAGTGGGTCCAGGGGCTGGGGTCCAGGCCTGCTTGGAGACAGAGGGAAAGGAGGAGCAGCTCAGGTAGGTGGTGGCTGCAGGCAAGAAGCCATGGTCTGAAGTGAGAAGCTGGACGTTGGGAACTGAGGTGGCCTGCCTCCGAGTTACACTGTCGGAAGAGACTTAGACTCAGAGGAGCTGACAGGCTTTGCCTAGCTGGGAATGTCCACCTCGGACTGCGACTCCTGGATCTGAGGCCCACGTACAACCTCAGTGTGGTGCTAAGTGGCGGCAGGTAGTGAGTGGCATTTTGCAGGTGCTCATCCATGTATGCCGAATCCAACCCAGGAAGTGGGCAGCTCAGGCACTCATTTACAGATGAAGAGACAGAGGCTCAGAGATGACCTCCTGTGCTCCAAGGTATCACAGCTAGTGGCGGGGGACATAGTGCCAGAGCAAGGCAGGGAACCCCAGAATCTGGACCACCAGTTGCTACCCAAGCCACCCGCCCCCCAGGTTCCAAGGATGCCACGGAATGAGATGCAGAAACCCACCCACACATACGACGTGCAGGGGCACTTGAGTGGGCATGGGAGCTTCACTGCCTTCACTCCTACTAGAAAGAGGTGAGACGTGGGAAGACAGACCTCAGGATGGTCTCCGCACGAACCTGCTAATGCCACAAACACTTTAAAAATGCCATCAAGAGCCAGGAGGATTGCCCAAGATAAAGGAGACTGCCACCCACTGCAGTAATGGGAACAGTCCAGGCCAGCATCGGTGAGGTCAGGAGAGGCCAGCAGTGTGCAGCAGGCCACAGGCTCCTGTCCTGGGCCAGCGTCCTGCCTGCTGGGCAGTCAGGGAAGCTGACAGCCACAGCTGGCTCCAAGTAGTGGGGAGGTAGAAGCATCAGACCCAGGACCAAGGTGCTTCCTGGAGGCCAGTGCCTGGGTCATGCTGCTGGTCGAGAAGGGCAGGAGGAGCTGACCGGGAAGGGTGGCCAGCCCTTCCCAGCTCTCTGCACATTGATGGCACACGCAGTCTAGCTCTGCAGCCAGCTCTCTGTGGAAATACTTTCAATGCTTGTGTTGCTGGCTCAATAGTTCATATATTAGCAAAAACAACAACAACAAAAATCATGCCAAAATCAAAGTGTCTGTGAATCTTAATTGTTTTCAGTTGCAAAGACTTAGGAACTCTCCAGGTTTTTATCAGCAGGCTCGGCCTACTGAGATGGGAGGTGAAGGAGATCTCTCGGGGAAACCGAGCTGGGGCCTCCACAAGGCGGTCACAAAACTCCAGCAAGTTCCAGCCTCTGTCAGCCACTTGGTGGGGGTGGTGCCAGGAATCCCCCTCTGTGGTGAGGAAACTGGGGCTCAGGCAGACTCAGAGATTTGCCTGAGTCCACCCAGCTAATAAACGGCAGAGCTGGGTCCCCGCCAAGCCAAAGCACACTCCTGACCCACCCACCCAACAGTCCAGGTACGACTGCCCGGAGCTGCCCTCACTGGAGTAGACCGAAGCAGACAGAGGCTGTGGGACCCAGGAGATCATGTGTCTATGGTGAGACCTCCAGAGGGGAGATGGAGCCAGACACAGGCTCCCACCACCACTCCTGCCGTGGGCGGGACCGCTCAGGCACCTCCTCCTGCGGGAAGGACACCCTCGCCAGGGAAAAGAAAACCCACTCCAGATTCTCTTGCGTGGAATGGCAAGTGAGGAGAACTGAAGCACTTGGCACTCCTGTGAACACTGTTCCGGTGGTGGAAGGACAGACTGCACCTGGAGGAGAGGTGCCCAGAGGACCTTCGCAGCTGCCCCCAGCAGCCTCCAGAGGAAGCGCACAGCCCTGCGTGGCAGGTGACAGGAGGTACCTGTACCTCTGCCCCGTCTGCCCCAAGAGGACTGGAGACGTCATATCCTGGCCGATCGAACCCGGGCCACACACATGCCAAGTGAGCGTGCTAATGCTTGAACCACATCCTCAGCCCACGTTGTGTCTTTCTAGAACTAAAAATATATTTAAAAAAAAGACAGGACTGAGCTGGGTGCACTGGCACATAGATGGAATCCTAGCATCCCTAGTGACTGAAGCAAGAGGGTTGCAAGCAAGGCCAGTCTGGGCAACTTGTGAGACATTGTCTCAAAATCAAAACTAAAAAGAGTTGGTGTGTGGGGCTGGGACTGTGGCTCAGCGGTAACCCACTTGCCTGGCATGTGTGAGCCACTGGATTCAATTCTCAGCACCACATATAAGTAAATAAAATAAAGATCTATCAACAACTAAGGGAAAAAATTTAAAAAATAAAAATAAAAAGAGTTAAAGAGTTGGCATGTAGCTCAGTAGTAAAGCTCCCTGCTCAATCCCCGGTACAAAAAAAAAAAGGTTAACTGAGAGTATAATAAAAATTTGTGTAGGTCAATAATTAACCCAACTTGGAAAGCTATTCCTATATTTATAGGGTCACTTGTAGCTTACTTCATTTCCAGTAAATTAGAAAATAGGGTGGTATCCATGACTCTGCCTGGGGACACACTAGAATCCCTTAGTGCTTGGAACTGGATCATCACTTTGCTGAGTTTCTTATTTGCAAATACACTCCCAAAATAGTCACCTTTGGTGTGAGCTGTTCTGCTCACACTGTTCACAGCAACAGGTACCCTGGAAAGCCTGGAGAAAGAGCTGTGAAAGGCCCACCTCTGTTCCTGGGGGGGCCACCATGGGGAAGCAGGCCCAGTGCTGGACACGAGTTTCGAGCGCCTCGTTGGTTGCCTTTTTGCATGCTCTATGCAGAGCTTCGAGAAGATACTACACGTCTTCTCCAAGGAAACTGCCAATCTTGGCCCCTGGGGGGCATTGCCAGGGGAGGGCTATGAGCTGACCACTGTGCCAGCACAGGTTGGAAAGCTCTGGGGATTTTCCTATGAGCATCTTCATAGATGTAGAGGCTGGAGGCCAAAAGGTGATGTGGGGACTGGGTCCCCAGGTGTTCTGTGGCTACAAGTAGAGACAGTTCCGGGGCACTGAATTCAGGAGTGTAAGACTCCTGCTATAGCAAGAACACCCAAAGTGCCTGGGCACAAATGTCAGGGTGAGCCAGGCAGAGACAATTCCAGAGCAAAGACCTTGTGTACCAGCCCAGGGACTCTGTGCACACCATGCAGTGAGCAGCCGAGCTTTTGCCAGGACTCAGAGGCCCTGAATGCATTTTTTGTCATGCTCCCTGCAGCCAGGCAGGGCCAGAGTTCAGGGGTCTGAGAGAAAAGCTGAAATGTGAGAAGCTGTGGTTTTGTGCTATAGGTTTATTTTGGGATAATGATAAAAGCTGTGAATCCCAAGGGAGGACAGGTAGAGCTAGGCTGTGCTTGGTTTCTGGAAGGAAACCCAGGACAGCTGGGAGGAAGGGCTGTGGGAGCCAGGGCTGCAGGGTTTCTGGGCTGAGCAGAGGGAAGAGCCAGAGAAGAGGTGAACTGTTGCCACTACGAGGGTCCAGGGCAGAGCCAAGATGAAGGTGGAACAGTGGACACACTTCGGATGGGGGTGGAGGGTCTTCTCCCTCCATTCCTGGCATCTTCACCCTCCCTGCTGCTCAGGATCAAAACTCTCAGTTTGGGATCCTGGCAACTCTGGGGGTTGAGGCAGGTGGATCTCAAGTTCAAGGCCAGCCTGGAAAACTTAGTGAGACCCTGTCTCAATGTAAAATAAAATAAAAATGGCAAGAGAAAAAAACTCCCAGACTCTCTCATCTAGTGAGATCAAGCTCCAAAACAAACAGCTTTTGAGAATTGGAAGACCCTGGTTGTCCCCTGCTTCTGCTGGTCACCCTCAGCCTGTGGTTGACATGCAAGCCTAGAGCAATGCAGGGTGCCTGGGAGGCCAGGTGGCCCCTGCCCTCCACCCCAGCTCTCAGCACCTGCAGTTCTCAGTCCCCCATGGCACTGGCCGCCTGTCCTCAGCAACCATGTCTTACTTGTGTGTCTGCTCCCAGGGGCCTGGTCACTTCAGGAGGGCAGAGCTGTGGCCTGTTTTGCTTTTATTGTGGCAGCATCCTCGGGCCTGGAACATGCTAGTGCTGGGAAGGGCCCAGGGGAGGTGTGGATGGGATGCCACACTGGAGCCGAGGGAGCGCCTCTCCTGCCTGGGTGCGCAGCCCTCGACCGCCTGGTGAGCACTCTGCTGCTTTCACTTCATTCATCCTCACAGAATCCCACCAGGGAGGTAGAACAGGCACCATGATCTTTCTTCCCAGATGAGAAATGAGGTGTAGATTGACCTTTTGGCTACCTGTGAGTTCACAGGCGAGGCCAGCTTTCCTCATTCTCAATACAGGGATCTCTCTGGAGGCCACTCTGTTTTGGTAAATAAAGTGTGATGGTCACAAAGGCCTCTCCAGCTGTGACCTGTCATCTGTGGTTGCTGTCATGCTGCTGTGCTGGAGCTGAGAGGCTGTGATGGAGACTGTGAACCTCGGAGCTGAAGTACTCGCTCTCTCTGCCCTTTGCACGGGAGTACACAGACTGTACGGGCAGCAGTGGACCTCCAACGTGCTGCTCAGGTGCTCAGAGGTCCCAGGTGCCCTATGTCAAGGTTCCTATCATGACACCGGGTGCATTCTCCCCTTCATACCACGCTAACACAACAAGGGTGCAGAAACAGTGGGGGTTATGTGGGTTCCTGGGGCTCCCAGCACAGACAAGCAGCAGTGTCGCACGCATCTTCCTGCAGTTCTGGGGGCTGAGGCCAGTGTCTGCAGAGCCAGCTCCTCCAGGGATCTGGGGTGCTCTGTGCCTAGGGCTGTCTTCACCTCTCACTGCTTCTTCTCTGTATCACCTTTCATTCTGGCCCTTATTTGGACATTGTCACTAGACTTGGCTGGTTGTTGTTGTTGTTTTAGGGTTTTTTGGGACTGCGGACTGAGCCCTCCTGCACAAGCTCTAAGCCTCTTTAAAAAAAACCTTAGAGGCAGGGTCTCAAACTGTCCAGGCTGGCCTCAGACTAGTGGTCCTCCTGCCTCTCCCTCATGAGTAGCTGGGATGACGGTCATGGCCACCACCACTCCTGGCAGGAGACAGGATCCTGCTGCAAGCACCAGAGGGTAGGCCCCTGAACTTCCACAGAGGGAGAGGCGCATGGCCAAGCAGTCAAGGCTAGGAGGGTGTGCGTGGTCTTGACCCAGTCATGTGATACTTGGAACACATCCCCTGCTGAGAAGAGCCTTCAGACCTCCAGGAGTGTGTGCACTCTAAGGTTGCCTTGCTAAAAGAAGATGAGGGAATGACGCTCAGCAGTAGGGTTGTTAGACAACTGGGGATGCTTCATAGGCCAGGAGCCATCAGAGTGAACTGAAGGAAAGGCTGCATCTACATGCATGAGTGCTTGTGGGGAGAACACACAGGGTATTTATTTGAGGCAGGATCTCAAACTCCTGGACTCAAGTAGTTCTCCTGCCTCAGCCTCCTGAGGAGCTGGGTCCACAGCCTGGTGAAAGTGCAGATTATAAAGCTGCAATTAAAACTAATTGTGCTAGGGATGGTGGTGCACCCCTGTAATCCCAGAGACTCAGAGGCTAAATCAGGAGGACTGCAAGCTGGACCCTGGCTGGGCAACCTAGCAAGACTGTAGAAAGAAAGAAGGATGGAAGGAAGGAAGGAAGGAAGGAAGGAAGGAAGGAAGGAAGGAAGGAAGGAAGGAAGGAAGGAAGGAAGGAAGAAAAGAAAAAAGTATTTGTAAAAAAGAAAGCCTGGGCTGAGTGCTTTCTGTAATTCCAACAGCTCAGAAAGCTGAGGCAGGAGGATCAAAAGTTCAAGGCCAGCCTCAGCAACTTAATGAGGCCCTAATCAACTTAGCAAGACCCTGTCTCAAAAAATAAAAAGGTCTGGGGATGTGGCTCAGTGGCAAAATGCCTCAGAGTTCAATTCCCAGTAGAAAAGGAAAGAAAGAAAGAAAGAAAGAAAGAAAGAAAGAAAGAAAGAAAGAAAGAAAGAAAGAAAGAAAGAAAGAAAGACAGAAAGAAAGAAAGACAGAAAGAAAGAAAGAAAGAAAGAAAGAAAAAAAGAAGAAAAAAAAGAAAGTCTGAAAGAGAGACACACAATGAAACATTAGTCTCTATTGTGATTTTATTTTATTTTTTGGTATTAATGCTGATAAAGATGGCACTTCTCTTCTGGGAGCTGAGGTCCATGATGCACTGAATGGCACAAAGAACCATCTCCTCTAATCCCTGTAAATGGTGCAAACTTTGAATGGCACACCTCCAATCCCTGAAGTGGCTCCATCTCTCAGTCAATGAAGAAGTAACAGCCCACTGGCCCTGCTCCTCCTCATCCTATGTTGAGCCCATAAATATCAACACCCTGTTCACTCTCTTAATCTCTTGCTCTCCTCCCTCCCTCCCCCTCCCCTCCCCCTCCCCCCTTCTCTTCTGTGACTGCCTGCTACAGTCCCACCAATAAAATCTCCGACAGGTAAACAGTTGTTTTGGCTCCTTGAGTTTATGGAGATTTTCCACAGTTCCTACATTAGGAATTGAACTCAGAGGTGCTTTACCACTGGGCCACATCCCCAGACCTTTTTAGTTTTATTTGTTTTATTCAGAGACAGGGTCTCACTAAGTTGATGAGGCTGGCCCCGAGCTTGTGATCTCCTGCCTCAGCCTCCAGAGTCACTGGGATCATAGACATGTGCCACTGTGCCCAGCTTATTTTGTGATTTTGAGTGGATTAATATTTTGTGCACCTTTAGATTTATTTGTCAATAAACACATATTGACACTATACTACTGAGCTGTATCTCAGCCCTTTTTATTTTTTATTTTGCTAAGTTGCCCAGTCTGAGCTGGAACCTGCACCTTCCTGCCTTAGCCTCTGGATTCTCTGGGATTGTAGACCCAATATATATCAACTCTTCGATAATGGAGGAAAAGTCATTTTCAAAATGGAAGAAAAGAGGGTTGTGGCTCAGCGGTAGAGCACTCGCCTAACAGGAGGTAGGAACTGGGTTTAATCCTCAGCACCACATATAAATAAGTAAATAAAATAAAGTTATTTAAAAAAATGGAAAAGTTTTCACTTCTCATTCTGAGATTATGAACACAAAGCAGAAAAAGGTTATAGAGGTGTGGACTTGTGTTGAGTGGGTAGTGTCCCAACCAGGCAGTGACTGAGGCCAGACTTTCCTGTCACCTGGGTTTCCTGTGGCACTTGAGATGATGGTCAGCGGAGACCTTCATCCCCACTGAACCCACAACACACGGTGCCTGGCCGCAGTGCTGGGTTTTATTGAATGTTCTCTTCTGCTGCCCTGGGACACTTCGGGGTTAGGCTTTCCAGTGTTCTTTTTGAGGTGCAAGCTGTGCTTCAGCCCTCTGCCTGGCAGTGCCGCCTCCTGGCAGGTCCTGTCTGGCTCTGGCTCCTCCTCCCGGCTGCTGCACTCTGAGCTGCGGCTCTGTGTGCTGGCTTCCTCCTGGGCGAGCTTTAGCAGAGCGAGGCAGCCATGCCCATCTCAAGCCTGTCCTGAGGGCTTGCTGTTGTAGACACTGTCCACACCTCTGCCTCTCAGATGGCTCAATTCTGGGAACCCATCAATTTTATGTTACTGGGTGGCTGACAGTTCCCCCCACCCCCCGCATCCTCTTTCCTACTATTGATGAATAGTGTTGCTGAGAAGGAAGAAAGTTATAGAATTTAGCTGAAATGCTGTGTGTGCATGCATGTACCATGTCTGCCCATTCACATGGGGTGTGTGTGCATGTCTGAAGTGTGCACATGGTGTGTTTGTGGGGGGGCACTGTGTGCCCCAGTGGGGGTGAGTGGCAGCTACAACAGGTTTCCCCACAGACTCTCCCCACTCCTGCCTTCTCTTACCTGCCTCCACTTCCCTAACCACCTGCTGTCCTTTTTCCCTCTTAGAATCTCAGGACCAATTAACAAAACCAAGCATTGGTCAAGCAACCAAGAGGTTTTATTCCAGGCCAAAGAATAGGCGACATGGGACACATGACCCTCAGATCCGCTCCTTGGATTCTCCATTCTCCATCGAGGCTGAGAAGGGCACACACAGGTCAGCAGAGTAGTGGAGGGAAGCTGAGGGAGGGGTGGAGGGTCACGTGGTTTCCAGGGAGAGGTGAAGTTTCTAAGAATTTGTGGGCTGCTCTATTAGCTCCTTTGATGGTCTCTTTTGGTCATCCTGGTGACGTTAACTGTCACAGCAGGAGAGGACAGGAGGCTGTAATCAGCCTAAAAGTGAGTGCAGGTCAATGCTCTTTATACCCCTTTCAGAGCCTGGAATGAAGGACCTGGACAGTAGGCCTCAGGGAACTTCCCTTATCCATGACTGTCTCCACCCATTCCCTTCTCCCCACCCATCACTGTCCAGGCCCACCTGGTGCAGAGCGTGGAGACATCTGTGGTGGTACCCACAATGTCCCCAGTGCAGGTGGAGATTTGTCATTGAAGCCCAGAGGGAAGGCAGGAAGGGAAAATGGGGAGAGCACGGAAGGAACCTAGCCCCACCCACAGCACACGCAACCCCTCCCCGCTGTCCAGTGACCCCAAGGAGCTTCCCTTATTTACAGCTGTTCCCTACCCACCCTCCTGCCCCCCCAAATTAGGCCACCTCCAAATTTTCTCCCATGACCTCACCATGCTAAACCTATAAAACCTTGATGAAGCCTGCCCATTTTCCCCTTGAAAATGGGCCCCTCTGTTAATGAAGCACTGCTGATCTGCCGAGTCTGTCTTCATTTCTTTTATTTGGTGCTGGAGATTGAACTCAGGATCACTCGACCACTAAGCCACATCCCAACCCTGATTTGTATTTTATTTAGAGACAGACAGGGTCTCAATAAGTTGCTTCGTGCCTTGCTTTTTGCTGAGGTTGACTTTGAACTTGTGCTCCTCCTGCCCCAGACTCCCAAGCAGCTGGGATTACAGGTGTGGCCACCATTTCTTTTTGTATTCTCTTTCATTTGCTTTCAAACATGGCTGCTCTTGCTGCTGAAGGTGGCCAGGTCCAGCTTTTTCTGTGCTATTGTAGTGGCATCCCCTCCTCCACAGAAAATCTTTATTGTCACGTTCCTCATGACTAAGACACCCAGGGTCACTGCAGGGGGACTGGGCTGCATTAAATAACCAGAGACAGAGATACCTTTTTCTTTGGGTCCGGTGATGGCTCCTCTGACCTTCGTGGTCCATGGGAAAGAAGAAAGGAGCAGATGCTGAACCCTTTTTACCGGAGAGAAGCCATCAAATGAGGCCAGGGGTCAGGTTTCAGGGGCTGAGTCTAGCTTGTGATGTCTGCTGTCAGGTTGACTGACATCTAGGAAGGCCACACCCAAAGGCAGAGCAAGAGAAAGGGACACACAAAGGGAGCTTCTATGGAATATTCTATCCCAAACAGAGCAAAGGGGTGGGATTACAAAGGAACAGGTGAGTGTAGCTCTACCCTAGAGTGTGCCTATCAGAAGACTGGCTTTGCTATCTGGGTGGGGTGGGGTGGGGGACTGAGTCACAAGTCCTGCACTCTGTGTCAGACTATAGTGGTCTTTCAGATCCCCGTGTTGCATCAGGACTGGAAGGCATGGTACCTCAATGTGGCTCCCCACAATTAAGCTTCTCCAGAAATCTTCGCCATAATTGATCTTTGGACTATCGGCAAAAGAACCTCTACGAAGGAGTTCAGAGTGGTTAAGCCTCCGGTTTCCTGTTGCTCTGACTTGTTTGGTCTTAGACCTGAAAGAGATCTGCACTCCAGTGCTGAACACCGCTTTGCTAGTTTTTCATCAACATTATGGACTCTCCAGTGTAGTAACGATGTAGATAATACTTTGTAGAAGTGTGATTGCAAATGCAAAGTCTGAGAGGAAAGACAGATTCTTTCACAAGACCTCCCCTGCACTGAGCTCCACAGAGGTGTTTACATTTCAAAGAGAAGAGGTTACCAACCGGGCTCCCTGGTAACAGCTAGCGGGGAGCGAAGGGGAGAAGCAGCTTTCCACTTCTCAGTGCTGTCCTTAAGAGCTAACCTGCCCAGAACAGTGAAAGAAAAAAAAAAGGAAGCTGCTTTTGTGTGAACTTCTTCAGAGTGAGAGCTTCTGAGCCCCTCCCCTGACATGCTGGGTATCAAGTTCTGGAACTGCCAGAATGTGGGGTTCAGGGGCACAAGAAAGCTGCTCTGTGAGTGCGGACAGCCGCTGCTTTCCACGGGGGGACAGCCTGGTCAGTTACCTCATGTTACTGACAATAAGTCTCTTGCATGAGATTCAGGGCGTGGCGTGGTTTTTGGACTTTGCGTGGACTCTGCAAGTCTCCTTTCACTGATGCCAGTGACTCAGATTAGGCTCTGCCATTGATCTTGATCTCTCCTTGGGGATCTGAGCTGCTCTGGGATCCTATACTCTGTCCTAGACCATCCTCACCTTGAACTCACCTTCCATCTCACTAAGTGTCCGCTAATTCAGATAAGTTCCCCTGCCTTTGATCAACTCAAATGACGTGCCAGTTCAGGAAGTGACCGTTGAATGTCCAGCACTCCTAGGGTTCCCATTCACAGGCACCCACAAAAATTGATTGAGTCCATGGGCCCAAAAGCCCCCCCCCCAGCAAAAGATCTCTTTCTGGGTCTCAGTTCTGTAAAGGATGATGGAAAAGCTCAACAAGCCAAAACATCCATTTACCTGTCTGAGATTTTATTAGCAGGACCATAGCAGTCAGTCGCAGAAGAGGAGGAAGGAGAGGGAAAGGGAGGGGAGAGAGGGAGAGAGGGAGAGAGAGAGGGGGAGAGAGAGAGAGAGAGAGAGAGAGAGAGAGAGACAGAGAGAGAGAGAGAGAGAGAGAGAGAGAGAGGGAGAGAGAGGAAAGGAGAGAGGGGAGAGGTAGGAGTGAGGAGGGTGGAGAGAGAGGGGAGAGTAAGAGAGAGAGGGAGAGTAAGACTGTAAGAGTAAGAGAGCAAACACGAACAGGGTGTTGATATTTATGGGCTTAAAGCAGGATGAGGAGGAGTAGGGCGAGTGGGCTGTTACTTCATTGGCTGAGAGTTCACACCACTTCAGGTATTGGAGGTGTGCCATTCAAAGTTCGCAGCGCCGTTCACAGGGATTGGAGGTGATGGTTCATGCGCCTTCAGTGCATCATGGACCTGAGCTCCCGGAAGAGAAGCACTCTGGCACCATCTTTACCAACAAGTTCCTCCTTTGGCACAAAGCCCTGGTGCTGAGAACCTCGTGGGCCTTAGCCCCAGCTGCAGCCCTGAGGCAGTGAGGACTCCCAGAGTGGTCAGCTCTTCCTCGTTCAGTGTGAGAAGACCGCTGCTCCCTACCAACTCTCTCTTGCCATGGGCGCATCTTCCTCTGCCATCCCCTTGAGTTGCCTTTCAGCAAATTTAGACTCACTCCGCTTTACCCCTGACTTAAAGGTGTGAAAACTAATTCACTCTGAAACCAGATTGGGCCTCTAGACCTTAGACAATGGTTCCAAATGGTCACTTAAGGCACTCTAGATCCGAACATTTTGAGGGACCTTTTTAACTTGTGAGGGCTTGGGAGATGAAAAGAAATCCCCCTCTGCTCCTCTTGTTCTCCAGCCCAGGTTCCACTGACTCTGGATACCCCCCCCTTTTCAACCTCAGGACCCTCCCGAAACCCCAGACTTTGACCCCACTGACGAGCCCCTCCCTACCACCCTCCACCTTCTCTGACCCCTCCCAGCCTCCCTCACCTACTTTCAGTCACCCTTTACTTGCTCTGGCTCTGGCACGGACCCCTCTACCCAGCTCACCCCTCTGCTTCCCCTCTGTGAAGTAGCAGGGTCACAGGGAGTTGTTCAGGTACCTGTCTATTCTCCCTTAGTGAACTCTCCCAAGTCAAAAGAAGGCTAGGGTCCTTCACCTCTCACCCTTCAGGGTACATTCAGGAATTCCAAGACCTAACCCAGTCACATGCTTTCCATTCCATGATGTTCCTAGGATCCCATCTGACACTCTCCTCCCTGAAGAACACAGGCGCATTCGGGAGCAGGCCAGAAATTATGCTGGGGAAGTCCACCAAACCTCCACGTCTTACCCAATTGGCACAGAGGTAGTCCCTGATTGTGACTCCAACTGGGACTATAATTTGGCTGGAAGGATCACTGGTAGGAACCAATTCATTACCTGCCTCATGGCAGGACTAAGAAAATCAGCCCATAAAGCTATGAGGAACTCCAAGAGGTTATTCAGGACAAAAATGAATACCCCTCAGTATTCTTGGTCTGCATTACAAAGGCCCTTTTACAGCTCACCTACCCAACCCTGAAACACCAGACAGGAGACAACTACTAATGACCCATTTCTTCTCCCAAAACTTCCCCGACATGAAGGCTAAACTCAAACACCTAGAGAGGGTACCCCTAACTCCTCAAGCAGAGCTTCTGGAAGTGGCTTTTAAGGTCTATAATGGGAGAGATGAGAAGAAATACCAGATGCTGGCCAAGGCCTTTCAACCTGCCCCAACCACTGGCACTTTGGCATCCCCACTCCCTAAAAGGCAGCCAGGGGGACCCCCTGACCCCTCCTTCAAATGTGGTCAAATGGGTCATGGGGTCAGAGTATGTCCGGATCTCTGAAAGCCTCCTGGGGCATGTTCCAAATGCCATCAGGAAGGCCACTTGCACCAAGAGGTGCAAGGCCACCCGGCTCTGATATCTTTCCAGTGGATCTTCTAGGTCTGGCAATGGATGACTGAGGAGGCCCAGGTCCCCTCACCCAATCACCACTTCTCAGGAGCCCAGGGTAACCATGGTGGGGGCAGGTAGTCCCGTCTCTTTCCTTTTGGACACTGGAGCCACATAAGTCCTAAAGGAGTTTTGGGGACCTACTTATGTGGTGAGCCACTCCAAATGCACACCCCTTTAAGTCCTGATGCACCACGGGGATCTGAAAATCCCTGTAGTCTGGCACGGTAGAGCCCTGACTTGTGACTCTTCCTTTGGTCAGATAACAAGGCATGGCCCTAGGAGTAGGCAGCACCCAGAGGTGTGGAGCTATACTCTCCCAATCCTTTGTAATCCTATCCCTTGCCTCATTTAAATGGCTTCTTTCCAATAAAAGTATTCAGCACGTCCTCCTCCTCACTCTTTTTCCACAGACCCTAAGTTCAGAGGAACCATCACAAGACCCAAATAAAAAGATATTTCTCTGTCTCTGTGTGATTATTTCGGGCCACCCAGTTCACTTGGAGTGATCCTGAGTGTTTAGTCTTGCAGTGTGACATACTTCTCTTTCTTGTTCTTCTATTGTCACATTGAATGACTAGCATTTTCTTCCCGTGATTGGTAGAGGCTCTGTCGGTCACTTTTGTAGTGATCTGGTCACTTTCGTAGTGGCCCTAGATGCTGCCCCAATCCTTGTAGTAGCAGAATGTGTCTTCATGCTAGGTGTGCCTTCCTACAGCCCCATGGATCAACTATGCTCACCTGTTCCGTTGTGCTATTACCCCTTTGCCCTGTTTGGGATGGAAGGTTTCATGAAAATGCCCTTTGTGTGCTGTGTGCCCACTTCTCTTGCTCTGCCTTTGGGCGTGACCTTCCTAGATGTCAATCAACCTGCTGGCAGCAGACATTACAGCCCCCTGAAACCTGACTCCTGGCCTCATTTGAGTGGCTTCTCCTCAATAAAAGGGTCAGCATGTGCTCCTCTCTCTTTTCTGTGGACTCTTAAGGTCAGAGGAGTTGTCAAGGAACCCCCCCCCAAAAAAAAGGCATCTCTGTCTCTTGTGTGGTTATTTCATGCAGCCCAGTTCACCTGGAGTGACCCTGAGTGTTTTTGTCATGAGGAACTCGACAGAGGACCCTTGACCAGCCCCTACAAAGACCTTGGCTTCTCTGCATGCTCCAGGGCATTGCCCTCTCCCACTCCTTCCTGATTCCCACTGCCCAGTTCCTCTTAGGCAGGGATCTCCTAGCCAAAGTTCGGGCTTCCATTACCTTCACTCCTGAGTCTCAGCTCGCCTCCGGTACCCCCCTGCTAGTAGTCCAGACAAATTCCACGGATCCCTCTTACCCCGTGTCTGCATTAGAGATTCATTCCTCTATCTGGGACTTCCAAAAGCCCTCCACAGCCATCCATCACTCTCCCTTGATAATACATCTCAAGGACCCCACCTATTTTGCAGCAGGACCCCAATACTCACTTTCTCTCCAGAGCCTCAGGGGTCTCAAACCTTTGATCTTCTCCAGAAAGGCCTCTGTGCCAAACGAACTCCCCTTTCAATACACCCAACCTAGCAGTCAGGAAACCAGACACTGCAGTCTCATACAGGATCTTGCTTCACAATACAGCCGTAATCCCCTGTTGTGCTCATATTTGGGACTCCCAAAAGACCACCAATCAACACCAGCAAAGAGGTGTTGATGGTGAACTAGCTCCATCCTCCGCGTGCACACACAGCAACTGGTGATGCTGAGAGGCCCCGAGCCCAGGGTTTGCAGCAGTTTTATACATTCTTTGGAGAAGGCAGGGATCCCCACATACGTCATAGCATCTCTTAGCAAATCATCACACACTGTGGGGAAAATCAAATCACAACTCTAAAACATGATTAGCACATTCACTGGCGGGAACAGGTTGGGTAGGGTGATTGGTTACTACAAAAGGGGTATTCATTTGAACTGATTGGTTTAAGCCAAGAGGGACGTTCATGCTGAATTACACATGGTTTCCCAACACCATAAACTACTGGGAGGGTCATCTGGCATCCCAGGTATTTCCATGTCTCATGCTGATGGGTGGCTGCTAGGGGGTTGCTATGGGTCCCCACCTAGCCTGACTGAGTCAGGGACACCTGGAGCAGCAGATCTCATTTGTAGATAAACCACTCTGCATGGTGGGAATGTGCCTAGGAGTGCTTTGTGGGTCTTTCCAAGGACAAAGGTCATGTCCCTTTCCTTGGACAGGCTTTGCTCTGAGGTAGAGGCTGGTTTTTCACCCAGTTCACCCAGGAGTTCCCAGCCCACATCCTGCCTCTCCACCATTCCCTCACACATCACTCATTTTCGGTTTTGGATGCCTTCTTCTCCATTCCCTTACACCCCAATTCCAGAATTTTCCTCTTCACCTGGACAGACCCAGACACTCACACCTCTACCCAGTTAACTTGGACTGTCCCACCCCAAGGATTTAGAGATAGTCCCCATCTACTTGGCCAAGCTCTTTCTAGGGATCTGTCTTCCCTCTCACTCCCCCAATGTAAACTTATTCAACATGTAGATGACCTCCTCCTTTGCAGTCCCTCTTTACAGATCAGTCTAACTATAAGGCAAACCCCAGAGGACCTCTGACTTTGTGCATCTCCAAAACCTCAACTTTCAACCCTCCAAAGCTCCCCACTGATTCCTAAAGAAGACTCTTCTTGGAGAGAGGAGGCTACTACAAGGACTAACAGCCCCTGATGCCCAAGACGGAGACCTATGAGTCCTGATCAACTCCTCTCTCCCAGAGACTCTGCCCCCACCTAAAACCCTCCCTGATTCCCTTTACAGGAATGAATGTCTTCACCCCTAAGCAGCAGGAAGAAACTACAAAAGAAAGATCATCAGCCCTACCTCTGGTATCTAAAAAACAAAAAGGGAGGAATATTGACATCATATCAATATTGGCATCAGATTCACCATTTTAGGTTGGGAGCATTTTTATCTAAAGGCTTCAAAGTTTCGATTATGAAGCAATGATGCTTAACTTCCCATAAGAACATGTGTCTGCTAAACAATCAACCCCACCCCTGCTTAAGCTCCTAAACAGCTTGTGACCAACCCTACCCGCTTCTGGCCCAACTCCTAAGAAGCTTTCCGTTTTGGACTTAAAAGATGCCAATCCCAGGACATTTTCCTCTTCACCTGGACAGACCCAGACACTCACACCTCTACCCAGTTAACTTGGACTGTCCCACCCCAAGGATTTAGAGATAGTCCCCATCTCTTTCGCCAACGGCTGCTCTCCACCAAGGGACAAGCTTGCCAGTTTGCCCCAGGTCACCAACAGTGAATCTCTTGCACAAGATTCAGGTGTGTGGTGTGCTCTTTGGACTGTGGAAGACTGCGAGTGTCCTTTCAGATGGATTATAGCAAAAGCTTTGCCCTCTGAACCTGCCTACAGCCAAATAAATCTGTTTCCTGCTGTCTTCAGGTCTTTTCTCATCTGTCCCCACCACACTATGGAGATAGTTGGCTAATCTTTTTCTAGCATGCAGAAAGCGCAGTTGGTGTATTCTGTAACTCTCCCTTACAGAAAAAGGATGGATACACACTTCAGGTTTCCTGGGCCACTATTATAGGAAAAGACTATGATTGTTAGTTTTGGCATAAGCGATGGGGCCCTTTTTCCCTAGGTGACATTATGAGCTCCATTCTGCTCCCCTAACCTTCGAGTTAGGAGAGTCACGCCGTGGCACAAAAGCCCCTTGGGCCAGTTTTTCCAGAAATGAGAACTCAGCACAGCAACCCCGGGTAAGAGAAATGCAGAACCTGGTGTTGCAGGAGCTGGCCCGCCCTGCAGTGGAAGGCCCGGAGGTTTTCAGCATCTCGCGCTCTGGGTTTGTAGCGCCCGTCCTTTCCAGATCAGCTCTGGGTCCTTTTCGTCAGGAAAGACGCATTAGGGACGTCGCTGTTTCCTGGCAGGATGCCACTGTCAATCCGCACCGCCCATTGCCCCTTCCAGCTTCCAATCCCGGGTAACTTTTCTCTCGCGGCGTGAGCGCTGGACGCTCCTGCCACAACCTTTGGCCGCCAGCGCCTTTTTTCTGATGCCACTGCCAAGATGGCCGCGGCCCCAGGTTTCCGCCTTCGTGGGGTGTGGCCTGGGGACTTCAGCCCCGAAACACGCGAACCGGCCGCAGCCAATGAGAAGGCAGCGCGGGCTCAGCAAGGGAGCGCCTCCACGTCCTGGCGCTCACCATGGCAGGCTCTCCGCCTCCGGGAACAGCCGCGGGTTCCGATCCTCTGCGCCACCGGAGGTCCTGGGCCCAGCTGCTGGGTAGGTGGGCGGACCTACGCTGGCCCGCTCCCCTTCCCCGGGCTTTCCCACCGCGGCTGGGCGGCTCCTGGCCTGAAGGGTCCCTGCGGCCCAGCCCTCCCTAGCTGGGCCCCGGCCACCCCGCGGGCGGTACGCCTCGTGTCCCCTGGGCCCGGGGCAGGAGCTCGCCGGTCGACGTCTGGAAACTGATTTTCTACTTTTCCTTAGCGGGAAGAGTCAAGAGGCAAAAATATAATCCGGAAAGGGGACAGAAACTGAAGAACTCGGCCGTGCAACTCCTGAGATGCCACCGGAGCCTGAGTGACCTTCTGCTTGAGGTGAGAGGAAGTAGGTGTGGCCTTGGCTCCCGGCTGCCTGGGGAGGAGAGCGGGGCGTCTCGGTGGAGAGCGCAGTTGGGGAGTGGGTTAGCGACTCTCCCCAGGCTGCCGTCAGTCAGTTCCACTTTAAAAGTCTCAGGCCGGCCCGGTAGGAGCCTCTGGGTTTTGACAGTGGTGCACGCCCTGCTTTGATTCTAGGTGGAAGATCCACCCTGTGAAAAATTGTGCCTCGACAGATTGATTGCTTGTGACAGTGACAAGGCCTCCACGGATGGTTCTTGTTCCTTCATAGGTGAGTTACACTTGGATTCTTAATTCATGGAGTTAGAGGATTTGTTATTTTATGATTTGGTGTGGGCTTGTTTTGCTGCTGTGTTTAGAAACTGACTGAGTTGGGTAGGAACCAAGCTGATGTATGAAAGACCACAGTGTGTGCTACTCATCCACAGAGGTGCACAAGCAGAGGTTGCTGTGCTGGGAGTAGGCAGGAAGGCAGTTTGTTTCTAGGTGTATGTCAGGGAGGAAGGAGGAGGGTAAGTGTGTTTCTAGGTGGCCACTTTCCTCCCAATTTGTGATAGTGAGATAGGGAAGGCTCTGGAGGAGATAACAAAAAATGTGTTAGATTTCTTCTTGTCCTTCATAGTTTTTTACGTGACAGCTATTTTTGCAAATGGTGGAATTAACTGAATCACTAATTTGTTCTTAAGAGGTATAAAGGTAACCTTAGATAATAGGTCTGGCAGAAATTCTGATGCTGTGTGCCATTGGGAAGTGATCCTGATTTTCATTGCCATTACTGGTTTTGAATCTCACAGATGATGAGTCACAATTCCAGGGGCCAGGCATGGTTGTACATTCTTGTAAGGACTTTGGATGAGGCATGAGATCTTGTGCTGTTTATCCTTAATCACAGAAGTATGGACCCTCCACCCATTAGTAGTAGTAGTTGTTGTTTTTTATAACTTTATATTTATTTATTTATTTATTTATTTATTTATTTATTTATTTATTTATTTATCTGGTGCTGAGGATCAAATCCAGGGCCTTGCATGTGTGAGGCGAGCACTCTACCGTTGAGCCATAACCCCAGCTCCCATCCATTAGTTTTTAAATTTGTTTTTCTTTTCTTTTTTTTTAATATGTATTTTTTAGTGTACACAGGACCTTTATTTTATTTATTTATTTTTATGTGGTGCTGAGGATCGAACCCTGGGCCTTGCATGTGCTAGGCAAGTGCTTTACCGCTGAGCCACAACCCCAGCCCCTAAATTTGTTTTTTTGCTGAAGAGATGGCTACCATGCTTTAAAAATTAAATAAGTAAATAAGATAAATGCATTTTAAATGAAAATAAATTTTTCCCTGGCAACAAATAGTTGATTTCTAATACTCTACTGAAGCCTCTAAAATTATCGCATTTGCTCACTTCATATATATGTGCTTTCAGAATCTTGAAGATAATGATCATGTACTAGAACTTTCTATTTCTTCTCATAAATTAGTTTTTGAAGCTAAGGAAGTGACTGCTTGTAGGTGTTACCTATTTCCAGGGTGCACAGCGTTTCTCACTTCAAGGAAGGTAGACTAGAGACTGGTTGCTCAGGAGTAGCCTGGTGGCTGCCTGAGAGTCAGCATTGAGGTTCCTTCTGTTAGCCCTGCAGACTGACTCCACCTGTGGCCCTTGCTCCCACCAGGTGTGTGTGGCAGAGCATTGGGAAGCCCCTACCTATAAAGGCGGTGGGATGCTTCCATCCTACAGGCCATCTGGATGCTGAAGTAATCAGGAAGACAAACTGCCGTGCCCATGAACGCTTAGTGGCTGGGCACTTACCTAGCATGGGCGGCCTTGGGTTCCATCCCCAGCACCAAGAATAAAAGAAGAGAAAGGAGAAGAGTAGTTAAAAGAGCCTGCTTGGGTTCTCATTCGGTGGTGCTGGCTGAACGGTGGAGATAGAGCTCTTTGTGTAGCCGTCAGCATATCTGCTCATCCTGCTTGCCTGTGCGTGTGCACAGCTCTGGGTTCAGAAATTACCTCTCATTGTAGTAGAGCTGCTTAGTCTATGAAAGTGTCTTATTTTGTGTATCATGTTTTTCCCTTTACATTTCTCCCCCTTTTGAAGACAGTTTTCTGTGTGCTGTGGCTTAAAACGATATTTTAACTCAAATTGCTGATGTTTTCAGGAAAAGTTTGTTTTTTGTTTTGTCTTTAAGGCTCTGCTTTTCAGGATCAGGCCTTGAAGCTGGGGGTTCCTGTGGGGAACCTGTCAGCAAGGACAGTTGCCTGCAGTATGAAGATGGTCTGTGAGGAGCCTAGCCATCCCGTGCTGCTCAGCACTGAGCAAAGAGTGAGATGCCAGTTCCCCTAAATGTCACATGTTGTTGCTCATGAGTTTGTGTGGAAATAGCACACTGCTGTAGTTAAGGTAGTCTGCCTGTCTTCAAAAAAGATCTATTGGGCTTTCAGAAGAAACTGTCTTCCTTGCTTGAGATTGCTCAGTATTTTCTGGCACACTGCATGTTCTCCCACCTCTCCTTCTGCCAAGAAGTATGGAAAGCACAGGTAACAACCCCAAGTCTGGTCTTGTCCAGCAGTGCTCTGTTGATTTGGTTGGAGCCAGAACCCTGGGTTTTCTTGGGGATTCAGTTGAATATGTTGTTTAATGATAATGAAGTAAAAGTTCATCAGATGCTCCTGTGCTGGGAAGGAAGAGCCTCAGTCCTTTTGCCAGTGTCTGCCCATTGTTGGCAATCTATATTAGAATACAGTGCATCCCAGAAACAGGGTGGTCTGCCTTCTTGGGTATATTATTATGAAGTCTTTTTCAGTGTAGTAGTAGAGTATTTAAATATACTAAAAGTATTTTTTTGAATAATTCAAACTCTGTAGTTTACAGATATTTTTCATTTTGGTTTTTGGTACCAGGGATTAGAACCTAGGAGCATTTAAGTACTGATTTACATCCCTGGTCCTTTTTATTTTTTATCTTGAGACAGGGTCTTGCTAAGTTGCTGAGCCTGGCCTCAAGCTTCAGACCCTGCTGCCTCAGCCTCCCTAACCACTAGGATTACAGGTGTGTACCACTGCACCTGGCAGTTTACAGATTTTTTGAAGATTTGAAAGTGCTCAGTTACCATTTTGTGCTAACTGCCTGAGCAAGTGTATAAAAGGGAAGAAAGAGCCAAAGTGGTAACTTCCATCTTTTTATCCTGCTTATGATCCCTGTGCTCATTGCATCTAATTTAGGACAAGGCAATGACATGCACATGAAAACTGCATTGTGTAATCTTCAATTGTGCAGAGAAGGTGTGAGGAAATGCTTCTTGGCAGCTGAAAGTTGCCTGGAGGTTGGGGGAGGGGAGGGGATAGCAGGTGGTGGGGGACAAGATCAGCGTGGTCTGAGCAGGGTCCAGTGGAATGGTGTGAATGCCTGACCAGTCCAGGAGGGCTTCCCTGGGGGAGGCTCATGAGGAAAGGCCTGTGCCATGCATAAGAGTTTGACTGTCCCCAAAGCGATGAGGAGCCAGTAAAGGCATCTATGGAAGAGTTGGAGTACTAGGGATTAGAACCCAGGGGCATTTAACCACTGCGTTGCTGTGTTGGCTGCATGGAACCAGCTTGGGGTGGCTTGCGAGAGCCTAACAGGCAGCAGGTTAGACTGTGGGAACGGAGAGAAGCCCCAGGACAGCAGAAGAGCCTGAAGGGGGGTAGGAACGTGAGCCCAAAGTGAGGCCTCGGGCCATGCTTCAGTGGGCATGAAGTTGGCCTAGGCTGGGACCCAGGCCCAGACTCATAGCACTCATTTTCCTCAAAACTCTCTCTTGCTTGAAGCTGTATGGAGTCTTCATGTGCAAAGTGTCGTGAGCCTACAAGAGCTGCTGGAAAGGTAGTGCACTAGTGAATCCGTGTTGCTTTGACATTGCTGTTTAGTATGAATTATTTACTTCCAAAAGCACCTGGAGAAGCAATTGCCTCATTGTTTAACGAGAACATTAGTTGTTATTGAAATCATGTGTGATTCTTTTCCACATCACCTGAAACCAAATGGTGGTGTGACAGTGGCTCACACTGATTAAAAAAGATCGTATCTTTTTCTTATTTCAAAAAAAGCCCGGGCTATGGGGTGGCTCAGTGTCCTCGAGCTGCCTGGAACCTGTGAGTTCCTGGGTTCTGTATGCAAAACTAAACAAAACCTCTAGATGAATTAAAGAGGAAAGTGTCAATACATAAAAGGCAGCCCTGGGAGGACTTTTGTGATCTTGAAGTGGGAAGCCTAAACGTGACAGAGCCAGAAGCTATACAAGGGTAGTAAACTTTACTACATGAAGTTTAGTGTGCACCTAATATACCTTGAGATGAGTAGAAATGAAAATAGTCTTCCAGAATCTGTGGAACACAGCTAAGGAAATGTTTAGAGGGCAATCCATATTTGTAAAAGCCTATATTTCAAAAAAGAATGTTATCAATCTAGGCTTAACCTCAGAGACTAGAAAGAGAAGAGCAAGTTAAGCCAGATGGAGGGAGAAAGTAATAAGGGTTATAGCAGAAACCAGTGAAGTAGGAAACAAAGATATACAGAGAGTATGTGCAAAGGAGCTGGACATATCCCTTATGTGTCCCATCCCTGATCCCCACAGTGTTCAGTGCAGATAAGTGAACCATTTGAAATTGATTGTTTCTGGGTCATTTGCAGCCAGGAAGAACCCTGTACCTGGTCCCTGGACTTTTGGGGCAAAAAGACTAGGCTTCACAGTGGAGTGAGGGTGGGGCAAAAAGACTAGGCTTCACAGTGGAGTGAGGGTTGCAGAAAATTGCCAAGTAAGGGGAGGCAGCCATGGGGTCAGGCAGACCCAGATCCACTGTGCGCTGTATCCCCAGCCATCCTGACTTGCGGGCCGTGGTGGCGTGGCTCTTCAGGAACCTGCGCCTCCTGTGCCAGTAGATAGATACCTCCTGCACATACCTGGACATCGCTAGGGCTGTGCTCTCTGGTATGTTCTTAGTTCCTGAGAAAAGTACCTTTGGGGCGCTGGGGTTGTGGCTCAGTGGTAGAGTACCTGACATTCATGAGGCCACAGGTTTGATTCTCAGCACCACATAAAAATAAAACAAAGATATAATGTCCATCTGAAAGTAAAAAGTAAATATTAAAAAAAAGTTCCCTCGGCCAGTGGGAAGCCGAGCATTCGCCATGCCTGTGAGCGTGGGGCCCAGCAAGTTCGTGGTGTCCTGAATTTGCTTTTAGCCTCAGCAGTTGGAGGGGGTTGGCAGAGGCTGCATTTTCCATTAGTGGCCAGCTCTGTCTGCTCTGTGAGCCTTGGTTGCCTGCATTGCTTGGGATCCTCCCTTGCAAAAAGCTCCTTCCTGGTGGGATGAGCTGCATGTCCTGTATTTGCTGTGGGGGGACCATCCATGAGCCATCCCTTGAGATCTACTTCTTTGCATTAAGAGAAAAAGCTCTTAATATAAATTTGATGTATGCTAAGTACTTCCAATATAGAGTGAGGGAAAGTCTGGCTTGGTGAGTGCATGTATGTTGATAGGAATGGGGCTGGGTGGCCCTAGGGATCTGTGTGAGTCACAGCTGCTTGGAGACCATATGTGTGTAAGTACTTTGGTTTGTGGTTTTCCAGATTTTGTGGAGCTGTTGGTTTCACAGGGATTTCAAGAAAACTCAGATCTGAGAAGAGTGGAGGAGACTGGAACAATGTCCCAGGTAGGAAGGACAGCAGAGCAGGGAGCTGCCCGACTCAGCCTCCTAGCAGCAGTGGGCTGGGGCCTGAGGAGCAGGCCCCACCAGGTCTTGGCTCCTTTTGGAACTCCTGGGCTAGTGGCTGCCATTTGTTCTGTGTCCACAATTGTAAGTTTTGTGTAAGGAAATCATTTTCTGCGAAGTGACCACTGAGGGTGTCCTGAGTTTCCAGAGGTCTCCAGGGCAGGGGTCTTCACAGAAGCACAGGTCTATCCTGGCAGGACAGGAGGGGAGGGGGTACAGCCAGAGTGGGGGCTGTGGGTCCCGGCCTAGACCTCGCGGGGGCATGCCTGGGTGTCATGGTGGGCAGCGTTGGGGGATTTCTAGGTTTGTGAAGGAATTTTGGAGGTGCTCTTCTTTGTAGAGGTGACAGGTGTGTCTAGTGCGAGTGCGTGACTACCCAGACACTGCCGAGTGACAGCCCTGTGCTCTGTTCTGACAGGTGGCTGCTGAGGTGCTGCAGAGCATGCTCTCATGTAAGTCGGTGGCCCCTGCAGCTGGGAATGCGTGGCTGCTCAGGAGCCGTCCCAGCTTTCCGGCCTTGCCCTGGCAGTAGCTGGCCGGCGTGGTGCTGCAGAGCCCTGTTCAGTGTGGCTGCACAGTCAGCTCCAGGGCTGCACAGTGGTGCAGCTCACTGCTGCATCAGCAGCCTGCTTGTTGTGAGGAGCTGGGGACCCAGTTCAGTGGCAGAGCACTTCTAGCTTATGCCAGGCCCTGGATTTTATCCCCAGAACCACAAAAGAAAACAAAAAGCTGGCAGGCCTCGGTGTCCTGAGGGTATGTGGCTGGCTGGCTGGACCTAGTGCCATGGGATTTAAGGGCCTGCAGAGTCCTGAGACTCAGAAATTGACCCCTTGTTCCAGAGCACTTGAGGGTGGGTGCTGACAGACTGTTAATGCCTGCTAAGTGCTGCTTCTTTCCTGTGTTGTCAGTGACACTTTGGCTGCTGGCCTTCAGGAGGAGTCCTCCGATCACAGGGTGGTGAGCTGCTGGTATGTGGGCAATTTGGGGAAGGGTCCATGCTCATAGGGAGGCCAGGGGCAGAAGCCTTTGAGTGGAGGCCTTCCCATGGTATTGAAACCCTTCTAGGGTAGCAACCCCTGGTCCAGGGCACCACTCTCTTCTTCATCTTCTGAGAGCCAGTAGGAGACCCACCCCATACTCCTGCTTCTGGAGTCCCTCAGGAAATGGGGCCTGGTAGTTGCTCCTCTCCCTCCTGATGTGAGCTGAGCCCCATGGCTTCCTCCTCTCTTTGCCCTCAGACCCTACCACAGAGCTTCCCAGAACATGCTGCTGCTGTTGGTCCTCCCGTGTGGCCAGCCCCGCACTGCTCTCTGGGTCCTGCTCAGATCTGCCGTTGTCAGGCTTGGTCAGGGTGGCCTTCTCTTTCCAGAGCTCCGTAGACTCACAGAGTTGAGCGTGGGAGGTGGGGGTCAGGATGTGCTTCAGTGCACAGTGGGTCAGGGCCTTGAGGGTGGTATCCAAAGAGGCCAGGTAGAGGCCCCCATATTTCCAAGTCTTCTCAGTCTTTTTTGAGAGAGAGAGAGAGAGAGAGAGAGAGAGAGAGAGAATTTTTTAAATATTTATTGTTTAGTTTTTGGCGGACCCAACATCTTTGTTTGTGTGTGGTACTGAGGATCGAACCCCGGGCCACACACATGCCAGGCGAGCACGCTACCGCTTGAGCCACATCCCCAGCCCTCTTCTCAGTCTTTTAATTGTTTTGCTCTTGATTTTTATCTCTTAAAAGGGGCTTGATGTGCTGAATGACTCAGTGTTTCTGTTGTAGTGGTTAAAACACCATTTAGTTATTGAGTTACATGTGATGGTAGAGTGTACTTTGACATACTATGTGTACTCACATAAGAACACTGGGAGGTTATGTTCAATTCATCCTACTGTCTTTCCCGTCCCCTTCCCTTCCCCTCACTCTTCTGTCAAATCCAGTGAACCTCCACCGCCTCCACCACCCACATTGTGAGTCAGCATCTGAATATCAGAGAGAACATTCTGCCTTTAATTTTTGGGTTTGGCTTATTTCACTTAGCATGATACATTCCATCCATTTCCTGGCAAATGCCATAATCTCATTCTTTATGGCTGAGTTCTATTGTGTATATGTGCCACATTTTCTTTATGCATTCATAAAGGGCACCTAGGTTGATGGCATAGCTTAGCCATTGTGAATTGAGTTGCTATGAACATTGATGAGGCCATGTTGCTATAGTATGCTGATGTTAAGTCCTTTTGGGTACAAAATTAGGAGTGCACCACGTTATTTGTGTGTGTGTATATGTGTGTGTGCGTATGTGTGTGTGTTAGTCTGCCCAAGCTACCAGAGCAAATATAGTGGACTGTGTGGCTTAGCAGACATTTTCTCACAGTTCTGGGTCTAAGCTGGAGTTTGAGGGCCAGCAGGTCTGGCTTCTTGTGAGGACACTCTCTGTGACCCTGTAATGAGGCCCTGTCTGTGCACCTCAGGTAGGCTCCCCACTGAGCTAGGCTGGCAGGTCCGGCCCAGACGGCCTGTTGGGCCAGATCTCTGAGACAAGCTTCCTGAGTCGGGTGGCTTTCTGTGCTGTTTCTCCTCATGTCTGTGTTTGGCTGTTGTACTTTAAGTTCAGACATTCTCTCATGGGAATGGCCAGGCTCCCGCTGGCCCGGCTGCAGTGTGCTCTGTGGAGAAGGCTGGCAGGGGTAGGACTTAACTGCTGGCCCCTTGGTTCTTGACCCCTCGCTGCCATGGCTGTGGGTGCCTTACCCGTGTTGGGGAGTCTTGCACAGTGGCAGGCGGACCCCAGCCTAGGGACATCTGCCCCATGCTCCTTCCCTGCTCTCTCAGAGTTGTTGGCTCTAACAAGAGCACAGCTGCCACAGCCACCTCACATGCCGGGTGCTATGCCCTGGTCTGCTCCTGGTGGCTGAGGCCTCCTGGCTGCCCATTGCTGCTCAGTTATGGCCCATCCTCCTTATCTGCTTCTCGCCTCCAGCCTGCCTCTGCACTCTTAGCTCCTCACTGCTTCATTTCTGTCTTGATAAGATCATTTTCTTTGGATTACACTCAAAGCCTAGAGCTTGCCAGGTGCAGTGGCCACACCTGTGATTGTAGGGACTCGGGAGGTTGAGGCAGGAGAATGCAAGTTCAAGACCAACCTGGGCAACTTAGATCCTGTCGTAAAATAAAAAATAAAAAGGACTGGGGGGTGTAGTCAGTGGTAGAGCACCCCTGGTTTCTATTCCTTGTATCAAAAGAAGAAATAAAAAACAAAAACCCTTGCAGCTTAATGGCCTGACCAAGAAAGCGCTTTTAAGGATAAAGAAAGGAATTCCTGCGAGACCCACAGTGCGTGGACTGGGCCTGAAGGGGCGGCCTTCCCTCCTGAGAGTCTCCCTCTGCTGTGCTCAGGCTTGGCGTGTTCCAGGCTCTCCCGTGTGGTGGGGTTTCTGAAGATGCGCTGAAGAGGTTCTCAGCCACACCCTGACCCAGGTTCTCACTCACAGCCCTGTACTGAAAGGTAGGCCCAGCACCTTGGCCCCTGTGCACTCTGAGGCAGCTCCCTGGGCCCTGATGGATTCGTGGCTCTGTCCTCTACAGGAACTTGAGCCCTGAGGGTACAGCTTAATGCTCTGAGTAACCCTAACCCTAAACCCTAAACCCTAAACCGTAACCCTAAACCCTAAACCCTAACCCTGAGCCACAACCCCAGCCCTGAGAAAGTCTTATGAGAGAATTATGGAAACTGTAGCTCTAATAAGAAAATGAGATTTTGATGGAGAATAGGAATGTCAAGTCTAATGGCCAGGGAAAGACAGGGACTGCTTACCATAATTCACTGTAACCAGTAGTTACAAACATCCATGGTGTATACCTTCACGATTGCACTGATTGCCTTCTGTTGTCTGTTTGGAGTCTACCCAATTAAAATACATATATATTTTAATATTTGTATTCCTAGGCCTGGCAGTCTCAGTGCTGAAAAACTGTTAAATGATGATTTGAAGTTAAAACATTTGAACAAAATTTCTAAGACTAATATTTTTTTTCCAATGCATTAATCAGAGAGGGGGAACTCTTCTTATAGGTGCATTATGGGTTTGCTTTGTAATTATAAATAATATTCTAGGTGTCAGTTCTAGACAGATGTTGGTAAGACTTATTCCTATTTTGACTTAGCCCCAAAGCAACTATTGAGCCCCTCATTACTTGTATTTTCTCTAGAATAGTCATTTTTAAGGGAATGATTATAATAAACACAGGAGGAGAGATTTCAGAAATCTTATAAATATGTTTTCTCATTCAGGAATAGAAAATAATAGTTTCCCAAAGTTGGATTTCCCAGGGTCTTCCTCCCAGCTCTTTGGGCCCAAGGTGAACACAGACCCTCCCTCAGACTTCCAACATTATTGTTATGCCACCTTTTTGCTTCAGGTCCTTCCCACTGAGTCTAAAAACTTAACCTCTTTCCAAAGCACCATGTTTGGGATGAGACAGTCAGGAATATGATAAAAATTCCCTAATTTCATATCTCTAGCAAAAGTTACTGAACTAATACTGTCTTATGAGACCATGCATCAAGTGCTTTAATCCTTCCCATTGCTCTGTGGAGGTGCTGATGCCCTACTATGTGTTGAGAAGATAGAAGCCAGGAGTGTTCAGTAACATGCCCTGGGCCCTGGTGAGAGCAGACATTTGAACTGTGTCTTCTTATTTCCAAGTCCAGGACTCATGTGCCTTCTCTGGATCTTCATTCTTATCTATGGTATGGAAATGGCACCTACTCAAAGGTTGAAGGATTCAATTAATGTTTCAAGAGTCATGGATTCTGGCTCATAATGGTGGCTCAGTTGGTGGGTGGTTATATTATTCCATTTCTCATGCCTCACAGAGACAGTTCGACCTACAAAAACTGTTCTTGGGTGCCATGCCTTAATCACATTCGTATACCCCACAGATGGCATAGTAAGTACTTGTTAGACAATTTGTATATTTTCAGATACTCGCCCACTGTGGACTGGGAGGAAGGAGGGTCAGTGAACACAGATATTGTAGCATTTTTCACCCCAAAAGCTGAGTGTGATTTCGGTGTTGCTATATACTTTACATGGTATAGTAATATGTTCTTGATCAAAAAGTTTGACTAAGATGCATTAGAAATTACATCTTCAGTGCACTAGAGGAGCTTATTGGTTATAAGAACCCTGCAGTAAATCTTTCTGTAATGTAAATATAATTCATTTGTTTTTATAAATTCAGAATGTTTTACATTCTTAAATCTGGCACATGTACTCATGAAAATGACACTGTTAAATATTATGGTTGTGAAATGCATAAATAAGAGATTTATTCCTAGTGCAGCCAGGTTCCAGTGACAGGGGATTTATGTACTGTGGGCCGATTACTATAACCACAGAAACCTCTAGATCTGCATTTTGTCTTACTTGGCTTGCATGTAATTTCTTATTTAAAAAAATAAAGAGCGGAAACTCTGTACATAACAGCTCATTATTATGAAGAAAAATTGCAAAGATGAAGTGCTATTAAAAAAAAAAGCCTAACTATTTAATTTGTCCTACTGAGTTCTCAGTAAATGAATTATAAGTGGGTCTCTTTTCACTGATAAACTAATATTCCTGAAAAGGCTTGTCTCCTAAATCATAATCTAACCCTTATATAATACATGAGGGGGATTTGAAGAATTATCCTAGCCTGCTTTGAAACTGGGATGCAATAAAATTGTCCCTGTAGTTCTCCATTAATTGCAGCAGATCTCATGCTGGCCTGAGCCGGCTCCACCACAACAGGGTGTGTCTGCTTCCAGACACAGCAGCTGGACAAGTCTCAGCATGCCACAAGCTTCTGACCTGGTGGGCTGCTCTCTTTCTGCCCTGTCCTCCTGGATTCTGCTGTGTCAACAGTCGGGCCCTCCCTGTGGCCTGAATCCTTCTGTCCTCATCTACCACCCCATGCTGTGTCTCTCCAGTGCTGATGGCCCCACTGGGCTGCTCACAGGCTGGACACTCAGTTCGGCAGGTTTGGGGAGATGGCACCTCTTTTGTCCTGTTCTCCCCCCTCACAGGCTCCTTCCCCACTTGGTGGCCCAGTTGGTCTGCCCATGTTCATCTTCCACTCCAGTGAACACTGATTTTCCTTATAGGTGGCCCCAGTGCCTAGCCTATTTGAGAAAGTTCATAGCTGTTGTACTTTCCCGCTGCCCTCCTTCCCCCACCAAAAAATGCTGCCTTCTCCCTTCCCATTATGAATCCTACTAGGCTGAGGTAGACCCTCTGACACCCATCACTCAATGTCACACCTCAGCTCTCGTCTCTGAAGTGTTCTGTCCAAACTCAATGGCTGACCTCTTAGCAAGGAAGGTTCCCAAAAGTTGGACGGAGAAGCTGGGTTTCCATTTCCTCTCCATTTTCATTTCAGCTACACCTGAAGGGTTTGTAGCTCTTCACCTCTTTCTGCTTTTCCTCAGGTAGTTGTTTTATCTGCATGCACCTCTTTTCCTAGACATGCTGTAGCCCCCATTTCCCTTAGTTACTTTTGTAGGCATCAGCCTCTGTTCAGAAAGCAGACTGCCATGGTAGCCAGCAGCTATGGGATCACCTGATTTCCTTCCCAGTGAGTGCATGAGGCCAGGGTGTTTGAGAGGAGCATCAACAAATCGGCAGCTGACAGCAGCAGGCTAAGCTCAAATCAACTTTGCCCTGTTTGGGTGTCCAGGGCTTAGGGAGGTCAGTCAGTGCCTGGACCTGCCACAGACCAGGTCGGGATTTTGCTCGTGGTGGTGGTGGTGGATGACTGTGCCTGGCCCTCTTCTCTCTGGTGGGGGTATACCTGGGGTCCTTTCGGTTGTAGCAGGGCTGCTCAGAGCCTTCACTACACAGAGTGCAGTGCCTGCCAGGCCTGTGGATGCAGATCCTTCTCTTCCAGAGCTTTCTAGATCATCTGTTCCCAGGCCACATTTTGGGGAATCTCATTTCTTCTCATATTTGCATTTTAAAATATAAATATGGCAAAATTGAAACTTTTCTACAAATAAAACATCAAATAAAAGCTTCTCATTAGTATGTCCTGTCATGTTTGCATACAAAGATGTTAACAATGGTTTGTTGTAAACACTTGTGTGGAAGGAAGAGTCCTCATTCTAGGTGCCATCCAGTTCCCTTGCACATAAGATTTTCTGGACACATTTTCATGGTGAGCAACTCTGGAGAGACTGCCTTGCTTTCTTATTGTCTGCAGTGAGGAGACTGTTTATTCTCTTGTATGCAGAAAAAAATTTCAGGTTCAAGAGAAATGGCTTCTTTCTCAAGGCCATTGAAAATATATTTTCATCCTATAAATTACAAATGAATGTTTCTCCCTAAATAGCTCAATAAAATGAATATTATTTAGGGTAAAGGTTGACCAGAAAAAAATTGAAATAATGAAACATAAAATGAAATCTTACATATAATCCTAATGTCAATTTTTATGAACATAATGCACATCAAAACAGCTCATACTGATGAACCAGAGCTGGTCTGTTTGAAGTGAGGATAGCCAGTCCCTTGCTGCAATCCAAGATCCTAAAGTGACTATTCAAATAGATGCCTGCTTAGGCCTCTGGCCCAGTGGTCACTTTGAAAAGTACAGGTTCAGTATGACCAGGTGGTGTCCACCTCTAATCCCAGTGACTGGGAGGCTGAGGCAAGAGGATTGGACGTTTCAAGGCCAGCTTCCACAGCTTGGTGAGACCCTCACAAATTATTGAGACCCTATCTCAAAAAAAGACTGGGGTTTAGCTCAGCAGTAGAGTGCCCTGGGTTCCATCTGTGCTACCAAAAAAAAAAAAAAAAAAAAAAGCTCTGGTTCTAGGATATAATGACCAGCCAGAACCAACTAGAATGGTTAAAGTTTTTTTTTTTTTCATTACAACCCATTTTATTTGTCCTCACGTCAGAATTTATAGGTTGGATTAATTTCCAGGTTTAAGGCAATAATACAGAGCACAGAACAAGACTTTTTACTTTATTTACTGGAGGATGTAAACCACCAGTTGATTGACATCCTTGGGTGGTCTCTATCAGTTTTCTCCTTGGTAACTGCCTGACTGGAGTCCATGCCTGTGCACAGTGTGAGGGAGCAGTCTCCAGCCACCTTCGCTGCAATCCTTACTCAAGTTTGAACTTAGGCTGAGAAGGTGGTGAGGCTGTGGTCCTCTGGCTCTTAATTAGAACCTGTACTTCATCAAACTGTCCTGACCCTGGTTATTGATGTGCAGGTAGAATTTGCCTCTACGTAACTTCAAGGCAACACCAGCTGTGCTCTGGCAAGTCTGCTGTGTCCACCGCACTCTCCAATGCCACCTCTCCTCTCCTCCCCTTGATGATGTTCTTATTCACACTTAACAGCTTGACTCACATGCCAGGAATGATGTCAGCCACAAAAAAGGGGGGGCCCTTTTTTTGTTTCATCACAAAGTATTGTTCCAGACAGTTACCCTAGAACCCAAATTATCATCTTTGGGAAAGGAGCAGAAGCCCCATCACTTGAAGCAATGGGTAAAAGGGAAGAAATTCCCTTCTTTAATAATAATCAGGGAAATGTGAAAATTTTGTTCATTTTAAAAAGGTACATTAAAAAAGGTTAGTCTGACCATATGTTTCACATCTCTCAAAAAATTTTTAAAGTACTTTTGTAAATAAAAAAAATAAGTGCTGGAGTGTGGCTTGGTGGTAAAACTAGCATGCAGGAGACCCCAAGTTTCATCCCAGCACTGAAGAAGAAAGAGAAGGAAGAATACAATGTATTGCTAAGAAAATTCAAGTAATACCAAGAAGTAACAAATGAAAAGTAACATTCTCTGCTTCTCCAGCTACTACCCCAGGAGGACTCCCCAACATTAACCACTCCTGGCCTTCCACTATGGGGTCCTCCTCCAGATGAGCCTGAAGTCCAAGCCTGTTGGATGCTGCTGTGGTACAGGTGATCTGCCCAAGGTGCCTTCCAGCTGAGCCCTTGCTACCCATGACTGGTCACCCAGGCTGTCCCCTTCATTTGTGCTGGACTCTCCTCTCACCCTCTGTGCCTGAAGTTTGCCTGCATCCTGTCTTGGTTGGATGGTAGACCCTTTTGTTGTTGTTGTTTATGTGTAATTTCACTCTAGGATTTCCCTTTGACGACTGCTGGACTGTCAGAATGTACGCCCTGGTGTGGGAGGCTTTTCTTTGGCGGAGTCTCTCTCTCTCCACGTCATTACTTTGGCATCTCATTGTCTAGCTCTCTGAAGTTGGAGCCCTCCTGAGCTATTGGTTTAGTCTGGAATCTTTACATGCACTTAGGCCAGCAATTCCAACCAATGTCAACGTAACCACCAAGCCACATTCTCAGACTTTTTTATTTTATTTTTTATTTTTGAGGCAGGGTCTTGCTAAGTTGTTAAGGGCCTCACTAAGTTGCTGAGGCTGGCTTGGAGCTTGTGATCCTCCTGCCTCAACTTTCTGAGTTGTCGGGATAACAGATGGCACCTGAGCTCCTGGCCCAATGTCAATTTTCTACACTCTGCAAGTTTAATATTGTTGAACTCTAAACTCAGGTAATCTCTAGTGATGTGTCATTTTGCTAACAGGCAGTTAGTTACATAACCTCTGAAACCACACAACACACCAGAAATAGAATTTAATACTCCTCTGACAAATAACCCATTATTTACTTTTACTTTTGTAAATAGTATTGATAATCTTTATTTTTCCTCTTTCCAACAATTAACCAGACTCTAGATGTTTCAGAACTAGAAATTTGGGATCTTGCTCTGAAAAAAAACTTGCTTTTTGCCACCTCATTTTACTGGGTTTTCCCCCAGTGCTTATTCTATGCTGTGCTTAGAAGAGAGGGTAGGTAGATGGCAAGCCACCTGAGGTCCTTGCCTCCTGGTGGGCAGGCCAGCATGCTTCTGAATGAATGATTGTATTTCTTCTTGTATCTTCTGGGCAGTCAGTGTGCCAAACTCATGTAAATTGATAGCTTGATATTTTGCTACAGTTCCACTGATAATGATTTTTTAAATAGATTTTCTACTTAGTCACTTAGAATGACCCTATGTCCAGAAAGTCGTATAACTGTATTTCCTTCTATGCTTGATACCTCCATGGTTATTTTTTAAGAATTTTTTTTCATTGTAGTTGAACATGATACCTTTATTTTATTTATTCATTTATTTTTTATGTGATGCAAAGGATCGAATCCAATGCCTCACATGTGCTAGGCGAACACTCTACTGCTGAGCCACAGCCATGGCCCCTCCATGGTTATTTTTTTAAAAACTGAGGCATAATTGCATATAATAGAGAACCCTTTTCAGTGCTGAGTTCTTTGATACTAACCACTATCTTATTCAGGGTATGGAACAGTTCCATCACCCCAGAATTCCCTAGTGCCCTTTGCAGTCAGTCTCTCTCACTACTATCAACCCCATCAGTTTTAGAGTTTGGCTCTTCAAGAGTGTCAAATAAATAGCATGAATATGACTATTTGCTGCATATCTGGCTTTGTCAGTAGCTTAATGCATGTGAGATTCCCCCAAGTTATGCGTGTTAGTAGTTCTTACCTTTCATTGCCAAGTGGCCTACCCAGAGTATATGTACTGCAGTTGTTCATCCATTCACTCATATAAGGATGTTGGGGTGGTTATGGATAAAGCTGTTGGAAGCATTTGTGCAGGGGTTTGTGGGTGAATATAAGCATTCATTTCACTTGGGTAAAATCCATGGATGGGAGTGTTGGGTAGAATTATCTCAGTTTTAATTATAGCTCAGAGATGGAACATTCTCTACAAAACTCTCCTTTCTGGAATTTCAGTCAATACACATAGTATTGGCTATCACTCATAATGTGGAGAAATATCTGGTGATTGTTTATTCTGTTTTTCAAGCAAGATGGAAAACAGTTGTTATACAGAATAGTGGAAATGGGGATACCTAATACATTGAAATCTCTTCAATGTCTCTGATCTCCATTTTCCAACCAAAATGAGTCTCTGAGTGCTATTAAGGAAGAGTAGAGTGTTTCAATAAGCAATTAATTGTCTAATTCCTGTTTTTCCACTTGGCTCAGTAACTTACCTATGATGTGGTGGTGTTTTCATGTTAGTTAACTATTTAATGCATTTGATTCCCCATTGGTAGATAAAAGAGCTTTCATCATCGTGTACAAGATCTTTAGACCAAATGTGGTCTAAGAATACCAGGTGGTTGTGAGGACAGAACTGAAACATCAGGAGGGAAGGACTTGTTTAGATGAGCAAAGGCCGCTAGGGACAGCAGTGGCTGTCATGGCTCATCCTGCTTTGCACCAGCAGGAAAGAAAGAGACTGGAGAGAGAATGGCTGAGACATTGAAGTAAGAAGCTTTTGCTTCTTCTGCAATTATGTCCAAGTCCAAAATAAGAAGTAATCAGAGAACCACCATTGGACCCAGCTGTCCCATTCTTTGGTCTATACTCAAAGGACTTAAAAACAGAATACTAGGGCTGGGATTGTGGCTCAGTGGTAGAGCACTTACCTACCGTGACTGAGGCACTGGGTTTGATCCACAGCACCACATAAAGATTAAAAATAAATAAATAAAAGTATTGTGTCTATCTACAACTTTTTTAAAAAAATATACTACAATGATGCAGCCACATCAATGTTTATAGCTAAATCGTGGAACCAACCTAGATGCCCTTCAATAGATGAATGGACAAAGAAACTGTGGTGTATATATGAAATATTACTCAGCATTAAAAGAGAATAAAATCATGGCATTTGCAGGTTAATGGATGGAATAGGAGAATATCATGCTAAGTGAATTAAGCCAATCTCAAACAAAAGCTGAATGTTCTCTCTGATAAGTGGATGCTGATCTATAATGGAGGCATGGGAGGAATGGAGGAACTTTGGATAATGCAAAGGGGAGGGAAGGAAAGGTAGGGGGCAGGGGGGTCGGAAAAATGGTGGAATGAGATGGACATCATTACCTTAAGTACATGTATGAAGACACAAATGGTGTAACTCTACTTTGTGTATAACCAGAGATATGAAAAATTGTGCGATCTATATGTATACTATGAAATACATTCTGCTGTCATGTGTAACTACTTATAATAGATAAAAAATATTAAAAATAAAAAGTAATCAGAGCAATGTGAGTGTTTAGCTTTCATCTACAGTTCTTTTCCTGAGGAAAGACCACTGTACCTTTGTGTTATCAAAATCTGAGAGATTTAGAGCTTTGTTTATTTAGATTCATCCCACTTGGGGTTTTGTTTTATATGAAAATGGATTGATTGTGCTAACAGGTCATCAGTTCACATGGCTCAGCATTCATGAATCTCTGGATAGCTACCATTCCCTCCTTCCCACCCCACACATCAGGGTCCTCTCCTACTTGACAAGCAAAGCTGCCCATTTCTGTGATCCCTTCTAAAGTTGTTTTATGCATGAACAAGTAAATATGTACAAATGTTCCTTGTCTCCCCCTTTCTCCCAAATGGTGCAGTATGCAGCTAAAGAAAAAGAAAAGAGGCACTTTTGAGCAGTGGGAGTCTAAACCAGACAAATTGATTCATGTGCAATAATAAATTAATTCTGAAAAGAATGAAAAGGAGGGACACTTGCCTGCACCTGACATGTGCTTATGTGAATGATCTTCAGCACCTTATTAAAGGAAAAGCCATTTTCCTATTGTTGAAATTAAATTGTTCATAAGCTTTTTTTTGTTGTAAACAGTATTGCATTTAATAAGTCATTTCCCATCTGCAGGTGTATCTCTGGGCCAATGTGTTTTTAAAGTGGTTTTGGTGTTGCCAAGTGGTTCTTATAACATTTTAGGGTCTCCTCAGCAACATATGAGAATACCTGGCCTCCTACCCTCAACACAGAATGATCACACTTTTTGATTTTTGTTTTAATTAATGTTTCTCATATTTTTTTGTTGAGATTGAACATTTTTTCACAGGTTTAAGAACAATTTTCATTTCCTTTTCTGTGAACTCTGTATTCAAGTCATTTACCCTATTGTGGTCTCGATAAGCTGCGGAGGCCAGCCTCAAACTTTCTTTTCTTATTTTACACATTTTATCAGGCATGGGAACTAAATTTTACCAGTTGTCTTTTATCTATAGAGATGATTATATAATTTTTCTCTTGATAGCTATTAATACAGTGAGTTGTAGTAATAGTTTCCCTCAAAATTGATCTCTGTAAGCCACTTGGTTATGGATTTCTTAACTATTCTTTAAAGTTGCCATTGGATTGTATTTACTAATGTTTAAGACTTTACATTTTTGTTTATAAGTCAGAATACTGTAATATGTATATTTTTCTCTATATATGGATAGTGTCTTACTCTGGTATCATTGTTACAATTTTTATTTTTTAAAAATGTTCTTTGATACAGGTATAGAATGGAATTTTCTTTACACATTCAGAATGATCTGTAGAACTCTTTGGGCCTGGTGCTTTTAGGAAATTATTCATAAATATCTTTCTCAACAGTGATTGATTTGCTTAGATTTCATGTTTTCTTTGGAGTTCTTTTCCTTGAAAAATAATTCACTTCATCAACATTTTAAATTTGCTTATCCACAATTGAACAGTGTTGAATATTCTTATCACTTGATCTCCTTCACAGCTCTGGGATTACCTTTTTTTCCCCTTATTTTGGATATTTATGTTTGCTTTTCTCTTTTTTATTTTCTTGATTAGATTAGTGAACAGTTTGCTGTCCTTTTCAGGGTGTGAAGTTCTGTGTATGCCAATCACTTGACGTTATCGATGTGGATGGAGGTCTTCTATGGCTCTGCTTCTTGTTTCGTGTTTTTCACTTGAGAGGAGTGAATTGACATCTTCCTCCGCTAGCATCTCTACTTCATTTCTCCTGGCATCTCCTGGGGCTTTTGTTTTCTGAGCATTAATGCTTTGTTCTCTGATTGTGTTTCTACTGTGCACCACCAAGCCTGGTGGAAATGGTATTTGGGTTTTTGTTTTTAAACATCTTTCTCTCTACTGTCCATTTTAATTCCTTTATGTTATTTTTATGATTTTATAGTCATGGACTTTTGTAATTGTCTTAATTGACACCCTTTAAACTTTCTATTATATCTTAAATCTTTTGTATTAGCCATTATATATTAATCCTCTACTGTGAACAATTATTCTTACAATTAAATGGAGTTAATCCTCAAATTGGTTATTTGACATTGTTTTTCCGTCATTTTTTCATAGTTGTACTTCACTATCCAGTAAATTTCTGGAGAAGGATGTTTATAGTCTTGGGGCTTGGGGTTTGTATGGTTCATTAGACTTTTTGGTTTTTGTTTGTTGGCATTTTTAAAACTGTGTCCTTTGTACTGGAATGATAATTTAGGTAGATATAAAATTCTGA
Source organism: Ictidomys tridecemlineatus (assembly GCF_052094955.1). Taxonomy (NCBI): domain Eukaryota; kingdom Metazoa; phylum Chordata; class Mammalia; order Rodentia; family Sciuridae; genus Ictidomys; species Ictidomys tridecemlineatus. The sequence continues at coordinate 18,446,026 of NC_135492.1, read as the reverse complement.
GCTCACACTTGAGCATTGTAGTACTCGACTTTTATTTTTTTAATTTATTTTTTACTTATAGGTGGACACAAGGTCTTTATTTTACTTTATGTGGAGCTGAGGATCGAACCCAGTGCCGCCTCATGCATGCTACGCAAGCGCTTTACCTGTGAGCCACAACCCCAACTCTCCACTTTAGTTTATATATATAATTTAAGTTGTTGATAGACCTTTGTTTATTTATTTATATGTGGTACTGAGGATCGAACCTAGTGCCTCACCCTTGCTAGCCAAGTGCACTACCGCTGAGCCCCAGCCCCAGCCCTTCATTTTTTTTAATTTATTTTTTTTTTTTAATTAGCTACACATGACATTACAATGATCTTGGCAATTCAAACATTTGAATCATTGGAGTATAATTTCTCATTTTTCTAATTGTACAGATTGCAGAATCACACTGGTCGATAGTCACCTTTCATTTTTAATTATATTTTTCCATAGAGAAATTTGGGTTTTTTCCCTCTTATAAACAACTTGATCTTTTTGCCTGACTCATAAAAGATTCTTTCTTTTTTTAAATAATAATTTTACTACAGTATGTTTTCATTGATAATTCCTAATTTATTTGCCCTTTCAATATTTTAAAATTATCTAAGTAAATATTTGTTCTTTTCCATTATCTCAGTTTTTGGTTAGGACTTTGATTATATATATGTGTGGTATTTCTCGTCTTTTCTAACCTATTTGTCATTATCTTTGTGGTTCTTTTTAAATCTTCCATAAATATTATTTAATTTATTTGGAGTTTTAAAACATTTCTTCTCTATTTATTTTGAGGCCAAAAATTTCATCACCTTTTTTTTGGTGGTTTTATTGTTTCCTTCCATTACTTTTCTGAGTTTTAAAAATAAAAAAATAAAAATAAATAAACATTTTTCTCTCTTTTTTTGGTCTTGACATTTCAGCCCTTAGCTCTTTGTTTTTAAGTTTTTTTATGCTGAGGATCAAACCTAGTGCCTCACATGTGCTAGGTGAGTGCTCCACCACTCAGCCCCTGCCCCAGCCCCAGCCCCAGCCCCAGCCCTTAGCTCTGTGTTTGTGTTCCCCTGTATAGAAGTAGCTGCTTCATTACATATTAAAGATTCATGGTGAAATGCACATTCACAATTTTTTCTTTTTTTTCTGGTGAATGATCCTTTATTATTCGGTAAATGTTCAGTGAGTGCCTGCTGTTGCCCATCACACTACCCTGGTGGGGTTTATGCCCAGGGACAAGGGACAAGTACTTATGCAGTATTTTAGAAGGTGATAAGAGCAACATTAGGGGAGGAGAGAAGCGAGGGGTGGTGCAGTTTTAAATGGGGGCAGGGAGTCAGGCTTCTCTGAAATGTTGTCATTTGACAGTGACTTGGGGATGAGGTAGTACACCAGGTAGGTGTCTGAGGAAGAGCATCCAGGTGGAAGGGGGAGCGCATGTGGGGCACGAGGATGTGACTGAAGCCATTGCAAAGGGCCATTGGGGAGCTGAGGATCTCAGAGGGCTATGTGAGGAGACAGCCAGACAGGCCTCAGGTGGATTTTGGCTTTTACCCTGAGTGGGAGGGTCGTCCCTTAGAGTTCTTTTAAGTACCAGGAGACATGATCTGTCTTTTCTGCAGTCATCATCTGCCACTTGAATTTCTCTCCTCCTCCTCTCTCCCACATTCCTCCCTTTTATTTATTTTTTAATCCACTCTATGTCATGTGTCCCTGTGCTGGTTTTTTGTTTGTTTGTTTGTTTGTTTGGATATTTTTTGTGTGTGTAGGGGGGACTGGTATGGAACCCAGGGCCTGGCTCATGCTAGGCAAGTGCTCTCCCACTGAGCTACGTCCCCAGCCCTGGTTGTTTTTAGTGTCTCCTTCTTGTACCAGATGAATTCACTGCTTGGCCAGGCTGGCTGGGAGCACCTAGCAGGCTGAGGTTGGCTTTCTTCAGCTCATAAGATGGCCAACTGGAGAGGCGTCACCATGCTCCACACCCACTGAACGCAGACTGGAGTGCGGCTCAGCTGCTCCCAAGGGTGTCTTGCTTCCAGAAGCAGATTTGCTTCTTTTTTCTAGTTCCTGCCCCGCTTGCCTCTCACCTTCTGTAGCAGACCTGCCACCTGTCTCGTGGAGTTGAACTATCTCCAGCTCTGCCCCAATGGAGCTGGTGGTTGCTTCTTATTCTTTTGGATGGTTTCCAGGAAGCCAAGCGGGGAATTCTGACTTGATGCCTCGTTTTCAGACCTGGAATCCCAGTATGTTTTTGACATTTAATTCCACAGAACAAAAAGGAAAAAGTGTTACAGTTTGGCAGTGGCCTCTTACAGGGAGAGAAGACAAAACTGGAAAATGTAGTCACTTTTACTACCCTCCAAACAAACTTGGTATCAGTTTTCTGCCAGACAGCCAGTGATGCTGAGATGTGGGGTGACAGGTGTGCGCTGTGCTCTGTGCCCAGGGTGAACTGTTGGTCTCTGGTAGAAGGTGGACTCACAGACACCTTTCTCTACAACCTTGCCCCACACCTAGCAAGGGGCAGAGAATGGAGCTTCCCTGCTGGAGGCTGGGCTGGGTGGTGATCTTGGCCCAGAGGACAGGACCATCTCTTCCTAATGCTGACGGGTCCCAGGTGTCGGCAGTGCCTGCTTTGACAAACAGCATAGGGGTGAAATGTGCAGTCTGGAGCTCGGGCCACCCCTCAGTGTCTTCTAGAGCACACAGTGTGGGGCCTGCCTTCCTCCTCAACGGGACTTCTGATGGCCTCACCTTTCTTAGGATAGTAATGTGCTACGTGTCAATGTGCTACATGTCAAAATCCATGGCTCTTCCCCCCAAGCTGCCATGCACCTGTGGAGATTTCTGTCTTTCATTTCCAGGTTCCTTGGTGTCCTTAAGTCTGTGAGTGCCCCCTCCTGGAGTCCTGGCCCCAGCTGAAGGCCCTGCCTGTTGTGTTGGGTGAGGTGTTGGTACTTTCCAAACCCTTATATCTTATTCTCTTCTTGTTGAGTCTAGACAAAGGTTAGGGGGAAGTTCTTGGTAAGGTCTTGGGTTTTTTTAATTTTAGTCATCCACGTTCATCCTGCCCTCCTTTGCCAGAACAAGAATTGTCCTTTTTCACAAACAGGGGTCCTAACTCTGTCAAATCATCTTCTGCTTCTAAACTCCTTGGGCTGTGCTTAGATTCATCCTATATTCTTTTTTTGTTTGTATGACTCACTAGACCTGAATATTGTGAAAATGCCTATCAACAAATATATTATTATTATTTTTATTTTCTCCACTATATTGTTTCTTAATTAACTCAAAAAATGACAAGATCATGAAATATTTACCTTGCTTTCTCCCAGCGTGCTCCAGTGCTTTGTCCTTCGAACACCCTAGGGTGGCTGTGTGGATGCCACAGTTATAATCAGCCTCTCAGCAATCCACCTGAGATCTGTTCCCAGGAGAATAACTGAAAATGTTGTGCTACCTGGGAATAAATCTATCTGCTAGTGTTGTATTCATTCATAATCATTGGGACATACCAGTTAGGTTATTGGAAAATGTACTAGTGGATTTAAATTTTTTTAAAAATTTAAATTTCTTTTTGAGTTGTACAAAAAGTTAATAGAGTTAATTTTATTTAAATTTAGAAGCTATTTCAGAGGAATTCTCATCTGCTGCTTATGAGGTTTCTGTGTTATTTAGGAACAAAATGAGTTCTCTCTGAATTTGGCTTAAAATGGAAATGACAGCATCTAACTAGACTTCAGGGCTTTGGGGTGGGTAGTGGGACACAGAACAAAACATAAGCACATTTAAGGCACACAGAATATTCCCGGCTCTCAAAAGTTCACATAATATAAGTACTTGGGGGAGAGATTCTTTGCGGGGTGTCTAGAGAAATGCGAGGTGAGCACGTTCAGATGCCTGCAGCAGGGACGTTTTCTAAATGGTCGGTCTGCATGACGATTTTCCTTCCTGCTGTTTTTCTTTTTCTTTTTTGGTTTCTTGTCATCTGCTTTCTGCCATCTGATGGCAGCCACACAGTGTTCTGAAGGTCACTTTAGAAATAGTCATTCTGGGAGGCCGAGAGGACTGTGCTTTCCGAAGTCCCTTGCAAGGGACACTGTGGATGCTTTTGTCACAGCAGGGTGGGTTTCACTCTGGAGTCAGCCACAGTAGGCTCTGCCCCAGCCAGCTCAGCCTGGCAGGAAGCCATGGGACGAGGGTGAAGCTGTGCTGTGTCGCTGTCCTCAGCACCTTCTTTCCAAGGGACAGACCCCCTCTATCCTGGAATCCACATGTCTCTATGATCTTCCCAATCTTTGAATGATTTGATTGTTAAGATGACTTCCTTTTGCCAAAAATTGAGGTGAGATGCTCTGATATGATTGGAGGCTGCCTCTTGTCCCCAGGAAATGCTCTCGGGAGTGGTGGTCATCTCTAGTAAGGATTTATTTTATAACAGTAGTCATTCACCATGTAAAAAAGTGGTTTCTGATTATTTCTGGCTTTAAAAATATTAATGTGACATCATTGTATAAACTTAATGGATACCTTAATTTCCTTTGAAAATATGGACCTCAGTAACAGATCTAATTGACAAAAAATTCATGTTTCAAATATAAATTTATTTTTATGGCCCACTTAGTTCTATAACAGGGTCTTAGGAACATTTTTATTTAAACTAAGATTACTAACAAGTAAACTTAGTTCAGGATTTTTTAACATTAATAGAGAATATGAATGGCCTTAGGATGTGTATTTCATATTTATTCCATTGTGTAAATTACCATCAAATATCCCAATAATCAAAGTTCTGTTGGCATGGAAACTGGTATAAATATACTGGTTAAATGTACTAGCTCTTCATCAGTTTTTCCTACACACAATAAAAATTCTTCAGCATTTGCTTTGTTCAGAATCTTTCTAGTTTATGGGAGTATGCTGTTTAAAAGGCAAGTTGATCCACATGTGAAATATTAGCCAAACAGATTTTAATAATAAATATTTGAACTTCAAATTCGGTATGCCTATTTTATAAAAACAGAGTTATATTGATGTTGTAGTAGTGGAATAATGTAGGAGAACCTGATTCTACACCAGCACTGTCTAATATGGTAGACACTGGACACATGTGAATACATGTATGCAAGACCAAATTAATTAAAATTAAATAAAATTCAAAATGTAGTTCTCCGTGGTACTAGCTACATTTCTAATGCTCAATATCCTTATATTGTTTCTGGGTATGATGTTAGACAATGTAGATTTTATTCACTATGGAAACTTCCACTGGACAGTTCAAGTCTAGACTTCTGACATGTGGCATGCTTCTTTCTCTTTTCAAATGTTAAAGATAAATTTGATCTGATCTATCTTAAACAGTATGAGATTGGACTAATAAGAATGCAAACTACAGATTCTTAATGTATTGAGCAGGAAATTACTATATGAATTATACATTTATCTCTACTAAGTACACAAAAATTATGTACTTATTCCTAGATTAAAATGTATAGAATAAAATTCATTCATAAGATTTCTTAAAATTGTTTCAATTGTGAATTATAGCCAATTTAAAATTAATTAAAATTAATAAATATTCAATAAAAGAGACACTCAAAGTAAATACATTTTAGATTAATTCAGAATTCACTTATTACTAATGCCTCCCTCCCAAAAAATAGGATATGGATAATTTATCTCATGACATCTTTTTTTTTTGCATACTGCAATTTTTTTTCTAATTTCCTTAAATATATGAATAATTCCCATTACTGTACAATAGTTGATTATCCTTACTTAACTAATGACTACACAAACCACCACCAGAGATCTAACTGCAAGAATAAAAGTCAAAATCAGCTGTTGTTCCAGGTATTTTTAACCTATTCATTTCAAATCATAGTCAGGTGAATTAAACTGAAAATAATTGCCATAAAGTAATTTAATTTAAAACATTTCAATATTTAAAAAAGAAAAATAAATTATCTATTATTTCCCATCTAGGCATTTCACATGACATCACTCCTGAAGCTTAATCATGTTTTAATCCTTTTGTAAATCAAGTTATGTTTCATTTATTTTAAAGGAACGAATGTAGAAACCCCATAGAATGCATGAACAAATCATCTTTTGTATAAATTTTTGGACTTATTGTTTGATATTTAATAACAGGGATTTGCACTAAAACTAATACAACTTTCTGAAAAATTGTTTTTAAGCAAATTTAACCAGTCCACACAAAGTTGTGTGCCACTTGATTGAAAAACCATGGGAAGACAGAGAAGTTAGTGATATGCTTTCATAAAAGAGATAAGCCCACATTACATGTGAAGGCAAAATTAACTTGAGTACTGAGCTTGAGATTCTGATTATACAAATGCTGTTTTAGGAGACAAGATACATGATGAAATGACAATAAATTTTATTTAAATCTCATATGTATCTCAGATACACATGATCTCTCATATTAAGAGAGCTTAACCAAATAGTATTAAAGCCAATTATTTTAAAAAGGGGAAAATATAAACCAATATATATATATATATAATATTATATATTTTATATATATTTATATAAAATATATAATATTATATAAAATATTATATATTTTATATAATATAAAATTGGTTTATATTATATATATATTTATATATATAATATAAACCAATATATATTGGTTTATATTATATTACTGTAATTAGACAATATTATGAACTTTCCCTATTTCATCTATGATTTGAAATGTGAAGCAGTTTTTAAGTTGGTATAATTTAATGAAATATATATTTCATTTATACCAACTTAAAAACTGCTTCACATTTCAAATCATAGATGAAATAGGGAAAGTTCATAATATTGTCTAATTACAGTAATCAAATAATTAAGTTCTAGGTCTGAGAAAATGATTTTATTTCTTGTAAAACACATCAATTCTCATCATCTTGCATTAAATGCGCTGTGATTTTTAACTTATATGTTTTAAACAAAACAAAAATATATTACCTAGAAAGACCTAGTGCTGGTATAAAAGACTGGTTAACTATCAGAAGATTTGTCAATATAATTAACTACATTACATGGCTGAGGGAAAAAGAAAAACGTGTTATCATTTCAGAAGATATTTAGAAAAAGCTTATGATATAATAGACACTAAATTTGATTTAAAAAATAAAATTTTGGTAAACAAGAAATAGAAGGTTATCATTCTAACCTTACAAAATATATTTAGAAAAAAAATACAGTAAATATTACATGAATGGTGACATTTTAGATGTAGTACTATCAAAGCAAGAGCAAGATAATTGTGCCTGTTAGTTTGAGTCCTGTTCAAAATTGTACTGGAAATCCTTGCAATAAGACAAGATAAGGAAGAAGGACACAAGAAAAAGAACAAAAAAGCCAAAAATATTTGGTTTTCTATAAGAACAAGAAAGGAGAGCAAATTTCTAGGACAAAAGATGAATACACAAAAATTAATAGCTTCCCAGTACAGAGTGGAAGCTAATTAGAAAAAAATTATTGTAACAACAGGAAACAAAAAGAAATTAATAAGCAGGACTTTTGTTGTGAGGGTTACAAACATTGTTGAAGGACATATAAGAAAACCTAATGTCAACATGCACTAAGTTCACCTTTTGGGGGACTCAATATTAGAATTAATTATCTACTAACTGTTCTGGAAATTTAATGCAATTTAAATGAAAATCTTACAGTATTTTATATGCAACCAGACAGCGTATATTATTTAATGGTTGAAAGATAGACAAAGAATCTAAAGAGAAAAAATATAAAGTTCATAAAAACCCACAAAAACTAAAATCCTGTCACCTGACCAAATTAATAACTGTCAGATGGAAGAAAAAAAATGTAACCACCTGCTTCATAACAAAATTAAATTTTCAATGCTAAAAGAATCTAAAATGTAAAAACTCTTAGATGATCTCATGAAAATGATAAAAAACCTTAAGCCTCACAGATCATAATCATAACAGAAATATTAATACATATCTTCACCTATACTTCTCAATAACTTTTGCAGACAACATTTAAAATTACAGAATCAGTTTGAAAAGTCAAAAAATATATTGATGCTGAGTAGTATCTATATTCAGAAGTTTTCTATTCATCGAGAATTATTTTAATAGGATATTCAAGCAGAATCTTTTATTAGTATCTGTATTTTCTACACAGATCCTGGCATGAGAAGCTTAATACATGTCTCCTGAATGAACATTGGAATGCTTAAATAACTATCAATTATCATTTATCAAAACTGCAGATGTAAAAGAAACAGGGGTAAAGCTGAAACAACATTGCCCTTATGATATACCCTGGAAATTGCTTTTATGAATAAACTACAGATAACAACTTGTTTACTTGTCATTTGTCTTTTTCTCTTAAAATTGAAAGACAGAATGTGAAAATGCAGTCCTTTCTTGGCAATATAATGTAACTGGCTTCCTAATTAATCACTTCAGAAGCTGAGGAAGCTTTCAGTAAATTCATCTTCTCTATGATTTTTTGTCAGTATGTATTGACCTTTTAACATTTAAAACACTTACTATAATTTCTGTGTCAGTAACAGTGCATGATATGTCACCATTCTTAGTAGAATTAATATTCCCTTCCATCTCCTTTTCATTAAGTTTACTGACTAGATGTGAAGAGCATTGTTCCTCAACATTGTAAGGAGGTGACACCTCTCTGCAACCCCAGGCCACAATTATATCAGACTACACTTAAAGGAATGATTATCTGAGTAATCCCATGAACCAAAACAACAACAACAAAAAATCTTTTTAAAAGAAAATTGTCTTTCAATTCATATGATTAAAAACAACATACAGGACAGTGGTTCTCAATGAAGGAGGGAGGAGTGAAAGATATTTGCTTACCTCCACACATATGTGTTCAGCTATGTCTAGAGGCATTTTTCACTATAGCAATTGGGGAGGGCACACAATTACTTTCATTTCTTGGGATGCTTCTAAACATAACTCACAGGAAAGTTCTGTACATCAAAGTTGTACAGAAAGAAAAAAAGGTCAACACTGCTAAAGTTGAGATACCATGATGTAGAGAAACTGAGTGCCTCATGAAATATTTCTCAATAAATTTTATATTTTAAACAATTCCCTGGCCCTCTCTTCTTGATTCCATGTAGTGATGTTATCAATACAAAAACACAGTATGATTATTAATTACCACTGACTCTTCCATGGCTATGAAATAGAGTTCCTGTGGCATCCTCACATCCATCAATTAAAGATCAAATGTTTACAGCAGATAAGCAGATATTGGCTTTTAAGTTTATAAGACTATTATATAGACAAGATTTGATTTTATATAAGTTCATGTAAAAACAATTATTTATTAATTCTGCTTAAAACAGTTGTTATTTGGATCAATATGAAGTTTAGAATGTAGTGAATCCTGTCTCAATACTCCCATTTCATCAACACTACAAAGTTATTCTGGAGAAAGATTATATTCATCAATTTTCTTTCTAAAAATAAAGTATATTTTTCTTCCTACAATATTAAATCTGCATATCTCTGCCAAGACACTTCTATCCACTGGACAAATGCTATTTTCAAAACAATGTGACCACCCCCAGAACACAAAAGTAATCTTTCACAAAATTGGGGATGCATCAGTCAACTGTGCTTGCTCACAGAAAACAATTGCTTTTTTGAACAGCCATTAGGTTACAGATAGAGACATCTCTGTATCATTTTGCTGAAACAATTGTAAACATGGTCAAATTGGACATACATAGACTATGTCATTTCTTTGCATTTTTGTTTTAAGACAAATGAGAAAAACATTTTAAGCATGTTGCATGTTCACGAAATGAGGCCAACATTGTAATTGTGGCTCAGAATTTCCATGTTTTAACAAGTACTCTAAGAGAAATGTATGTAAATGATATGAGCACACAATTCACAAACATGAAATATTAATGATTAACAAAAATGGTTAAGCTTCATCAGTAATCCAGAATATGCAAATTAAAACAAAGACTCTATACCTATAAAATGACCAGAGCAGAGTAGAAGACATCCTTTCAAGTTTCTAGTACAGAAATATATTAAGTCCCTACTGTCTACATGGAATGTTCATACAAATGAATATTTGAAAATAAAAATTTAAAGCCACCTAATGGACAAATCTTTTATTTTTATTTTAATAGAAAATATCATGACATTGAAGGATTTTATACAACATTCATACGTGCTAGATGGGCTACAGCAAGAGTTCTCTGTCAATCTGGTTCAAATATATTTTCTACAAAGAATTTATTAGAGATTCTATAAAGAATGTTGCATTATTATAATTTACTATAGCAAATTGACTTGTCATATAGGAAAGAGAAGATCTCCTCTTAATTGCATTTGAGTTCAAAGCCCAAATAATATCCCAATGCCCAAAACAAACTTTTCCTGTTTGGGGCATTGGGAGATTATTGGGAAGTATTTGTTTTGAGCATTGGGAGATTATTGGGAAGAATTTGTTTTGGACATTGGGAGATTATTTAGGATTTGAACTCAAATGCAATTAAGTACTTTACTACTTAAAAAATAAGGAGTTGTTCCAGTAAAATATAAAATGTACATTTCATTTTCTTTGTTTCTATCACTGCAAACCCCAATTCATGTTATACACAAAGGTAGGTAAGGTCAAATTTTATTAGGAAGGAATAGGAAACTAAATTTTAGTGCTTTTTGAAATTATTAGTTTCAAAAATACAGGGAAACATAACTTTTCTTAGTAGAGGCTGTGTATACCAACTCATGCATTGGCACATTAGCTTCTAGCTCACACCAAACAAATGAATCGGAGAATAGTAAAAATGCAAAAGTATATGAACAATATCTTGACCTTTTTTTGTATTTGGTTACCAATTGGTTTCTCAGTGCAACCTTTTGCTTGCCACCATTTCCTTACAGAGGTTAAGTCTAAAAATATATTCTAATAGCACAATTTCACTAAGAATAGGGTCTCTTTAGCTAGTGTCTAAAGTATTATACAAATGTTTTAAGCTCCCAGGTTAATATAATTATCACACCTGAAAGTTACTACCAGTACTTTGGTATAAAAAAAAAGAGCAACAAAACTAAAGCCAGGAATGGTTAACAATACTGCAAAATAGGTGGGTTAATCAGTGCACTCACTCTTGCTTTCCACCACCCATCCCCCAAGAAAATAAAATACATATTTCTCACATTCACAATTTAAAAAGAAAATCAAGAAAAAGATTTTCTTTAAAGAATTGCTCCCCCTCCATTTGTTTTTCCTGTTCTGAAAGAGAATTATCTGCTAGCAGCAGCATTTGCTAAATGATGCATTTCTTGAGATAAAGTTGCATGGTAGGTGGAGGAAAAAATTTGCCACCTGTTCGATAGTCATTTGAATTTGAGTGCTAAATTTTTCACTGTATTTATTTCCACCTTTGATAAATTAATTAAAAATTTGAGATGGTAAAAATCATTTCCATTGTTTTCCAGATAGATTCAAATTATGCATACAACATTGAATTCTAAAGATGTTAATAACTTTTCTACTGTCCTTCATCACCCCACCCAAACAAATCTTGAATGTTAGACCACAAGAATTTGTGCAAACACACATACACACATGCTCAACTTCTATTATGAATAACTAGGAAAATATTTTAAATAAAATCAGACATAGAATTTCCAACTCCTGAAATGAATTAACATCTATAAAATAAGCTTGTCAAGTTCATTGGAAAAAAAATCTTAGTTTAATTAATTCTGTATAAACACATTCTGTATAAACACACCTCCTAGGTAACTGTGGTTGACAAGATTTGGTTATGATTACAAATTTCATAAAAATTATGGCATAGCTTTACATATTATGATTGTATTTATAGCTTTGACTATAAAATGATTGATTGTAGATCATTCCCTTGCTCAAAACTATGCAATGACTCACTAATCTCTAAACAACAATCAAATTCTACACTCTTAGATTCAAAGTTTCTTTGCCAAGCTCTCTTTAACTGATTCCAGATTTCAACAAAGGATTCAAAAAATATATATATTTAGTAATAAGAGAATAAGCAAAAATACAAATTAATATTTCAATGTAATAATTTTTCCTTTAAAGTACATTGCTTATACATATTCACAGCTATAACCTTTTGTCTATTGCTAACCAAATTATGTGGAAAAGCCATTTTATTTAAATATTTTAATAGAAAGGAAATTCATTTCATTTAAATCTAATATCTGCTAATCTTATAATTTAACTGCATTGAAGCACTTTAAGTATAAAAACTTCAAACAAAAGTAAATGTGGATTATGTTTTGAGTACTAATTTTAAATACATTTCTCCTAAACCCTATTCAGGTTTTTTTTTCTCCTAGTCAGCCATTCTTTTTATTAAATTCCTCACACCAAACACAGTATCCTTTCAGTGCAAGCATACTAGCTCCAAGATATAAATTTGTCTCAAATAGTTTTCTCTGTTATGATAAAAGATGTGAAAATAACTCAAATAACTCCTAAATTTAAGAGTAGTTGCAATCTTCCAGCAGATTATACTATTATTTTCTTTATCAAATTACCATTGGTGCACCATAACTAAGTATTTTTATGACTGGAAAACTACTTCCAATGAAACTATTTCCAGTTTTTGCTTGCATCTGAGTATTAATCAGCAACAATGAATATAATCTAAATTTTGTATCCATTCTTTAATAGGAGAGATACCCTAAATTACTCTTTAGTAATATTGTGATATATTACTCTCTCTCTCTCTCTATATATATATATATATATATATGTATATATATATATATATATATATATAATGAAGAAATCCAACACTATTAAGTGAATAGATATAAACAGTGCTACCGACTTAAAAACTAGCCTCTTTAAATTCACTCATACATTCAACATTCATTCAGTACCTGCTACATGCCAGGAATTGCATTAAGAAACAAGAAAAAAAAAAACAGCAGTCAGGATACTTTCTTCTAAGATATCATCATCAAATAAATAATTACTTTCCAAAGGATTAACTGATATATTAAGATAACATTATCTACCAACAAATATCATGTTGTATAATTCATATAAACAATAATAACAGTTAATTACAAACTTTGTTGGGAGTCCATAAGGTTATAAGTTCATATTTAGCATATAAACACCATGGTTTTTAAAAAGTCACATATTTTTCTTACTATAATATTAAAGGATTATTTTCTTCTGGATCACGTATCTGTAAGTCTGCATCAGCAATCAAATAATATCCACTATTCAAAAAATAAACTGCAGATCTGGCCGGCGGCCCGGTCTGGCAGGCAGATGGGTGGGGCAGCGGCCACGGGCACAGGTGGCCCCACTGGCATAACAAATACTCGTGGCCTGGTGCCCCTGGTCCCTCCGCCGCCTGGCCCCGCAACACCCGCGAACCCGTGCATTGCCCAGAGGACCCGCAGCCCTTTAGAATTACTGAGGAGGCATGCCGAACACTAAATCAGAAATGAGCCTTGAACCAGACCCTATAGAGGATGATGTGGAGAGCAAGAAAATGAAAATGGAGAGAAGATCGTCAGCTTCAGACTTAAACTCTGATGGAGATACAAGAATGACACCTGAGCCAGGAGCAGGTCCAGCCCAAGGATTGCTGAGGGCAACAGAGGCCACCATAATGTGAAGAGGTGAGGGACTGGTGAGTGACGGGCCAGTGGATATGTGAACCTCACACAGTGACATGAAGTCTGAAAAGAGACCGCCCTCTCCGCATGTGATTGTGCTATCTGACAATGAGCAACCTTCAAACCCAAGGGTGAATGTACTGACCAAGACAACCTTGAAGGAGACGAGCAGTTAGGCTCTCCTGAAAAGTAGTCCTGACAAACAAGAAAGAATGATCAAGCAGCTAAAAGGAGAGCTAAGATTAAAAGAAGCAAAGCTTGTATTGTTGAAAAAGTTGCGGCAGAGTCAAATACCAAAAGAAGCCACCTCCCGGAAGCCCACGGGCTCCAATGGGAGCACTGTGACTACCCCTCCCCCATTCGTGTGAGACACTCAGAACCTTCCCTTTGGCAAGACATCAATTCAGACCTCTTCAACTCGAGTACCATCCCGCCACCCCCGGTCCGTGGCGGGCAACAGGTGTTTTCTAAGCCGGGACCTTAGGGGACATAACAGATCATCATGCCCCCACTTGTCAGGGGGTCCCAGCAAATCCATAACATCCGGCAACATTCCACCACAGAGCCACCGCCTCTTCTTCTACCCCCCCACACCCCCGCTTCTGTGCCCAGTGTGCAAATTCAAATTCAGGGACAGAAAATCATCCAGCAGGGACTCATCCATGTCACCAATGTCTCCAACACCAATCTGCTGTCAACCTCCCACAGCCCACCCCAGCATCACTGAAGGGGACAACAGCTGCCTCCGCTCAGGCCAACTCCATCCCTACCAGTGTTGCTTCTGTGGTTACTTCTGGTGAGTTTCCAGCCAGCCGATAGGTGGTCACCAAGCTTGCACTAGGCAAACAACTAGAGAAGACACTGCTGGGGATCCCCCCACCCGATTCCCCAGCCACAGAGATGAATTTTCTGCCAAGTGCTGCCAACAATGAGTTCATATACCTTGTTGGCCTGGAGGAGGTAGTGCAGAACCTACTGGAGACACAAGCAGGCAGGATGTTGGCTGCTGCAGCTGCTGCTGTGCTATCCCGGGAGTCCTACATGTGTGCACAGCACAATACAGACTTCACATGCCATTGGCAGGAGGAGAAGGGTGGGGCCATCATGTGAGAGAATTGCATGACATCCAACCAGAAGAAGGCACTCAAGGTGGAGCATACTAGAGCCTGAAGGCTGCCTTTGTGAAGGCGCTGCAACAGGAGCAAGAGATTAAACAGCACCTTGTGCAGCAGGGCATGGCCACCACAACCACCACCAAGGCTGATCCCACTGCTGCTCCCCACTTAGCCCTGAAGCAGGTTCATAAAAGGCCCAAGACTGGAGTAACGGTTCTAGCCAGCTGTCCTGAAGCTCAGCCACAACACCCCACGGTGTACTGCACACATTCGGCCAGTCACCCAAACTGCAGAACACAGCCTCGGCCACAACCCTGGTCAGCAGGACTGGCAGACATTCCTAGAGAGCTGCAGGTACGGCCAAGAGCAGTGTCACCTCCAACTGGAAGAAAACGCTCCTGAGCACAGGGGGGACCCTGACATTTGTCAGTCCAAACTTGGCAGTTCATTAGATGTCCTCTGCTGTGGATCGCCAGCGAAAATAACTCTTCTGCATGATTCCACCATGCTCCATACCCCAGTCGGCCACGTGGAAATAGTGTGAGCCAGGCCCAGTGGAGGACAGGCTCCTCCTCCCTCCCAACTGGCCCTTGTTCTAAAAGGATACACCACCACTGCCCTCTGAGAGCGAGTGATGGCCACTCTGCTACTGAAGCAAGATATTAATCCTTGGTTGCAGAGCCTCATCACAGCTGGGGAAAGGGGTGCTGCTTCATGGTGGGCAGGGATCAGAACTGAGGGACCTTTCTGCGGGCTTCCTTCCTTACTTTCTTTGCCTTTAGTTTGCCCAACACAGCAGAAAAGTGGACCTCAGGGGCTGGCTGTTCTTGTGGCCTTCTCTCTCCACTCCAGGTAGGCACACACTACCTGTTCATCTTGGACACTGTGACACACTCAGGTGAGGCTGGCACCCAGGGCTTCTAAAGCCAAGCAAGGCATTTCATTTTCTTTTTTGCTTTTCCCCATCTTAGTCTCTCAGTCTTCGACCACCTCCCCCATGGCAACCTATAGGTTAAAGTTTTTTGTTTTTTTTTCTAATAATCTCATGATGATGGAGTTTAATGTAAACCATGCAGGTCCAGGGGTCCCTGTCATGCACACAGACCCACCAGGCCCATACCTGGAAGGTGATTCACTAATGGTGCTTCAGCCCCCCAGCAGAGATGACTGGCCCAACCCAGATGACTAATGGACACAGGGACAGCCAACATGGCTCTTGCTTCAGCTGAAAGCCTCCATTGCTGCTCGTTTGAGACCCCCAGACTTCCCACAAGTAGCAGATGAACACACTGCAGCCAGACCCAGCCAGGGACCCAGGGATTCCTGAAGTGGTGTGCTGCCCTCAAATCAGGGAGGAGAGAATCAACTGGCAGCCACACCCAGGAGCCTGAGCAGGAAGTTAGGAGGGAGGGCTGCTGTGGGGTTTCTGTTGTTATTGTTTTTGTGGTTATTTTATTAATTTTTTTCCTTTTCTTTTCCTATCTTTTTGATGGACACAATCTGAAGCCACCCTGGCATGTGCACCTTTCAGTGAGCTAGCACAGGTGTGTCCAAGCTGGAAGGTGCTGTCCAGGTGTGTGGCAAGCTGCTTTTCCTCAGACTTAAAGATTTTCACTTGGGATTATTTAGAGCCTTACCTTAAAGTTGGGGGTTGCTGTCAAGGTCTGCTTTCAGGCTTCATTTCTCTCACTATTTTACTTTAGAATCTATATAAATGTTTTTTAAAAGAATCAGGTCTGCTTTCAGTTTTATTTTCTTTTTATTTCTGGCCCTTTTTCTTAAAAATTGGTTTTGTGAGGAAAAGTGGAAGCCATTCTGCGTCTACCACATGCTGGGCCACCCCTGTGCCCAAGTGAGGGTATCCCATGTACATGCACATCTGTGTACCTACCTACAAGAAGACTGGGCACCATCATTCCCTAGTTACTCTCCAGCCCATTTTCCTACTGATACATTCAAGGATTTTAGTTTAAAATCCTTATTCTGTAGGATCACCTTCTCCAAACACAACTGCTACAACATTCCAATAAAGGCTCATTTAACCGCCCCCCCCAAAAAAAATGCAACTGTACTTATATGAAAGAAAGACAAAATTTATGATGATTTAAAAAATGGCAGCCTTTAATTGCATCTATTTATAAACTTCAGCAACATATCTATGAAAAATATGTTAATGAGGCAAATCTCTGATCTACTGAAGACCAACAATTTTGGTTCCAGTTCCCCATATTTATGTTTACCTGTGAATCATTCAAAATGATTAGGCACACATCCTCTCTGTAGGAAAAATGATCATAATAAATGAAAAATTGATTCATCCAGTTGATGCTAAGGAATTACCTACTGTATCATCTATTAACAACATATTCCATCCATAGAATTTTAAAATTTCCATTTTGAATATTTTTATCTTTAGCTAGATACTATTAATTTGGAACATATTTCACCATAGAACATAAGGAAAGTTCTGATGTAATCATATCTATAAAGAGAGACATATTTGAATCTTATAGTAAACTTATCTTTAATATTAACTTATAATACAGTTGATGAAATGATATTTTTTAAAATGAAATATAAACTAAGATTGGGTTGAATCATCAAATAAAAATGTACCTAGGTGGAGAAAAAGTGATTAGGCATTTCAAAGTACATGATACACCCAAAAGAGTGATTTCTAAGGTGCCTTTGAGCTCCTGGATTCAAAGAGCTCTTAACAAGATTATTATGTTCTTTTTAAGATTTCAAGGTCTTATCTCATTGATTAGTGAAACACTATATTTTTGAAACCAGGAAAATGAAAAATTAAAATAGAAAATTATACAAGGAACCTTGAAAATCATGATTAAGAATCATTTAAAATTTTTGAAACACCTGCAGTGAGAGATTTAAATGTGGGAAGGAAGAAGGGAAGGGAGAGACAGAGGGAGATCATAAGCATTAGTTTAGCACACTGTCCACATACCCTAGACTCAGCTTGCCACTTCATCCATATTCTCCTCACATTTGGTTCATAAACTTTTGGTACTCAATAATGCAGTATTTGAACTTTTTGTAATCGTAATCAAGCCCTTGGACTTCCCATGATAAGAAACAGTGTCTAGAGAGGTAGGCAACTCGATCTGAGATAAGAAATTTCCTACATTGAGAGAAATGCCACTTTTCAGGCTAGAGTCACTTCCTGGTGAATCAGGTTTAAAAGCTCAGAAACAGTAGCATACTTGCTCATCACTTGTTATTTTACAGCTCCTATTTCATTCAACAATAACTGAGTAACAGCCCAAATTTTAATATTCTCCCCATTCATCTGATAAAGACAAAGTGTTGAAGGGCATTATCAATGCCAACCACATAATTGTATGCCACTGTTACCTAGTTCTATAATATTTTTAAGATTATTAAATTTCTTTCATTTTTAAATTAAAATAAATCTATTTTTAAACTGACACATATGGAGATTTTTAAAGTGTTCACAACAATCTGTGCCATTTCCAGAGACATGTGAGGACATTCCAGTTGTAAGCTATTATTTTATAGTGGTCTTTGTTTCTTTAAATTATTTATTGGTGCAATTCATTATGCCACATTCATACTTTCATAATTTGATCAATCTCATTCAGAGTACACCTGATTTACTTGCTCTCCCCACTTCTACCATTATTATTTAAATTAATGTAATATATGTATATATATATATATATATATATATATATATATGTGTGTGTGTGTGTGTGTGTGTGTGTGTGTGTGTGTGTGTGTGTGTGTGTGTGTGTACATGCAGGATTCACTGTGGTACATTTACAAAAATCAAGCATAATTTGTTAGATTTGTTCACTAGTATGTCCCCATATGTTCTACTTCTCCCTCCCTCTCAAGCAACTTCATCTATTGATTTCCCTTCTATTTTTCTTTTTGAATTTCTTTTTACTTCTCTCTAGCTTCTTCATAAAAGAAAATATTCAACACTTGACTTTCTGAATCTGGCTTATTTTGTTTAGCATGATGTTCTCCAGTTCCATTAATTTGCCAACAAATGCCATGATTTCATTCTACTTTATGGCTGAGTACAATTCTCTTGTTTATATATACCACATATTTTTATCCATTCTTATGTTGATGGGAACCTGTGCTGGTTGCATAACTTGACTATTGTAATGTACATAGAAGCATAAATATTCTATATGATTTTGAACTGTTTTAAACAAACTGAAACTGTTTTAAGATAGAAACATATAAACATAGATTCCTTCAATTTTTCTTTTTTCAGTACAGGAGAGTGAACTGAGGGGCACTCTTATCATTGAGCTACTTCCCCATTACCACCATCTATCTTTATTTTGACCCAGGGACTCACTAAGTTGCTGAAGTAGGCCTTAAACTTGTGATCCTCCTGGGACAGCCTTCTAAGTAACTAGGATAAGTGTGTGCCACAACACCCAGCTGAGTCCTTTAATTGTTGAATACAATTAACACTGACTAACTTATATTATGCACTCAGTTTTGTACTTTTGACAGTTCTGATGTCAATGGAGTAATTTTGAATACTTCTATTT
This sequence comes from Ictidomys tridecemlineatus, assembly GCF_052094955.1. Lineage (NCBI taxonomy): Eukaryota > Metazoa > Chordata > Mammalia > Rodentia > Sciuridae > Ictidomys > Ictidomys tridecemlineatus. Next base: position 18,426,664 of record NC_135492.1, on the reverse strand, counting down.
TTTACAATCAAATTTTATTAAGAAAAAAATCCCATTATTTTATTAAAAATGTGGCAATACTCCTTATTAACTTAAAAAAGACTTGAATCTATCAAAGTTTTAATGTCTAGCATCTTAGTTTTTACTCATTTCTGCATTTATGTGATTATGCAAAAATTAATATACTTCCTGGGAACAGTGGTGCATGCCTTTATTCCCAGCAGCTCAGGAAGCTGAGGCAAGATGATAATAAATTCAAAGCCAGCCTCAGCCACTTAGCAAGTCCCTAAGCAATTCAGCAAGACACAGTCTCTAAAAAAAGGTCTGAGTATGTGGCTTAAGGTTTAAGTGCCCCTGGCTTCAATTACTGATACTCCTCCTGCACCCCCCCCCCAAAAAAAGTAAAAGTGTTGGGGGAGTACCATTAAAATACAAGAGACATCAGTAGAGTAGCAGAAAGGGATTGTACCTATGTGCAAACAGGGAGAAGACTTATTTTATAGAGTTTTGGGATAACATCATGCAAGTTGCTTATCACTTTTACAGCTGTACACAATAAATTGTATTATATTTAACTAAGCTAAACCAGTACATTTTTACCTTGGGAATAAATATGTCTCATATGAAATTGAGAATATCTGATATACAAGATAAATTAAAGTTATAAACTGGTTTTGTTTATATTTCCCTTATTGAAGGATTATTTTTTCACTTCTCAATTCCTGTGGGGGAAAATGGATAAAAATAATAGGTACTTTCATCATAGCAAGTTATTCCAGTAATAAAATTTCAGTGTAAGTGGAAACAAAATCATTTTATTTTAAACTAAGATTTCATCCTGATGAGTAATCTGAGACCAAATTATTGCTTTTTGGAAAGCAATATGTGTACCCTTATACGATATAAAACATCTAAATAATAAATTGTTCCCTGTCCAACATGAAGGATGGCATTTTATTCTTCTTGATCAAAAGAATACCATTAGGTTTAAGCATAAACTTTATTTTCCATGCTGCATGATATGCACTTTGAAATTCGGTACCTATCTCCTACTTATTTCTCCTCATTTATTCCAGATATGTTTTGCTTCTGTAATGTTTTCATTGCCCTTGTATCCATCATCAATACTAATATTACAGTAAACAAAAATTTTATTTAACCTATTTGTCTTGGTTCTGAATTTTCACAACTGTAAAATAAACAATTTAATCATTTATGAATAAAGATATTGTGGGAGATGAAGAACAGTCTGTCTGCATGGATACAAATCTATATTTTTAATACTCACAAGAGTTATGCCTGACATATAATAGTGAGTAACTGCTAAACACTTTAAACTTAATATAAGCTGAGTGCAGTGGCATACACTTCTAATCCCTGCAGCTCCAGAGGCTGAGGCAGAAAGATCTTGAGTTTAAGGCAGCCTCAGTAAAAGTGAGACACTAAGTATTTCTGTCTCTAAATAAAAATATAAGATAGGGGTGGGGATGTGGCTCAATGTTCGAGTGCCCCTGAGTAGTTCATTAACTGGTTGCATTATTTGCATTGTATTATTCCTAAATATTAGTTTTAATGCAAGTTAGGGAGATTATTTTTAATATAAATTAACATTTCTGTTTCAGTGAGTAGAACATTTTCCTGCTATTTTTACCCTACTCTGAAATTACTAGGGACCTCCACATTGAGAGTAAGGGATGGATTCAGAGCTCTGCTGCCTCTCCTGGGGCATTATGAGGAGCCCATTACAGAAGGAGGAGAAGCTCCATCCCCACCATGTTGATAGGTATGCCCTAGATCTGGCTACTGTTAGACCAAAAACCATCTACTTAAATAGTGAGGAAATGGTAATAAGAAGTAAGAAGAAGTTATTGTACATGATATCCTAAGTGATGAATAATTATTTGCTATATATAGGTACAGCATATTTGTATGTTGATTAGATTTACTATGTAATCTTTTGGTACTGATAATGTTCAATTTAGAAATAAAAACAGATACTTCTCAATGGCCTACAATGTTCACCCTCTGATGTCAGTGTCCTGTGATATTTCTTCCCCAGTGCACTAGAGTTAGTTGTCCTAGGTTTTGAGCTGGAGATACTTGTATTCTTGGTACTTTGTTTCATCCTCCCTCTCTTTCTCTATTTTACATTATGGCTTTGTCTCAATGTTTCTGTTTATTTGTCTTCCTGCTCATCAAGTCTACTGCTTTCACTGCTAAAGCTATGAAAATTCTAACATCTCATTGGGAGTTCTCACTTGTGAATTCTTAGGATATGACTTTTCCACAAATATATATTGTCTGTGGCTCCTGCTTTGGTAAGAGTGTACTCATTTTACCCTAGCTTGGCTCCAGTCATTTCTTCTCCTTCTCCAAACTTGTCTTCCAGCTCTTTAATTTCTTAACCATGGGGCAAATTCCATAGGAAATAGTATTTTAAGATGTGTTTTGAAATTGTGGTATTTATACACAATGCAATGTTACTCAAGTATAAAGAAGAATGAAATTGTGATTATTTTTCAGTAAAAGAATGAAATTGGAGACTGTTGTGCAGATGAAATAAGCCAATCCCAAAAGGCAAAGGCCAAGTGTTCTCTCTGATAGGCAGATGCTAATACATAAGGAAAGGGGAGGGAAAAATAGAAATACTTTGGATTCCACAAAGGAATGAAGGGAAGTGAGCAGGGATAAGAATGGGAAAGACAATAGAATGACTTGGACATCACATTCCTATGTTCACATATGAATAGACAACCAGTGTAACTCCACATCATGTACAACCACGTGAATGGGAAGTGATGCTATGTGTTTGTGTAATATGTCATAATACATTCTACTGTGATGTATAGTTAAGAAGAACAAATTATTTTAAAAAGGCCTTCTGTGAGCCCTTAAAAGCAATCTCTCCTTGTTATTCTTACAAGATCTCCTTCAATTTTTTTTTTTTTTTTATCTTTTAGGATCATTTGCCTGGTTGAGTTGTCTTGTATATGTCTGAGTTTTTTCCTAGATGGTAAATTTTGAGGGATTTCTTAAAACTATGGTATAAATTTATGTATAAGCAAAAATATAAATGTACATATTGCATGAGGGATTGATCCATTTATGGTTGACCATTGAGCTACATCCTCAATGGTGGCAGTGGTAAAAGTACTGGCTCACCATAGAGGGAGGGAAAACTGTGGATAGATTTGATATGGAAAAGAACCTGAGATCAGAAAAGCAGCCTGAACTTAGCTGATCCAGAGGCTGCAACCTGAATTGGTGTTTTAAAAAGGGCTCTGTTTCTCTCAACTGCCCATTTTGAACCAATGCAGGAGACATCTTGAAGCAGCCACACTATAGGTGCTGCTGCGGGAGCATGAATATCACAGCAAGCATTGACATATTGCCCCAGCAATCACCTACCATGTGATCCAGGGTGTACCTAGCAGAACATGAGTGAAACAGGCATTGGTACTGGCCTAAAAACAGATACACAGAACAATGGTATAAAACAGAAAAGAGACAAAACCACACAGATACAGTCATCGGATCCTTATTAAAGGTGCCAAAAACATACATTTAAGATATACAACCTTTTTTACAAATGCTGCTGGGACAACTGTTTGTATGTAAAAGAATAAAATGAGACCCTTATCTCTGACCCTGAAATCAACTTAGTCTGGATCAATGACTTCAAACTTTGACCAGAGTCTATGCAACTTCTAGAAGAAAGTGTAGGGTCCAGACTCCAGCTTTTAGGCACAGGCATTGAATTTCTCAATAGAACCCTTAAAGCCCAAGAAATGCTGCTAAGGGTTAATAAGGGAGATGACATCAAATTAAGGAAGCAATTATAAATGTGAAGAGAGAACCCACAGAATGGGATAAAATCTTTACTAACTACTCTTCTGACGCAGGATTAATGTCTAGAATATATGCAAAGTTCAACAAACTTAACAATAGAAAACCAAATTACCCAGTTAATAAATAATGGAATGAATTAAACAGATACTTCTCAAAAGAAGAATTAGAAATTGCCAAGAAATAACTGAAAATATTCAACATAATTAGCAATTAAGGAAATGCAAACCAAAACTACACTCAGATTTCATCTCACACCAATTGGAATGTCCGTAATTAAGAATACAAATGATAATGAATAGGAGATACACTAAGCTGCCACTGCATGGGTGAAATGTGAAGCCTGTGACACTGGGCCAGCCCTGATTCTGGTGGCTGGAGGTAAAGAATATATTTCAGAAAAGCTCCATAGAACACTATCATCAGCTCCGAACTCATAGTAAAGATAGCCATGGAAAACCTTGTTGGAACCTCACTAGATCTGACTATAACTGGCATTCTCAAGAATTATTTCTTTCAAAAGTAGCAGGAATGAAAATCAAAGATATATTCCTACCACTTCAAGAAGTTCCTGTAAAAGCCAACAATGTCTAGCATATCAGTTTCTTTCATTATCAAGCAAATACTCAAGCCACCAACACAGAAGAAATCACAAAAATGTCTTTTTATCAATGTTTTTCACAGTGACCTGTTAGAGTCATGAAATCAATTCTGTGAGTAACTGTAAGAATGTTTTTAAAAGACAATAAAATATAAAGTCCCAGACTGCTTTGTATAGATTTTTTGCTTAAATAATGCACATCTTTAGGAATATTGAGATCCAATTTAATATATGAGAAAAATATTGATACAAGGAATATGATAAATAGAGTATATATTGACTAAGGAATGGCTTTCAGTAATTTGGTAATGGGTGTCACTTGGTGTCCATGACAACAAGGTTAATGTGCAGTCTGGCTTTACATTACCATGACTTGCAACTGGATGTGAAATCTGAGATTAATTTGCAGACTTTCAGTACATATTTGTAAAGATGTTATAAATATATAGGCTATATATTTTTTCCTTTTATTTATTTTTGAATTACTAGCAGTTATAACATTTTAATCAAACTTGAATAAATTATTGTTAAAATGGATCATTTCTTTATTAGAAGAAAGAGGAATAATGAAATGAAATGTCAGAAAGTATGTTCTGCAACTGGAAGTGTGAAAATTGAGGCCATTGTAAAAAATATTGACTATAATCTTCCAAATTCAACTTTTTCATTTGAGCCACATTTCAAAAAAAAAAGTAACTACAAGAGGTTATAATGAAGATTACTTAAATATGATTTTATCCTTTGGAGAAGATAATGCTAAGAGAAGATATTCAACCCGCCAAAAACAAATGCCAAATGTTTTTTTTTTCTGATATTAGGAGACTGATTTATAGTGGTGTAGAGAGAGGGAGCATGGGAGGAATAGAGGAACTTTACATAGAGCCGAGAGGTGGGAGGGCAAGGGAGGGGAAAGGGGGTTAGCAAGGGTGGTGAAATGTGATGGACATCATTATCCAAAGTACATGTGTGAAGACATGAATTGGTGTGAACATACTTTATATACAACTAGAGATATGAAAAATTGTGCTATATTGTTGAGGGCCACGAATCAAGTCAAAATGGCTCCTGGCAGTTTGCCAGGAGGAGTGGGTTTGTGAAGCAACACCAGAGAGCCATTATGATGATGAGGATTCCTTATTGGCTGACTGCTGTATCTAGATGATGTTAATTAAGTTAAGCTGTGTGTAATTAGTTAAGCATGTATACCTCTGCTGTCTGGCAGAGAGGCGGCTCCTGCTACCTTGGGTGCCCACTACTTTGATTTCCCACTCAATTCATGCTGAGTTCACTCAAACTAAAGTAGTTCCTGCTTCAAACTTCAAGTTGTTTGTCACCTCTTGCTGGACTATGGCACTATATATGTGTAATAAGAATTGTAATGCATTATACTGTCATTTATTTTAAAAAATCAATTAAAAACTTTCATAAAAGAAATATATATATATATATATATATATATATAGTTTTATCAAATGCAAAATACTTTTGAAAATGATAGGCCTCAGTGTATTATTTGTAATTATTTTTCTGCAAATGAAGCTTAAAACTTTTAAATATAAGAGATATTTGGAAACTCAACTTGCTGATCTTTTATTGATAAGCCTCTTGAATATTTTTCAAAGAAAGAAAAAAGACATAAAGTTATCAACACAATTTTTTATTGCCCTACTGCTGCTGAGAAAGACTTAATCTCATTATATTTAGTTACATATAATGTGTCAAAAGAGAAAATGGATCACACAATTGCTGAAAAAAATATTCTTCCAGCATTTTTGGATATGGTATGTATATGTAATATTTGATTATAAGTCATCTGATAAATTAAAAACTATACCCTATTTTTTATGCATTTATTTGTTGTCATACAGGTTGGGTGGTTGCATACTTTCGCTATTCTATAAACTGTTGAGAGCCAAGGCCATTCAGAATGACACCAGGCATTTGCCAGAGGGAATGTTTGAAAGGTGACACCAGCGAACCATTGAGATAATGATTTGAGTTAAGCTATATATAATTGCTGTGATGCTGGATTGAGTGTATTGTATATTTGACCTTTGGGCAATGGGGTGGCTCTTGCTGCCTTGAATGCCCACTACTTTGGAGTTCTCACGGGGATTCCCAGAGTTCCCATTGTTTGGGGAAGTGCCAGAGGAGGGATTTCCGGTTTGGGGGGTTTCTGGAAGGGCCGCATGGGTGGTGTTGGCGGAAAAGCATGCAAGCAGTGCTGGTGAGAGTTAAAATAAAGTAGTTGCTGTTTGAACTTACAAGGCTTTGTGGCGGCTCGTGCCCAGCCGGATTGCAGCATTTGGTGGCCCGTAAGTGTGGCATAACATTCTAGCAATGTGTTTTTATATTTGTGTGCTAACAATACATCATCCATATAGTGAAATATTTGTAGTTCAGAATTTTGATTTCTAAGTGGCTGGATTGCTTTTTTTTTAACATAAATTTGACACATAGTTGGACTGTTAGCCATCCCTTGAGGGAGTACTTTCCATTAATATCTCTAATCGGGACCTTCATGATTCAGTGCAGGGATAGTAAATGCAAAACGTGGACTATCCTCAGGATGAATTGGAATTGAAAAAAAAAACAATCTTTAATATGTATAGCTAAAATATACCATGTTTTTGGCAAAGCAGACAATTGGGGAATCCCCAATTGAGCAGGTACCATAATAACCATCTCATTATTAATGGCTCTTAAATCTTGCAATAATCTCCATTTACCAAATTTCTTTTTAATGACAAAAATGGGAGTATTATGGGGAGATACAGAAGGTTGTATATGTCCCTTCACTAATTGTTGTTTGACCAGGTCATAGGCTACTTGTATCTTTCTTTAGTCAGGGGCCACTGAGGAACCCATACTAGTCTTTCTAATTTCCAAGTAATTTTTATTGTCCCAGTGACCCCTTCTGAAAACCCAATCCTTGTCTGTTTATTCCTTGATCTATTTTAATTTGTGCTGCTATATCTTTTTCTTGTTCTCCTAATCATTTTTCTTTCCTAAAACCTTGTCTAGCCCTAATAGTGGGCACATTTTGATTGATGTTATTTGTTAATATCAAACCTAATTGATCTAGGACATCTCGTCCCCATAAATTTATAGGAAGATGATCCAATGCATATGGCTGTATAGTTCCTTCACATCCTTCAGGATTCTTCCAATCTAATACCATTGCACTTCTATGGGGATTAGTTGCCACTCCTAGGCCTCGAAGCATTTGAGTGGCCTGTTGTAATGGCCAATGTTTTGGCCACTCTTGACGACATATGATGTTAAGGTCTGCACCTGTGTCCAGTACCCCATTAAATTCACATCCTTAAGTATTTACTTTTTGGGCAAGAATCTAAATTTAAAGACAGCATAGCCCAATCTACACCTATGGAGTCTAATACCCTGGAACCTAATTCTACAGTATGACTGGAAAATTTATCATGCAGGCTGGGTATTATTAATAACTGTGCTATTCTATCTCCTGGTGAAATTACTGATATATCTCTTGGAGAACTAGCTATAATTTTTATTGCAACCATTGAAAACAATATTTTCACAGAAAATGAGTGATAGAAGTACTCTTATAATCTAATCCTGAGCAGAAAAAAATCAGGAACAGAGTGATTCTGATTTGAGGATGATTCTGAGGAAAGACACAGCTGGGAAAATGGCTAGAGGCTGTACTGAAAAGCAAGTCAGCAGATAGGAAGTCTGGCTTGTAATTTTCTTTCTCATGATTTTTGAATAGTTTTGATTTCCCATAGGAAAACATATCTTTATGATTTAAAAATACATATTGAAAGATTTTTAAAACCTCAATTTCTGCAGATGGTCCTATGGTCCTGTATCTGTGAGCTATGAGCAGCCTCAGGGAGGCCCAAGGATGGGCTCTGCTTGCTGTGGGTGCACCTTGCCTATATGCATTTCAGGACCTGGCTGCACAAATTCTCCAGAATTGTGACCATCCACCTGCAGGTTCTGCAGAGCCTCACTGAAGCTGCACAAAAGCATAACACAGTTGGCAGTGAGTTGGGAGGGAGGCGCAGTCCCTGGTCTGTCCACAGGAGCACAAGAAAAGACCCTTCAGGGGCATATCTGAGAGATTTTGGGAACAGCTGGCTAGTGCTTCCTGTTTCCCAAGACCCAAAAGAGCAGGTTAAAAACCTAGAATGCAAGGACACACTGCTCCTGCCAGAAGCTCTGGCCTATGGGAACTACAGCCAATGAAGCAGGTGGGTGGAGAAGCAGGGACCCTGTGGGGTCACATGGTTGCTCTGCTCTTCTCAGACACTAGATGTGTTTGCTGCAATGACTTGTGCTGAAATTCTGACAAGACACACCCTAAAGCCAAGTTCCCAGGCCTGGATGCATCTAGGAAAGAAGCTGTTTATACCACTGGAGCTTGTCTGCCCAGATTGGTACTTTCAAGACAGCAGGAGCACAGCCAGAGCTGTCACTGAAGAGGTCAGGTGAGACCCGGAGCCCGGCTCACCCTGGCATGCTTGGCCTGTGCTCATCAGTGGAATCCAGGTCCTGGTACAGTTGGCAGGAGGGTAAGCAGGTGCTCTTTCCATGGGAGGGGCTTTTTGTGCACTCACTCTTACATTGATGAACCATGTCAAGTGCCAGGCATCTCGTTAGTGCTGGAGAAACAGAAAAAACACATTCAGGAAGGCCATGGTGCCCCAGGACCACAGAAAGTCAGGCAGGTTTTTAAGCTGCACTTTGAGAACCACTTTGGTGGCAGGGAGCCATGAGAACAGACAGAGGCAGACAGGGCAAGCAGAGGGGCAGGCCTTCATGGTTGGGGAGGGTCCCAACCTGTGCTGGGCCATGAGGATCAAGAGGGACTCACCGTGTGCAGGATTATGAGATAGTGGGCACAGTGGCAGTACCTCATATGCTGAGGTAGCAAAGTGAGACCCCAAGTCCTGCCTGCATGGAGAGCTGTGGGAGTGCTGAGGACAGGGCTGGTGGATAACTTTTCCTGTCAGTTCATCCTTCAGTGTTGCCTCACACCTGCCTTCTCATCCCCTCCTCCTGCCTCAGAGTCCTTTTTTGGAGCTGAGTGTATAACACCCTCTCTTGAAAGAACCCAGTGGAATCAGGTTTTCTCCATTGCACTCTTTGTGGAGCACATGCTTCTGGGGACCGAGAGCCAGATTCCTGAGCTGTGTCAGCTGGTGACACAAGTACATCTTTCACTAGACAATGTGAGCACTGGGCACTTCTCTTGGTGGAATGCAGAGTTTGGGAGTCCACTATGCCCTCACCTGCAGGTCAGTGCTGGGCCCTCATCCAGTCCCATTGGGGAATGTGGCTCATCAGCTGGCCATTGCATAGATAAGCTCAGTTCAAGAATTTGCCCTCCCTGATAGCTGAGTCAGGGCATATTACTTAGGGACAGGAATGACTGTACAGAAAGGGATTTCTTCAGGAACTTGCTTGCAGATGCTTTGCAAGAGCTGAAGGATTAGGCTCCACCCACCTACAGGATGACCTAGAGCAAGCCAGTAGCCTAGCCCTTGGGGCCAAAGTCACCATCATACTCGGCAGGATGACAGTGGTGCAAGAGAGTGCCACTGGAGCTGGGACATCAAAATATATGCTATCCATGGGACCATGGAAACAGGAAACCACTGAGCCTCTGCTCCCAACACCAGATAAAGCCAATGATAGCATAACCTGTGCCCCTCAGAGAAAGCCACCATCTCTGTAGCCAGGCTATCCAGTAACAATGGTCACTCAGCACAACAAGGTTCCCACCTCTTTTACCCCGTGGCCTGGGCTAGGGTAATTGTTTCATGATCTCATCCCATTGCCCTCCAAAGTGTCCATTGTCCAGGTGTCTGAGAAAGGCAATTATAGACAGGTATGTAGCCTTTGAAATGCAGGCAGGTACACAGAAAGAGATGGGCATAAAAACTTGACCAAAATGTCAGAGGCCTTGTGCAGGACAGCCTGTGTAGGCCAGGGCTTGCTCACAGCTCCAAGGAGCCAGGTGCCCATATTGCTTCCAATTTGATCCTCTGTCCTCCTTTACATCCAACTTCCAGCTGCTGATCTTTGAAGCCTGTTCTTGCTGTCATATACTGGAGAGAAAAAGAAGGGAGTGGCAATGCCAGGGATGGAACCAAGGGCTTGATGTATGCTAGGTTGGCTTCCTGCCACTGAAGCTTACCTCAGCTCCTGCACACAGTGCCTTTTAAACACAGCCCAGTGAGCACACTTTTGCATTCATGCACACACACACACACACACACACACACACACACACACACACACCAGCTCATATTTCATGGCTCTAAACTAAGTACATTGGCCTCATCTAGTTGAAAGGCAGCGAGAAACTGTTTGCAGAGTGTGCTTATGTACCATTAATCATAGAGGGTTTTATTTTTCCCTTGAGAAAAAGGAAAAACAAGTTTTATCACTCTGCTGGCAAAGGAGAAACACAAGGGACTCCTGTCCCAGAGGCATCCTTTACTACCTTCCCACATGGCCTGAACACAGTTCTCTCCAAGTTTTACTGTCCCATGCAGCACCTTCAGACCTCTGGAGATGTACTGGCCACTCATCCAGGTCCAGTGTGGTCTCCGGTGGTCAGGTAGCCTGCTAGCTGACAGATGGGTCTTCTGATCCTGAGAGCCAGCATGTGGATGTTTATAGATGGTGGGAGACTTTTTTCCCCAATGAAATGACTTCAAAAACTTCATGGGTTTCTGGATCACTTTCTTCTAGTCAGATCCCTGTGCAAATAATCTCAACCACAGATGGTACCCAGTTAGTTTACAAACTTAAAGTCTGTGCTGTACACTGGCCTCTGCTCTGTGTGTCTCCTCCAGCTACAGAGAAGCTCCAGGGCCATTCATTGGCTACCTGATGCCTGGGAAGGGTGCTGTCGTGCATTGATCTTTGCTACAAGTTTCTCTTCTCTGGCTGGAAGCTGAGGGATGCCTGAGAACTCCAGTCAAACCTCCTGCAGACGGCCACTTCAGAGCTGCCCCCTACATTTAGCCTATACACCCTGGGTATTGGTAAAAGCTGACAATAGCCAGCATGTGATGGGTATTCAAGTCTTCTTGTCAGCTCTGACAGGAGGGTTAGACATTGTACACAGAGGTAGCTGTTAGGCAGTAGGCCAGCTGCAGAGAAAGACGCTAGGGAGACCAATTCTTGTGACTCATGCATATTTTCTACAGGTAACTGGGAACTGGCTTTCCCTTCTGTCCTATCCCTAATGTTCCTAACTATCACCCCACAACTGGGCCCCTGCTGCTTTTTTTAAAAAAAATGTGCTAAAATACCCATTACACCAAATGCACCGTGTAACCACTTTTAAATGTATTGTCAGTGGTTTCAAGCATAGAGGTGTTACACAGCCACCAGATCCTGCTCCAGAGTGTCCTCACCTTCCCCACCCAACAAGGACTCCCCTGCCCCACCCCAGCCCCTGGAGATTCCTGCTCTACTTTCTGTCACTCTGACTGCCTCAGATACCTCACATAAATAGAATAGCTCAGCATTTGTCTGGCTTGTGTCACCTAGCATGATGTTTTCAAGGTTCATCTATATGGTGAAATGTATCAGCATTCAACTTTCTTATAGCTAGATAATGAATGCTACTATATGGGTGGATACTGAGACTGTCCACTCATATGTTAATAGACACTCAGGCTGCTTCCACCTTCTGCATCTTCTGGCTGTTATGATTGCTGTGAACTTTGGTGTTCATCAACATTTGAGATCTGCTTTAATTCTTTTGGATATATACCTAGAAGATGACTCACTGTATCAATTTATTAAATTTTTCTCTCTCTCTTTTTGGGGGGTAGGTGCTGGAGATTGAATGCAGGGGTGCTCCACCACTGAGCTAAATTTCAGCCCCTTTTAAAATTTTGAGTCAGGATTTGGCTAAGTTGCTGAGACTGGCCTTGAACACATGATTCTCCTGCCTCAGCCTTCTTTGTTGCTGGGTATGTGCCACCTTGCCTGGTTCAGAATTTTGTTTTGTTTTGTTGGGTTTTTTTAAATAATGAACATTTCAATTTTTTAGAATACTTTTATTTATTTCTTAATTTTAATGTGGTGTTGAGGATAGAACCCAGTGCTTCACACATGCTAGGCAAGTGATCTACCACTGAGCTTCTAACCTGGTCCTCAGAGTGTGCATTGCCATAATAGTTAGTTTTGTTGAGCACCTTTTCTTGTGCTTTTTGGGTATTTATGTATCTTTGAAGAAATGGCTAAGTCTTTTGCCCATTGCTGAGTTTGTTTGTTAATTAACAAATCAAATTTATCAGGATAATTAACACACATCATTTCCAAATATGATAAATTCTGGGAATTCAAGGATAGCTCAAAAATATCTATAAATATCATCAGTTATATAAGCTAAACAATAAGCTCTAAGTGATAATTCCAATAGGTATAGAGAACATTTGACAAAATGTATAATTTAGAAAAAATATAACCTCAGCAAAGTAGAAATAGGGATCAGTCTTTACTTGTATAATGCCCAGTGGACTACTTCCTATAGGAACATCTGTACTAACATTGATACCACAGGTTACCAGTGACAAGTTCTGCTTCCTCAAATGTTGAAGTTTGAACATTAGAGAAACATGCAGAGGCAAGTGTACAAAGCAGGGTTTATTTAAAAAGGGATAACATAGACTTCTCCCAGGAGGGACAAAGGGGGCCATAGCCAGTATCCTGGTATCCCAAGAAGTGAGGGTGTTCTGCCTTTTTATATGTCCTAGGCTTTCTTTGTTCTCCAGATCTCTTCTCCCTTATCTCTCTCCTTCCTGTGTAAGTGACAAGGCTCAGGAGATGGATGGCCAAAAGGTGAGATGCAGATAGGCTGGAGGAGCCAAAGCAGAGTGATTTAGGCAGAAAGAGGGCTTATTAAATCTCCCTATATATCCCTGGGACGGGTTACCTTAGAAACAGGTTGGAACAGGGCGGGTTATGTTGATAAGGGTGGAGGAAGTGTTCTGAAGGAATTAACATTTCAATCCTTCCATTCTCTGGATTGACCCTTGCCTATCTGAGTGTCTAATTCTGGCTTCAATATTATACCTGACCACAAACTCTCAGAAACAGCCATTAAATCATTAAATTCACTGTCCTGCATTGCTGGAGATGTGCATTTCTAAATGAAAGTCCTGGAGACACTTTGATTTATTTTGTGGTGCTCAGGTGGAACTCAGAGCTTTATTCATACCAGCATTCCCCAGCCCAAATTCCTGTTTTTACTGAAGCAAACATATGCTAGAGTATTAGTACAGCACTGAAAATCACTTTCAGAATTGTGAAAACCCAAATACACATTAAGTATCCCTTATTGGAAACAGGTATCTGAATTTTCATGGGTGCTGCCATACAGTGGTTAATGCCAGTGATCTGCAGGATGTTTACACAGGCACAGAAAACCTCAGAGAAGCTTAGGAATGTGATTACCTGGGAGCCAAGGGGGAACTTGACCAGAAAGGGCAGCCTGTGTTGCAACAGATGAATTTATATGTGCTGTTGCTTTAAAATATGATCTAACCATGGGTGGAAGTACACACCTACAGTCCCAGCTCCTCAGGAGACTGAGGCAGGAAGATGGCTTGAGTCCAGGAGTGTGAGAGCTTAGACAACACAGCAGTAAATAAGTAAATAAATAAAATAAGACCTAAAGCCAATATTAAAAAAATGCAGAGCTCTCTCAGAGCTTAATGGTATATAGGTTTCTTTGTTTCCTTTTCTCCTTTTTGATACTGGGGTCCAAACTCAGGACCTGGCATATTGCCAGGCAAGTACTCTACTACTAAGCCACATCTGCAGCTCACCTTTCATAGAATTTCATTAACAGGTGAGAAGTGTTTGAAAGGGAAAAAGTGAAAAGATAAAAGATTAAGGGAATTCTGTGACTGCTAATGACCAACTCATGGTCTTTACCTCCAAGTATGGTTGTCAGCTTTGGGTGCTCACCTCAGTGACAGGCAGCACACACTCAGACCTGCCCAAGCTGTAAATAACAGTCCCTTCTTGGATTCCTCCCTTCCTCTCACATCTTGTCTGATGTCATCTTCATAGTTTCAGCTTTTTAAATCTTGCTGGAATCTGCCCTCTTGTCTGCCTCCCCTTACCCTCTTCCCTGTCTGTTCTGCCATCTCTGCCTCTGTAGGTTACTAAGGCAAATGGCCATGGGCTCCCCACCCCAAATCTTACTCCTTGATACACAAGGCTAGGAGTAATTTCCTTTAAAAAAAGTGGAATCATGTCACCATAAGTCCTCTTAACTGGACTTCAGTGTCCTTCCTATAACCTCAAGGTAAATCAAGTAAACACTTATTGACAGTGGCTTGCAGCCCTTTGTGATCTGTCCCCTGTTTGATATGACCCTGTAGGCTGGGCTCCCACCACTACTATCTTTCCCACACCCTATTCCCTACACCCACAGTCCTCTCAGGTTGGCTTAATTAGAATTTCTCCACACAAGCTCCAAAAACCAGAGAGCAAGAAAGGAAAGCCCCCTCTCATTTCCAAGGCCTATGACATAAGATGAGCCTATTACAGATGTCACTGTGCCCCCTGGGGAAAATGAACAGACCAGGCTGCAAAGTAGCTCAGACCAGGGAGACAAATGAAAAGAGAGTGAAGAGCCCCACACTCATATGCTGTAGGCAGAGGTTTACCTATCTGCTCTAGAGCAGAGGTTGACCTATATGCTCTACCAGGTTATAACCAGCCACCCTCTTCCACTGTGGGGTAGGGTCTTTGGGGTTTGAAACAGTCTGTTTGCCAGAGAAGCCTAAGAAAAGGAGCTGAACTTTAAAAGCTTTCTGGGTTGTTCCCAGTCATTGCAGAATGCCCGGTCCATCTGAGCCCTCTGTCCTCCACACCCACACCTCCTAACATCATGGGAAAAGTCTTCAGAGTCAGTTCATCTTCTGTCCTTGCAGCTGCACACCAGGGTGCACTCGCCTCCTCCCTCTGTGTCTCTATGCTATCTTGTCCCTGCAAACCCCTATTCTCTCAGACTTCCTAGCTCTGAAGGCATGCCCAACTTATTAGATGATTAGAGGTCTTTTCATAAAGTCAGTGTGGTAACCTCATTGTCACAGCCTCCAGGAGACCCAGCGTTTCTCATCTCTCCCAGTGTCCACATGATGCTGCCTTTATGCTAGTGCCTTCCAGTGCTTTGTCTTTGAGCCTCCAGCAGCCAATGCAAGTGGTGAAGTCAGCATTGACTTACAAGAAGGCCAGGAGGGAAGGGGCAAGCAGGGGTGAGGCTAACCACCACCCTTAGAACAGCTCCTGGAAAATGGAGTTGGGGATCCTCACACATACCAGTTCCCAGGTGGGCACGTTTGAACTGAGAACTCATCTTTGAACTCAATCCCCACCACCATTTGGGGGGAAGGTTATTTTGTCACTTCTTTCAAATCTTTTACCTTGCATATCCTACCCATGGGTGAGGCAGAGAAGGAGGCCATGGGTGGAGTAGAGATGGGAGGTTTGTTTTTGGTAGTGAGCAACAGGGCAGAGAAAATGGAGGCAGGAAGGAGGTGGCCTCAGGTGCCTGCTAGCCTGCATGCCTGATGGCAGTTGGTGTATGAAGAGAGATGAATCGTTAGCCTCATGGCCTTCCAAGAGTTGTCCTTCCTGGTGGATTTGGTGCAGTGGCTATAGAAGCCAGGCCTCATGCCCAAGGCAGATGCCTCATTTCAGGGCAGTAAAGTGGCCCCTCTGCTTCAGCCTGGTCACAGGGGGAGGCTCATGTGAGCCACCAATACCCAGAGCCAGAAAAGAAGAGAATTTTCTAAAAACCTGGACCCCTGTGGCAGTTCCTCTTTGTGCTGCCTCAAGGACAGCCCATACAGAGGAGTGAGAATCAGCTTAGCTGACCGTGACTCCCCAGTGGCTCTGTAGGTCCTCCTTGTGTGTGGAAATTTGATGCTCTACCATCAAGGTACTCTTGCTCCCAAAAGAGGTCAGGGTGGGTGCTTGGAAGGATGAAAGGGCACTTCCAACCCCATGGCAACAGCATCTGCTGCCAGCAGGACTTTGATGTCTCCATTCTGGACTCATTTTCACCATCAGGCCATGAGACACAGGACAGATCCCCCACCCAGAGAAGAGCCCCCTTTTTACCCCACCTTCACTGCCTACCCTCCTCTTCTCCACAGCACCCTACACTGGCCCATCTCCAGGACCATGATCCAGTGCCAACCTGGCCACTGAGAAAAGTCACAGGGTCTGAACTCAGAGAGCCCTACCCTCACTACCATCCATGAAGTGGACAGAATGGCCTCTTTGCATAATCAGGACTGTGGATGAATAGACCTTGGTCCAGGAGGGTGCTGAGGTTGTTGGTCATCCTGGACACTGCCCTTGGACCCCACAGCCCCAAAGCCAAAGGATAAACTCATGTTGACCTGGATGCTAGTCTTGAGAGCAGCAGGCTGCTCCTGGGCATGGGAACATATACATAGGCCTGAGGGCAGCAGCAAAGGGGACAGGAAAAAGAAAATTGCCAGAAAATGAAAGGAAGAAGAGGGTGAAGTGTTGTGAGGACGCTAATTAGGCTACTGGACCTGTAAAGGAAGAAGGCTTCCTCTGCACCAACCTCACCAATAAAGTCAGGGCACAGAGGGTCTTGGAGTCTGGGCCCTGAGTGCTCTGCAGGTCTGCAGATGGTGAGATTCTGTTAATCCCTCATACTGTGCCCATTTGCAGGCTGCATGGCTTACAGCTGGCCAACCCCACTTCACCAGTTCACTCTCCTCTGCCATATGCCAAGCTTTGGTGTGGCCTGCTACCTTGGTGTCTTCACAGAGCTGACCTGTTCTGGAGTGGCCAAGAAACTCCTGCAAGTAGATGGGCTGGAGAACAGCACCCTGCACAATGAGAAGGTAAGGAGGGCTGGACAGCCTGAGCCCAGCCAGAAGGTGCCTGGAATGGCCCTGGGGATGGGGAGGATTGGTCAGCTACCTTCTGCTTACCTCTGTGTGCCTAGATCCTGGCCTGGAGTAAAGCACACCTGGTGTTCTCTGGGTGCCTCCGTCCATGAGGCCCTGGGTAGTGCATCCTAGCCTGTAGCTTACAACCCCTTGGGCTGCTGGACTCCTCCCTCTGCTATTATTAGTCTTCCATCTCCACCTCTGTGCTGCTACCACACTCACATAGGTTACTGTAGATTTTGTTGTCCAGTCACCCCCATGCCATTCCAGCTGCCTGTCCCCCTAGCTCAGCCTCCAGACCCTGCTCATGGTGCTGCCTATGCTTTGGACTGCTGCTCCTGACTGTGACTACATCCACTCTTTCTCGCTCCTCCATCTCTTTTCTCTGGCCCTGCAAACTGAACTGGGAAGGTGACATTAACACTTTGGCCCTTCCATTGGACAGCAAATTCCAAGAGCTGAGACCCCATCTGTCCTTTTCTCCAGCTAAGGAGCCTGTGTAGAGCACTCACTCCATCAACATCAGTGGAGGGTACAGAGGTCCAGACTCTACCCAGGCCAATGTGATACACTCTGGGCTCACCTTTTCCCTTGCAAAGGAAAGTATGGAGGTGACCCACACATGCCCAATCTCCTGGTAGGAGAGGAAGCAGAAGGAAGGTAAAAGCTCAGTCCTGGCCATAGCCTGCTGCCAGGGTGGCCCCTTGTGCCCCAGACCACTCCTCTACTTACCAGTGCTGTGTTCCAAAATGAGCTGCTGCCCATCTCAAATCCTGTTTTAAGGTCAAGCCTTAGACACACTCAAGGCTGTCTCAGCAGATGGCTTTACTTGGGTACAGTATCCATCCAAGATACATCTCTTCTCTTTCCTGGCTTGTAACTAGGTTTTTAAGAGAAAGAGGCTCACACCAGCACTTCACCAAGGAAAGAAGTTCTTTTAAAGTTTTCTACCTATTTTGTAGATTCAGCTTCTGTGGACTGAAGAAGATACTTCTCTTCACTCAGGAGGCTCTGGCACTATCTTGGGAATGGTGACTGGCCTGGACCTTCACCCTACTCTGTGAGGTCAGAGGCAGTGCATGCACTCGCACACATGCACTTCAGACCCTCTGCTGTCAGCACTTGCCCACTGTGCCTGGGGACAGGCACTGGGAAGGAGCCTAAGGGACAGGAGTCCAAGAGTTTTCTGCTTACACTCAGGACCTCATCAGAGCCTTTAGCCCCTGTGGCTGGCCTGGACCCAAGGGCATGTGTCCCATATTTCTCTGACCTACCTTTTATGCTATAGGCCCTGAAGAGACACAGCCTTAGCACCAAGCTTCTTTACATTTCTGTGGGCCAAAAGATGAGCCTGGAGACATCCGTACACTTAACCTGATGCTGCTGCAGGTGCCAGATTCCAGAACCCTTGTACCAGGTGGGGTCCAGCACTTTCTCCTAAACTTCTCACCATTTGTCAGCTCAGTTGGGGTCACAGAGCAGTGGTTTGAGGACAAGAAGGCCCTGGGCTGAGGACAAGCCCATGGGCCCCTTGCTGGGGAACCTGGTGTGTACATATTGGTCCCTAGAGACAGGAGGGTAGACAGGAGGATGCAGAGTTCTCAGGAATTCTATACTGAGAATTCCCGGCCTGTACTTCAGAAGCCACTGTGCCCGACACTCAGCTTCTCCTGTACTTCAACCTCCTTCACCCAGGTACCAAGTTTTCTGGAGGATCATTTGATGTTATCTCTGATGGCAGGGTGCTCCACCAGTCCCCAATCAGGAGCTCAGAAGGAGCATTTCTTAGCTGAGGACCCATGCAGGAACACTTGGGGAGAGCACTGAGGAAGACTTATGGCATCAGAAACTCCAGGGTGTGGCTATACCAGGTACTCAGCACCTAAACTGGTGCTCAGAGGTCAGGGGATCAGCACTCTAATGAGCCAGTTGGCTCAGCTGAGAGGAACTCAGCCTGCAGCTGAGCACATGATGCCCACAGCTCACTTTCACCTTCAGTTATGATGAGGGGATGCCAGTCACATGCCAGTAAGTGTTCCACAGAAGCCATAAGGTGAAAATATAAGGGAAGCCATGATCAAGAAGATATCTGGCTCAGGAACAGCATTTGCAAAGGCTCTGGCTCAGGTAGGAGTTTGATTAGGCAGCTCAGCCAGATGATGGTGGGTCAGGGAGTGTATAAAGCAAACAGGAGCCAGTTTGTATCTTAAGCTTTCATGTTGTAGACTTCACTGCAGGAATTCAGAAGCCAGTGTTCAGGGCTTTCAGATCTGGCTTTTGAGGCAGCAGCTCCTTGTGTACTACCAGGCCCTTGGGCCTTTGGCAGGAGTTGGGGATATGGTCTGTACCTGCCTTTCACATCCAGCCTTGGAGACTGCAGAGAGGTGGGGCAGAGGGACCAGAAGCCTCCCCTCTCTTTCTGCTAATTCGGATCTCCCAACTTCTGGGTCTGTTGCCTGTACTGAATGGATGGAGGCAACCACCAAGCACATTCTTTTGAAAGTGGGCTTAAGCCCTGCCTGGGCCTGATTGTAGGTTGCAGAATGACCTCTAGGTGGCAACAGCAGCCTGCATACCACCATGGCTGTGTTCCTGGGGTAGCTTTGCAAAGAGGTGGTGAATGAGTGGGCTTGTGGATGTCCACTAGCAAAAGCCTCGCTCTCTCCCATCCAGGATGTTGCTGAAGTCTTAGGCTGGGCTGTCTAACCTGAGTACATCCCCATCCCCAAGAGGTCTTTTCTCTTCCATTCTTTTGCAGTGGCCTAATGAAAAAAAATCCAGGAGATTCTCTCAGAGGCCCTCAGCCCTAGAACTCTGGATTTTGCTATCCCAGACCTGCAGGGCAGGTCTCTGTCCTCTTCTCAGCTTACCAATGAATGACTCCTGTTCTTTCAGCTGAGGTGTCAGCCACATGAAAAGGACTTTGTCCACCTAGAAATAGACAGGGTCATGTGCCTTGAGCTGAAGAAGAGCCCACCAAGTCCTAAACTCACAAATCAGAGAAAAGTCCCTTGCATCCAGAAGCTCATGTCCCTGTATCTGCTGGGATGGGTATGGGTACTGCAGGCCTCACATTTTCTTTCTGGGCCTATTGGCCTCTCAGCCCTCCTAGATAATGTGAGAGATGGTCTTGGAATTGAGCCTCCCTCCTACTGCTTGGTGGACACCTGGTCATAGATACTGCTGCATTGCCAGTGCCAGGTGCAAATATTCCTGCCATGCTGGGCTGTTGCCTGTCAGACATTCACTGCCCACCTCACCTACTTCCCCAGTGAAGCAGAAGCCATTTGAGGATTAGCTGCTGCTGTCCATGAGTCATATGATCCCAAAGCTAAGCTAAACACATCTGAGCTAGGATCATGGGGGCTTCTTGAGGCCAGGGTCCCAGTTGGGACTGTGCCCTGTTCCATATTCCTTCTCACCAGGGTCTTTCCCAGTCTCCACCTGTGACACACAAGCCCTATTTTACTCTGATATCCTTGCTGAACATTCTATAAATGGCAGGAGTCACAGTTGGAATGACAGACTAGCTCTACTGGGAGTCCTCAAAAGAGAGTTGAGTGAAGTCTTTAGACTTCACTCATGTGGGGAGCTGCTCATATAGGGAGGACCCTAGGACCCTCTTCATCTGTCTCAGAGCCTCAACACTGAGGTTCTTGGCATCCCTGTCACCCACACACCAGTGGCTGTTATTCCTAATATCTGGAAAGCTGGGCCTGAGGTGTAAGGGTATCGCAGACTGTTGGTCAGGAAAGGTGTGTCCAGAGTCTGGCTCAGAATCGCCATCACATCTTACCAAGCTCTATCTCCTTCAGGGTGACATCTGCTCTTGAGAACACATTTGCAGGACTCTGGGTCACTTCATGCCATCTCCACAAGTTCAGAAGAGGTGAGCACTAGGGGAGGCTCAGGCTGCTCACAGGTGACTGCTTTCAGTAGCCAGCCTCTTTATGCTGCAGTGTTGTGGCTATGAACTGGCCAGGAACACAGGAGAAGACCTCTAGGTGGCAACAGGTCTCCAAAGGGGGAGAAGAGTGAGACAGACTCCTGGCTTTTGGGGAACTCTCTGGAAATAACTAACCCAAAACTTGTCTCCTTGCAGGGTTATCTCAGCTTCTCATGGTCCACTTTACATTCAAGAGACCCTGCCTTGTGTTTCACAGAAATGACATGGCCTCTGGTAGCTCTTCACAACTAGCTATATCACATGCAGCCTGGCCCTCTTTTCCTCATCTGTGAGGCAGCACAGTAGTTCTGGTCCCAGGTGTCACAACACAGTCCTGTTGTGAGGACTGTAGATGGGGTAGCAAAGTCCGATGGCAGCCTCACCACGAGGCAGGTACTGGATTGTATAGTTGAAGAAATTCAGGCCTAGTATGTAAATAAGCAGTAGCACAGGCTGCAGCAGCACAGGCTGCAGTGACAGCCTGGCTTCCAGGCCCTATTTCTGGCACTTCTTACTCCCTGAAAGAAGCTGTGTGAACACCAGAGCTCTTCTGCTCATTCCACTCTATTGAATATAAACCTGCATCCACCTGCTCTGTCTTTTCTTTCAGAATTCATTTTTAACTTGTGCCCCACCAGCCATAGTGGGCCACAGTCGGGGTCCATGCTGGTGTGGTACTTAGGCCTGGACAGCACAAGTCATTCAAGAGCTGTGCATCCTCTATGATTATTTCTCTTCTTTTCTCATTTCCTTGTGACTGTCCCTAAGCCTTATTAAGCTGAGAGACAGGCCACTGGGACTGCCCAGCTTCACAGTTGAAGCTGTCAATCTAAGTACAGGGTGGGCCTGTCAACCTCTGGGCAGACGCATCCTCAGGCCTTCCAATGACCACACAGAGTCTTCTGGGCTGGCTCTGGCATTTTATGGTAGCCCTTTCTCCATATCATTACCAGGAACCAGAATGCACAGAGTCCTAAGGCATGACCCAAAAGAGGCCTGGGAGAGCCTGTAGACCACTAAGGACCACAGCAGAGGCCCCAGGGCAGGCTTGGAGGCTCACAGGAAAAGCAGGGCCAAGCAGAGTGGAGAGAACTGAGTGCTGTGAGCACTTGGACTGCTAACTTTCCACTCCACCCTCAGGAAAGTAGCTATGAGGACCTCACCCACCAAACCACAGGTAGAGGCCCATCAGAACATGGAGGAGGGTCCTGGACATGCCCATTGGAACACCTAGTATGGCCAGTGGTAGTCTATCCTATCCAGCACTGACTGGTGGATGTGGCCACAGTGCCCCAATAGGACAGACCTTCCCAGCGCCAGTTCCAGACCATAATGTGTCTACAATTGCCCTCCTAGAGTATGTGAAGAGGATTTATGTTCATGTGCACAATGGACCCAAAGCTGTGTGAATATCACAGCTCTCCTGCTCAGCCCATTCTTTGAATATAAACCTGCCTCCACCTGCTCTGTCTTTTCTTTGAAGGTTCATTTTTACCTGGTGCCCCACCAGCCATAGTGAGCCACAGAGGGAGTTCACACTGGTGTGGCCATGCTTCAGTACTCATGAGTCTGTCCTCAGCCTGGAATGAGGCCAAGGCATGGGCTGCCAGGGGTTCAGAGGATGCCAAACAGGAAGCCAAGTGAGACCCTGTGCCCACTGCCAGAGAGCTAGGGACACTCCTGCCACCCTCACCCAGAGGAACAGCCTCAAGCCCCGTCTCCAATGTGGGAAGGCAACTTGTTCCCTGCCTAGCTGGCCACTTTCTCTCTTTACCTAAGCTTAAAGTGGAAACTGAGAGGAAGGGCACAATGGATTGCCCACCTGTGACCTGCCTCATTCCCAGTCCTTCATGTACCAGTTTGCCCCCCAGACTCCAGGCTCCCAGAGTGGAGTTGGCAGAGAGTAGGTGGCTGCAGATCCTCTGGGACCCATTTCCCCAGTTCCAGATCAAGATGGAAGAAGGTAATCAACAATGGAGAAGAGGAGGGAGGTGTGTCATCTTTAAAGAAATGGAGGACAGTGAAAAATCATGTCCCTGAAGTGCCCCAGTCTATTCCCAAGTCACATTAAGCCCAGACAAGAATGTCCAGGTAAATGCCATCCTGAGGGACACTGACTCTCACACAGGGTATATAAGGCAGACCAGAATTCTCAGAATGAGCTGTTTTTTGTTTGTTTGTTTGTTTGTTTTTGTTTGTTTGGGTTTTTTTTGCACACAACCTAGGACAGAAGCTTTTTTGGATGCTTGTCATAAAAGAATAAAAGCAGATGAAGGACTCTAATGATGTCACTGCTGTGGCCTGACAAGTAAACCCCTCTCCCTGGATGACCGGCCTGTGTCGGGGGCACCGTGGAGATGAAAATTTCCTCTTGTTTTCCAGCTGCCATTGGACAAGGTATAAAAAAGAAAGATTTGCATGAGGTATACTGGGGCAGGGGGAGGGGGCACTGCCTGTCCAACTTGCTACCCTGGGCTTTCTCCATGAAAAGCTTTCAATACACCAATGTCCCTTGGCATGGTGGCACACACCTGTGATCCCAGCAGCTCAGGAGGCTGAAGCAGGAGGATTGTGAGTTCAAAGCCAGCCTCAGCAACTTAGTGAGGCCCTATCTCTAAATAAAATATATAAAATATCTGGGGATGTGGTTCAGTGGTGAGAAACCCCTGTGTCCAATTCTTGGTACCAAAAAATGTACACCAATATCTTACATGCCATATGTGCATAATTCCTTGGGTCTCTCAGCAACCTGTCATATTACCCTAGTGCAACTGGGCTGTGGAGCAAACAAAAAGGCAGCAGGAAAAGAGACTCTGCCACATGCTGTGCATGATGGCTTCCTGATGAGCCCAAGGGACAGCCCAACATATCCTGACTAGATACAGTCCAGCTGCCAGGCACCTCATGCAAGGCAGTGTGCATTGAGTGTTTAGCACCCCCTTGGGGTGGGTCTACAGTAGCCTCTGAGAAAGCTGACCACCAGCTCTCACTTAGAACCTGTTTTCCTCATAAGGTTTGGCAGACATTAGATGTGCAACTACATATGAAGTCTCTTGGACATGCAGAAAATCCCCAGTAAGTGAAGTGTGGATGAGCAGGAGTTTAGTCCCAGGCTGGGCCCAGGAAAAAGATGGTGGGCAGAGGGCTTGCACCTGTGCACTGAGCACCTGTTCATGGGTCAGCCTCTTAGCCAAGCCACCCAGTGGAATTCTGTCAAGGGTGTTAAGGAAACAGGACCATAGTGAAAGCACCCAGAACTGTCCTTCTAAAATGTCACTTGCCCAAGCAGACCTGAGCAAGGCTCTCCAGGGGACACATGACTGCCACAGGCTTGGGCAGGCATTGCACACACAGAGAGCCAGGAAAAAGGTGGAACTCTCACCCAAGTCCAAGGGTAGACACAACTTTGAGGACCCCTTCCCACTGAGGATTGGAGACATTTGCCTGTCTTTTAAGGAAAGAGGGCACCTAAGTTGACAGCAGAGGGGGCAGAGCCAGGTGGGGAGATATAGGGGCTCCAGGGGACCTGAACAGAGAGAAACTAGTTGCAAAAGACACTAGCAGTGTCCAGATTCCTGTCTGTCTCCCCCCCCCCCAGGTACTCATGGGAAAGCTGGCAGCTTCAGTCCAACCCCCCCACCCCCAGACTCTGGGCTGCTTAAGGGGGTCAAGCTGGTGCCCCTTGGCCTCTTCCTCAACATCTCACTAGAGCCATGGGCCTCCTGGAGCCGGCCCTTCAGGGCCTCAGAGCAAGCTCAGGCTGCAGGGGAGACAATATACCTCTTAGATCCCTAGCACAGGTCCCCAGGGTGTTGCTGTCCTGCCTCCTCAGAAGAGGGTCTGAAGGGCTTTGCCTGGTGCTCTGTGTCCTGATGGGAACATCTGTGTACAGGTTCTAATTCATATTTTTGCTCTGTGTGCTGGGATAAGTTACTTCACCTCTGTGTGCCTCTTTCCCCATCAGTGGGATGCTAGGATCAGTGTCTCCAGAATAAGCTGTGTGTTTGGGGGGCAAGATGGGGTGTCTGCACTTTTCCCTCCAGGCACAGTACCCCAGATGTAGACACACCTCTCTTGCCCAAGAAAGCTGTCTCTAATCCCTCATGAAGGTCTTGGGGCACCACCAGGGGCCTGTGTGGGATGGGGGCTCACCGACCTGGCCCACCTGCCCCAGCAGCAACCCAGGCAGCCCAGCAATACCCACTGTACTCCCCTGGCCATGCACTTGGTGGAGTTTTGCTACCCAGATTTCTGTTACTGTGGTAAAATAAGTGAGACAATTACCTTAAAAAGAGGGCATTCATGTTTTCCAGAGGTTTTAGTTCATGCCACCTGGTCCTGTGGCATGGTGTTCATGGTCACCACAGGTCCATGATGGGCCTGTGGCAAGGCAGCACATCATAGCAGGAATGAAGCTGCTCACCTCATGGCAGCCAGGAAGAAAACAAGAAGAGACCAGGGGCCCACTCTTCCCTATCAACCTAGGACTCCTACTAGGCCCATTCTCTACAGGTTCCACTACCTCTGGATAGAACCATGGGCTGGGGATCAAGCCTAACACATAGGCCTCTCAGTGACACTCAAAGTCCAAACAATGGCACCACTGGGCTGGGCTGTCTGCCTGGACTGCAAGATGCTGGTCAACCTCCTCCACCTTCACTGCTTATCAGTTTCTGTTATCTTCCCCTGTCCATGGCTCCCAGCATGAGCAGTAGACCCCTGAGCACAGAGTGGAGCCATCCTCAAGCACACTTGCTCCAGGCCTATCTTTTGACCAGGTTGTCATCCTCCCTGGGGATTCCTCACAGTCTCTCATGTGGGTGAATCCTGGAGCAAGAATGTGCAGGTGTACAAGCCAAGTCATCCTATGTATGATCAGAACTCCAGGTCACATGTGACAGAAACTACCTGAAGCAAAAGTGAGTCCTGTGTGTTGACTCCAGGGTGATTCACTCCAGGGCCTTCCAGCCTCCTGGCTCTTTACCATCCCTGACCCATGGGGGTTCAGCAGAAACTCTAGATTTCCTCCTTCCTGCATCTAGTGACCTCATGCATGTGGATGTTCTAACTGAATGGCTCCAGCTAAACCCACAGGTGGTGTGCCTTGACTGGCCCAGCCTGTCACAGGCCTTTCCCTGAGCATGTCACTGTGGCTTGGGGTGGCCAGAGCCAGGGTCAGACCCAGCCTTCACCCACCCATGGAGATGGGGTTTCTCAGTGTAAAATCAAAGCTATGTTGCGAGAGAAAAAACATCAGGTGGGGAAACTGAGGCTGGGGCTTTTTACAGAAGTATAGAAGCCTCAGGGACTCATGAAGCTTTATTCTGAATGCCTAGTAAGGCACCGTCTCCTCCCACTAGCACCCTGTCCCATCCCCTGGTAATTCTCTTCCAATGCCAGCAGGGAAAATGTGTTTAGGGCCACATTATTAACTTGCCAATCTCATTTATGGGTCACAAATGCTAAAGGCTTAGACGATCCACTTATATAATGAGATGTTCAGGACAAGTTACTTGGGGAAATGTCAGGCAGGATCCATCATACTCATAGGGAGAGAGAGACAATCAACCAGAGCAACAATTGGATTCAGCCTCCAGCAGGGCCAAGAAGGAGGGCAGGGCCTCACTGTTCCCTTTACTGGAGCTAGGAACGCTGGGCATGCACTGTGGTATCTGCTACCTCATTTATTTCTTTGTCACCTGCCCAAATGAGTCATGGCTGAAAGAGGGGAATAACAGAAGACAGAGCAGTGCTGAGGAGGGACAGATGTTCAAGCAGGTGGGCAGAGATCAAGTGCCAGACTCAGCTCTTGCCTCTCTGGCCAGAAACACTCATGTGTTCTGGGTGCCTGGGATGTGTCTCCCAGATGAGGAGACACATACCCTACCCATGGCTTTGCCTATGGTAGAGCCCCAGCACCTCCTCTGGTGCAGTAGATAACCCCACCCTGGTCTACTCAGCAAGTGATTGAGAGCTACCAATTGCCAGCCCTCCAGCCTTATATCTATTCATGATACTGACATATGGTATCTCCACATAGATCCACTGGTCCAAGGATGCTGCTAATTGAGAGAGTAAAGCATGTCCTCATTAGATCCCTGCTGAAGCAGAACAAATGTAAGATGCTAGGGAGCAGAGGGCAGCCTGAGGTATGTGTCCGCATGCAGCATTGCAGGGGTAAGGGAGGAAGGAAGGGGCAACATGGGCAGGCTGCAGGCTTGGCAGTCGGTTCTGGGTCTCAGAAGACTCCTGGGCCTCAGTTGATGAAGTCCTAAGGAACTGGGTTGACCATCCTGGCCCAGGCAGGCTGGCTTGTAGCAAGACCTCAGCTGACAGCAGGCCCCATCATCTCCCTTCATTTCACACCAAAGAAATGCTGAGCCAGTGACCATAGATGCACCAGAGGCTCAGCAGCCCAGCAAATAAGGCCCTAAAATGTTCTAGTTCTTTCTCCAACAAAGACATTCTATCTCATATTGAACCAAAGTCCTGAGAGCTCTAGACCAGAGTCTTCTGTTTTTATTGGGGGCAGCCTGGACCCGTATCAGTGATTATGGTATTGTTACTCACCAGTGCTTTCCCCACCAGGCCCCCACTCCATTCTGTGGTCCCTCTCCAGTGCCCAGCTGAGGATTAGCCACCAAAAAGCCCTACTCCTGGGACTGCAGAGGGCAGAGCTTAGACAAAAGTCAGGGTCTCAGGGTCCTAAGCAGCCTTTCCTCCCCACTCAGGTCTGGAGCTTGCTGCCTGGAAAGAGGCTTCTTCACCAACTGGCCACCTGCATCCTAAATGACCAGTGGGTTTGAGATTTGTGGCCACCACCTCCCAGGAGGTGTAGGACCATGGTCCCCTGACCTAGTATGACCATCTGCCCCTGCAGTGATAGGAAGTTAGAGGAGATGGAGATGGGATCCAGGACATGAAAGGCTAGGATGCTCAGGCTGTCTAGGGGAAGCGCTGGGGGTGGGGCTTGCCCTTGGATGCAGCTGAGCTTCTGAACGTCTGGGACACTAGAAAGCTCAGGATGCCCTTCCATTGGCCTGTGCTTGCTCTCTGTGAAGTGGAAGTCTCATGGGGTATGACTGAGTGTTTCACCTACTCCTTCTTGGCAAGGGTAGATCTGGGGCCTGGAACTAGCACCCCAACACTGTGGGATTTTCACAGGGAGTCAAGCAGGGGCAGAGTCTTATCCCTCAAGGGTGCAGCCTGCTAGAGAGGGGCCCTCATCAACTCCCTCCAGGCAGCTGGAGTGAAGGGCTACTGCCAAGACAGCTCTGACTCTAGGTCCATCAGCACCGTTATTCTAGCCCTGTTGGGCCATCTGGGTGTTCTGACTTTTCCAGCCTCACCCTGGACAAGGTGCTTCTGTCCCAACAGAATGTATGGGGGGTCTCTGCCCCTGGCCCTGGCCCTGGCTGACAGTGTTCACATCTGCTGAAGGTGCTGGGCAACCACATGTCAGGCAGTGCTGTGCAATGAGGCATCTGCTGCTACCATCTTGGGGCAGATGACTGCCAGTGAGCTAAGTGTGTAAAAAGGAAGGGATGCCATAGGAACCCTTTCTTGCAGGGAGAATGGGGTGGAAGAGGCAGGCACCTGTTAGCTGGAGAAGCAGGGACCACATCTAAGGGAGAGTTCTGGGATCACATGGGCTCCAAGGTTGGAGTGGGGACCAGAAGCCAGATCACAGGTAGCTTGGGCCCAGCCTCAGAGAGGGTGCAGGACTCTGCAGGACAGGATTGGCATGCCCTTGTCATGCCTGTTCTGGTGGTCTTAGGCATGTCCCTTCCCTCTCAGTTCTTTAGGGCCTGAAAGAAAGTGTTGGTATTTTCAAGTGCTTTCATTTCCTGATCCCTGAGATTGGAAAGATAGGGGCTTCATCAGCACACACATGCTTGCCGTCTGCAGGATCCTCTGGCCAGGAAGTGACAGGACCCCAGCAACCCTACTAGACTCCCCTCAGGGTGTGCAGGAAGGGCCTCCACCCTGCATCCAGAGGCTGAGGCTCCTACAGAGCTTTAAGTGGTGGTCATTGAGGTCTCCATGCAGAGCAAGACCCTTTGTCAGCTTTCCTCATCCTCCTAGGTTGCAGCAAGAACCACATGGTAAAGGGTATGGCCAGGATGCTGGGCAGGAAGCTGACTGAAATATGAGATCCTGCCTGCTTTGTTTGCCTGCAAAGCCAGTCCACTGGACCCAGAAACCCTCAGTGATATTGGGCCCCAAGGAAATAGAGGTGTGAAATTTCATCAAGGAAACAGCCCAGTCACCAAAGCCTTGTTTTGGTTGGAAGGGTCTGAGGCTAGAAAGAAGGCCCCATGGGTGTTCGCAGCCGCCGCCGCGCCGCCGTCGCTCTCTAACGCCAGCGCCGCCTCTAGCTCGCCGAGCTCCAGCCGAAGGAGAAGGGGGAAAGGAGGTCTTTCTACCATGGCTCGTACAAAGCAGACTGCCCGCAAATCGACCGGTGGTAAAGCACCCAGGAAACAACTGGCTACAAAAGCCGCTGTAAGAGTGCGCCCTCTACTGGAGGGGTGAAGAAACCTCATCGTTATAGGCCTGGTACTGTGGCACTCCGTGAAATTAGACGTTATCAGAAGTCCACTGAACTTCTGATTCGCAAACTTCCCTTCCAGCGTCTGGTGCGAGAAATTGCTCAGGACTTCAAAACAGATCTGCGCTTCCAGAGCGCAGCTATTGGTGCTTTGCAGGAGGCCAGTGAGGCCTATCTGGTTGGCCTTTTTGAAGACACCAACCTGTGTGCTATCCATGCCAAACGTGTAACAATTATGCCAAAAGACATCCAACTAGCACGCCGCATACGTGGAGAACGTGCTTAAGAATTCACTATGATGGGAAACATTTCATTCTCAAAAAAAAAAAAAATTTTTTTTCCTCTTCTTCCTGTTATTGGTAGTTCTGAACGTTAGATATTTTTTTCCATGGGGTCAAAAGGTACCTAAGTATATGATTGCGAGTGGAAAAATAGGGGACAGAAATCAGGTATTGGCCGTTTTTCCATTTTCATTTGTGTGTGAATTTTTAATATAAATGCGGGGATGTAAAGCATTAATGCAAGTCAAAATGTTTCAGTGAACAGGTTTCAGCAGTTCAACTTTATAACAATTATAAATAAAACTGTTAAATTTTTCTGGACAATGCCAGCATTTGGATTTTTTTAAACAAGTAAATTTCTTATTGACGGCAACTAAATGGTGTTTGTAGCATTTTTATCATACAGTAGATTCCATCCATTCACTATACTTTTCTAACTGAGTTGTCCTACATGCAAGTACATGTTTTTAATGTTGTCTGTCTTCTGTGCTGTTCCTGTAAGTTTGCTATTAAAATACATTAAACTATAAAAAAAAAAAAAAAAAAAAAAAAAAACAAAAAAAAAAAAAGAAAGAAAGAAGGCCCCATGGGCAACCCCAGAGTCCCTGCTGTAGAGTAATGCACACTCAGGCCACAAGGGCTTCTTCTTGGTGACAGAGAACATGGCAGGATAGCCTGTACTCAGTCCTAATGTTCTGGACTTGGAGTCCTGGGCTCTCAGCCTCCTGTAACCAGCACACCACAGTAGGACAGAAAACTGGGGCTAAGAAAGCCTGAGTCACTTGCCCAGGTAACTCAGGGCTACTTATTGCCAAGCTGCACTATGAATCTAGGTTCTGGTCAGCTTTCATGCAGCCCAAGGTATGTAGACCTGTAACACCAGACCAGAAGAGCCTACATTCTCTGGATGGTCTGCCAGCTGCATCCAGAGGTCCAAGGGAACATGACAGGTGGGCCCATTTCCCCTTTTCCCACCTTCCAGTAACCTACACCCAGCCACTGACCATGTGCCAAAGGTCTCCGCCTGCTGTGACTCAGCCCAGCTGTTACTCAGCCTCCTGTTTGCTGGTTCTTGCCTGTTTTTAACTTTTCAAAGTATGACTTCACCATTGAGTCCTGGCAGGGTGACTTCTGCAGCTCTGGCAGGTCCTCCTCTCAAGCCTCAGTCCATGCATGCCCAGGAGTGTCCTTGGCTTCCTCTCACCAAGTGGCTGAGAATTAGATGCTGGGATGAGGCATCCTTGGACTCTGGTCCTGGACAGACTGTCACCCCCAGGGCCAGAAGTCTGTTCATAGTCACCCTTCCTAGGTGCCTCCAAATCCAAGGGCCCAATGTCCGTGACATCATAGATTGAAGACCAAGAGGCCAGAAACCCTTCAAGAGAGGAGCACCCAAGAGTCCCCTTCAGAAGGAAGAGGCAAGAAATGGGGTTTGTCATGGGAAGGCTCAAGAGGTGGGTCAGTGCCATGAGAGGCCGGAGCATCATGTGGATAAGGGCTGTCCCTGGGGGAAGGCAGCTTCCCTGAAACTCAGCACGGGCAGTAGAGGCTGCTGTTTTGTTAGGCACTGAGCCCCATGTCCTTAGGAGCCAAGCAAGAAAGGACAGCCCTGAGGCAGATGGGATCCTTCTCAGGACTGGGCCCAGCATGGTACAATTGGTGGAGTGTTAAAAGTGGAGGTTTGCCATGTTGAAGTTGAGGCCTGGGTTTAGTCTATGTGAACTCATTTAGGATTCGTGTCTCTCCTCATTCCGAAATGGACTTATTGTCCCCCTTGAGGGCAGTGCTCTGGTGCCAATGAGACAATGTGGGAGCCACCAAGTGTAGAACCGAGTTCTGATCCCTGTATCT
Source organism: Ictidomys tridecemlineatus (assembly GCF_052094955.1). Lineage (NCBI taxonomy): Eukaryota > Metazoa > Chordata > Mammalia > Rodentia > Sciuridae > Ictidomys > Ictidomys tridecemlineatus. Next base: position 18,394,656 of record NC_135492.1, on the reverse strand, counting down.
TGAAGGTTCTCCATCTTTGAGAAGATTTGCTGCCCAAAGGGGCCTGCTGAAAAGGAGTTGGCCTACACTCCACAGGGGATCTGGGAGGAGAAAAAGAACTGCTTTGGTGACAGGTAGTGAGGGATTTACTATGTTTTAAATGCAAAATCACAATAAACTGCAAACAATTCATAGGAAATAAAATTGTACATGACAAAAAATGAGATATTTAATATCTACTCCTAGTCTGTGGTTTGTTTCTTCATTATCTTTTTTTTTCTTTTTCAGACCATAAGTTATTGATTCATTGATTGATTCATGCATTATTTGTGATGGGATATCATTTTGTTGACAGGCTTTCTTTAAACTCCTGGACTCATGCATTCCTACTACCTGAGTCTCACGGGTTCTTAAAAGTTTTAAATTTTATCAAAGTCCCAATTTACCAGTATTTTCTTCCATGGATTATATGTTGATATTGAATTAAAAACCTACTGTAAAAATGCAAGGCTACCTAGATATTTTCTCATATTATTTTATAAATGTCTTACAGATTCATTTTTAAATTTAGATTTACAAATTTAACTCATGGAAGTAAAGAGCAAAATGATTGGTATCAGATACTGAGCTCAAAATAGACACATCCACCAGTGGAATATCATAGAAGACACTGAGATAAATCCACACACGTAGAATCATCTGATCCTTGACAAGATGTCAAAAACATACATTGGAGAAAAGACAGCCATTTTAACAAATGGTGTTGAGAAAATGGATAGCATATGCAGAAGAATAAAATGAGACTCTTATATATTTAAAAATAACTAGAAGTAAGTTTAAAATGTTTCACCACAAAAATATAATAGATGAGCAATGAACTAGATAGATAATATTAATAAGCTTAACATTTGAATCATTCTACATTTTGTGTGTGTGTATAAAATCACACGGCACCCCATAAATATATATAAGTTCTCTTCTCAAAACAATGTAATAAAAATTAGATCTAAGACACAGGTTCAGTTAATATTCATTGAAAGAAGAAAGAATTGTATTAGTGTTATGATTGGAATCTAGAATGTTCCCCACAGGGCTCATGTGCTGAGAGCATGGTCCCCTGGGCATCAAGGTTCAGAGGTGGAGTTTCTAGGCAGTAACTGGATCATGAGTGCTCTGACCTCATCATGGGATTAATCCATTGATAGCTGAATGGACTTCTAGAAGGTGAGACCAAATGGGAGCAAGTAGGTCACTTGGAACTTGGCCTGAAATTTATCTTCTCCACAGCCCATACTCTCGCTCTCTTTCTCTGCTTCCTGGCTGCCCTAAACTGAACAGCTCTTCTTCACTAAGCATGCTACCATGATATTCTGCCTCACCTCAGGTCCAAGAAATGGAACCAGCCAACAAAGGAAGTAGAGAAAGCAGTACTTAGAAGAAAGATTTTAGCACAGGATGCATATATCCAAAGAAGAAAGCCGTAACATCAATAATTTAAGGATCCATTTTAGGAAAATAGAGAAAGAGCCTAAGTAAATCAGGAAAAGATATAAAAATTAGGAGAAAAATCAATGGAGTTTTTTTAAATCAATATGAAAAAAGTCAACAAAATCAAAACTAATTTTTAAATAAGTTCAACAGAACATGAGCTTCTAGCAGGAAACTACAAACTGATTTCTCTGACAGCAGTGGAAGTGTAATAAAGTAAAAGCAGAGGTGTGTCCTGGGGGGAGGGGAGAGCAGGTTGTGTCCTGACAGGGCGAGTGCTGCTCATAGAATGAAGTCAGCAGAATGGAAGTCACCACCTCTTTCAAATGAAACATGACAGTGACTGAAGGGAGGGTGCAAAGGCACTCTTCTCCTGTAGCAGAGCAGCTGTGCCTCCTCTACTCACACCAATGTGACCCAGAAGAGGACGTGGAGCATCCCGCTTCATTTCTCATGGCACCTTCTGGCCTGAGATCCACTGTGCCTTCCTTAGCCAGTGAGGGGTCCCAGTCCCATGGGAGCTGCTGGGCCCTGGGTCTTCACCCTCCCACACAACCTCAACTGGCCCAAATAGCCTCCATCATCTTCCCAATGAATGCCCACCAGTGGCTGCATGGAGTGCCTAGGGAGGGTGGGCTGCCCACCTTCCAGGCTTCATCGCTATCAGAGCATTTCAGCAGACCTCAGAGTATTTGTGAGAACTTCCAGAACTGGCAGCTTTTCAAAATTCTAATTCACAGGCAACTTTCTGAGACTCTGGATGTGAGAGGACATTCCTGCTTCCTTGGGGGAGTATTCAACACAAAGACCCAGAACTCTTCTTGGAGCTCTGAAAAGAGAAAAACTGTGGGATGAAAAAGGAGGCTAACTGTGGGGAAACTTAGAAAGTTTCTGAGGGAGGAGGAACAAGCTGAGAGAGCTACATTCACTGCCACATTCATCTCACACCCATGCATAAAATGTGCCTTATGACAGTTGCCATCAATGCCTTGTAAGAGCAGCAATCTTTATTTTTAATGATCATCACCATTACCCAGAGGACCCAAGGTCAGAGCAGGTCCATGGGTTAATGTGGGCCAGGATTTGAAGTTGGATGTCTTGCTTCATATGTTGGTTCCTACTCTAGACATTTCATCTTAAAACATAGGTCTGATTGTTCATGGCACAGTGGATAACTGAAGCCCACAGCAACCATGGAAAAGACCCTGTGGAAGGGTTTGCAGGAATGGCAGCACACAAGCAACTTTGAACAGATGATTTTTCTACAAGACTGCAGAAATGGGTCAGGTTTCAGGGCCCAGACCCACTTGGGGGATCATGGTTTGCACAGCAGGGTTTGGTACAGTCTATCACATACCTACGTGTTGGCTTCGAGGAATCTAGCTCTCTAAATAGTGGTTCCCTCTAGCTGGTTGACAGGGCATTCTCTTTGCCAACAATCCCAGCACTCCAGCCTCCATACTCCTGATTCTAACTCTACCTTGAGGTTCAGGGTCAGGATAGAGAGGAATAACCAGCCCAGTAAAAAGGTCTCCCACTGCTTTCTTGGCTCTGCAGAAAGGAAAAGTTGCACTAGCCTCACTCAGGCCACCTGCCTGGGAACTGGCACCTTTTTACAGAAAAGAGTTGGTTATAACTCATGAAAGTGGCCACTACTTCAACATGATGTTCCAGAAGAGGGTGGCAGTGGGGAGTGCTTGGTCAGGGGAATCTAGCACCTCAGATGCCTCAAGGACATGTGTCTAGTCTTTACTGTATTTATTGTATTATTTTCTCTATGTAATTTTTGCCGTTCTAACAAGTGAAAAGAAGATAAAGAACCGGCCTTCATTGGAAGCAACCCAATGTTCTCAAATTAGCTTACTCTTTCACATGACCCATCTTGTGCCTTTGTCTCCCACATGATCCTTCCAAAGCTCATGGTCCTAGCCTCAGTATCCTTGAATTGGGTCAGGACCCCTGGTGTTCCCTGATATAAATAACATTTCTGACCAGTTTCTGGCACTTACCTAATCTGTGTGATTCTTGGCAGGGACAGGAGAGACCTGGAATAAGCTTGAGCTAGGGGCCCTGCCTGGGTCCCTCAGATCTGATTCCCTTAAGATGTTAGGTGATATACTGTGTCCCCAGAACTGTGGTTCGCCCTTGGGAGCAGCTCTTTCCTGGGACTGACCCAGCTCACTCCAGGACACAGCTCCATATCACTGCCACCATCTCCTGCCTGATATACCTGACCTGCTTCTCAGCTTGGCCTGTGCCTTTCTTACCCAAACTCCACCTAGGTATGTGGAGTTTGAGGCTGCAGGGGAGATGAAGGATCCAAGGATGCAGTTGTCAGGAGTTTTCCAGTGCCTACATCCTCCTGTCCCTTCAAGGCTGGTTCTTCCAAGGCCCCCAGTCCCTGAGGGTGTCCAACACCCAGGCAGAGTTTTCTCATTCCCACAGAAACTCATGATGGTAGTAAAGGAGGTCAAGAAAGGTTTTTGTCCCAAATAAAAACTTTTCCTTTGGTATCGGGGATTTTGTCTTGCAAGCACAACTGCCCCCTAGCATCTGAGGTCCCAGCCACCCTGTGTTTTGAACTCTGTATTAACTGGGCCTTGTACACAGCTCTTTTCTCTCATTGCTTGGCTGAATACTAATGCACCATCTGCCAGGAATTTAAGTCCTGGGTGGGAAGAGAAATGGATTATCAGTTGCTCCAAATATCCTCCCATGTGACTGTCCTAGATGTTCCATCTGGTGCACTGTCACCTCCCTTGGGTCCTCAGATCTGGTTGTCTTGGTGCATGGCAGATCAAGTTAGGTCCCCTGATCTCTGCCTTCTTCCAAGTGTTTAAGATGAAGCTGGATCCCCCATCTATGCACTGTTCAATCCCAAGTACCCCACCCCACAGAAGTGACAGGGCAAACACACCATCTGGACCCTCAGGCGACAGGGCAATGGATCCCATACCCCTGAATTAAAGGTAGTCCACGGTGGAAGAGGGCTTCAGAAATGAGGGACCTCTGCCATGCGGCCACCGACCACCGGAGCAGGAAGCCAGGAGCAGGACGCAGCCATAGGCTCAGATTTGTGCGCAGGGAGAGAAAAGACCAGCCCCCTGTGCTCCCCTCCTTCAAGCCACCAGTCCCTCTCCCCAGCTGCATGTCTCCTTAACCGTCACCCTGCCCACATTCGCGCACCTCCCCGGGTCACAGGAGCTCACCGCTGCCGCTGCTGCTTCGTAGCTCTGTGTCCTAAGTGACCTACTGAACACCCCAGGCCTCGATTTCTTGGTCTGCAAAGTGGGGCAATCACAGCAGAGCCGAAGGAGTTGACCGAGCTGGCCGAGTGAGCGGAGCGCGCAGGAACCCGAGTGGCCCTCCGGAGGCCGGGCTGTGCCATTCTTCCCCGACGCTTCCTTCGTCTCCCTCCCTTCCGAGCCAGGCACGGTGCTCTCCCACCCTCCCCGACACGTGAGCTGCTGCACTGGCTCACGCCTGGGTCACCTGGCTCCAGCGACAGTGGAGCCCCTCAGCGTGTCGCCGCCAGAGCTGCACAGCTGCGCTCGGGAGCCCTGGCTCCTCCCCAGGATGTAGCGCGGAGCCCGGCTCCAGAGGTCCCAGCTTCTCCTGGGGTGCAGCCTGGAGCCCCGCTCGGGAGCCCGACTCTTCCCCTGGGTGCAGCGCGCAGCGCAGAGCCCGGTTCCAGATGTCTTGGCCCCTTTCCGGGGTGCAGCGCAGAGCCCCTCTCCGGAGCCCTGGCTCCTCCCTGGATTGCAGCTCAGAGCCCCGCTCTAGAGCCTCGTCTCTTCCCAAGTGCTGTGCGGAGCCAGGGGCAGTGCAGGTCCTTGGGCTGCAACCCCGAGCGGTGGGAAGGCTCCAGGCCCAGAGCTCAGAGCCTCTGCGAGCCGCATATCACGGACCGGGAAACAAGGCGAGGCGGTGAGGCTGAAGGGAGGCGCTGGGAGCCCTGCGGCCAAGGGCAGTTCTTTGGCCTAGGGGTGCGAGAGGTCCCGGGTTCAAAGCCCGGATGAGCCTAGGCTTGTCTCCACTCCCCGCGGCCCCCCTGCAGGCCTTAGAAGGCCATGGGGCCACCGCAGCTCCGGAGCCCGCAAGCCAGAGGCAGCCCCGCAGGGAGCATGACCCCTGAGGGCGGAGGATCCCAGGGCGCACCACGCACCCGCTGCACCCGCTGCCCACGCTGCCCACGCAGGTTGGGGGCCAGGTTTGTGTCCCTCACACACTTTCTACGTCTTCCCGCCACTCCTCATAGCCGTATTTGAGAGTGAAGCGTTCCTCTAAAGTTTCGCTCACCCATCCTAGAATCTTAAAAAGTTATCTCCAGATAATGGAAAATAAAATAATGTGTGCAACATTCATAGCCCAGCTTCAAAAATGTACCAAATTTTACCTTCCTTTCTCTCCCTACGAATTGGTAATCCTCTCCTGGATCTGTGAAATTTCTATTAAAAAAAAAAAAGCATATAAACACTGCATCAAAACATGAGAAAGAGACTGGGGATATAGCTCAGTTGGTAGAGTGCTAGGCTAGCATACATAAGGCCCTGGGTTCAATCCCCAGCACCACCAAAAATCAAATGAACACACACACACACACACACACACACACACACACACACACACACACGGACTTTCCCGAAAGCATATGTTACCTGTTACTAAGGGAAAACTGCTTTTGAAAGGAGTGGGCAAGCTGCAGAGTAACCCTCTAGGTTGCCACTGACACTATTTGCTCCCTTGACTTTGTTTATCTGCTGGTCATCATTGTTAAGCAAGTCCCAGGGCATTTAGTTGCTTACTTTGCTCCTAAAGATAGGAATAAAGGCTCTGATTTGATGTGGCAGGATTGCATTGTGCCATCGGGCAAGTTTGCTATTCTTGGCCCTTCTTGATTCCCACAAAGCTTTGTGGCCATTTGTCTCATCAGCAAATTCCACCCCGTCCTGTTTTTCACGGTGGACTGTCTACTCCTCTGTCCCCAGTTCCTTGGCAGGCCTTATTCCTGGCAGTTCCAAGGGAGACAACACTTGACATCTCAATGCAAAAAGTCACTTTTATAGCCAAGGGCTCTGGGATTGAGGCACTGAAGACAGTATGAAGATAATCAAGTCTCTGACAGCCGACAGGCATTGCCAAGCACCCACTATAAATTATATTTAAGACTTTCAATCACCATAGTAAGAAATGTTATGCCCAAAACATAAGAATGGAGGCTCAAGGCTCTTCCATGTTTGCCAAAGTTCAGCTTGCTAACCCAGGATTGGATTCAGGGCTGCCCCATGGTGGAAATCTCTGCTGCTTTCTAAATTTAACCCTCGGACAGTACCTTGAAAGAAAAGATGAGGCTAGAGAGACTTGGGTGTCATGAGCCAAGAGAAAATTGGTAAATCCTAGAACACATGAGCTTTCTTCGGGTGGTCCAGGGAGAAAAGCAAGAGTCCAGAGGCTAAAGGTTAGAATTGATCTGTTAAGGGAAGAAGGATGTGTAGAACACAGAGATTAGAGAACCAGGAGAGAAGAGTTAGGTTCCCTCTTTTCAGTTTTTCAATTGGGTAGAACAACTTGTCCACTATCCACCAAACAGCTTCACTCAGTGCTTATTTCATGGACTTACAAAGGCCCAGGCAGGTGAGCAAATGGTGTGGCTGATAAGAGGCAAGAGGTAAAAGTGGGAAAAGTGGAAAACTCAGGTCTGTCAACAAGGGCAGCTCTCAGGTCCCACTGACTCCAGCCACATCTTACAGGTTTTTTTTAGAAGGACATGAAATTTTCAGTTTTATGTTTTTTTTCAATAAAATATAAATAGCCTGGAAGCAGCCTTCAGGTCATCAGTTTTCCTCTTCTACCCCAAAAGGCCAGAGTATTCCTACCACAAAAAAATATTAACACCAGTCCCAAAGTTGCCCAGCTTCTGAGGTATCCCAGAGCCCGAAGCTAGGTATTTATTTTTCATGTGTACTTTTTAAGTTAGGGTTAAAAAATCATCTATTATTTCTCATATAATCTGATTTGGCAGAGCAGAATTCGTAGTGAAAGTGATTAGTATTAAATCTCAACAGTTGCAGACAAAAATGACACTAATGAGGAGGGGAAAGTCAAAGGAAACCTCTGGTTGTAGGTTGAAACCAAAGACTGGAAACAAGGTGTTTTGCATGACTTTGCAGACAAGGAGATGGATGGGAAGACTCCAACACAGGTAGCAGTCGGTACCATGAACAAGGCAGGCAGTAAGGGGAGTTTGAGTTTTCCTCCCCACTTTCTCCCTTAATAGGTACATGTTGGGCCGAATAACAACTAACTGCTCTTTGAACAATTCAGAGTGCTAGAAAAACCAAACCAAATAAACAAACCCTCATCTAAAGACAGTCACCACTTAATTTAACTGATCTAATCTAATCTAAGTCGTGTGGCAGGTCCATGACAAAAACAATTGTGAGGTCTCCTTAACCCTGCATACCTATGTGCCTCAGATCCAGGGATATTTAGGATACTGCTGCAAGGTCAGGGAACATGGGTGAAGACACTATACAAAAAAATAGAATTTTTCTTTCTGCAAAGAGTGAAAATTCCATCTGTACCTGAGAGCAGTATGTGTGTCCCTGGAGTCCTGTGAGCTTACATAAACATCTGTATTGATTTTCTTCTTGATAAAAAAGATAAAACTGTTTCTGTCTATTGGATGTTGTCATCCATGCTGGGAACTGAGACAGTCATGGGTGGCCATTAGGGGAGCTCAGCTGGCTCTGAGATGCAGCATAGAAGGATGGGAAGAATCTTTGTTTCAAAGATGAATGTGAAAAGTGACATTAGCCACTCTTGGAAGTGCCATGTCTCCAGACCCCTTTTTATGTCAGATGTTAATTTTCCCTATTTTTAAAGGGAAAATATAGTTATGGTTTCACATTCTTCCAATGAAACCATCTCAATGTTACTTTTGAGCCTTTGTTTCACCATCAGCCATAGGGAAATAAATAGCGGGGTGTTGGAGCTGGCTTACACCAGCTGATGGTTAGACTCTTCCAGATCCACTTTTGGTGACATCACATTGGTGGTTTCAATGAAGTCACATAGATGGGTTGAAATTAGTCATGTTGTGAGTCTTCTTTATGCCATAAACATTGGCAAACGTTATATATAAGGGCTTTCATTTTTTTTTGACTCTGTTTACCAGCCTACCACTAGAAAAAATAAAATAAAAATAAAATAATACAAAATCATACCCAGTGTATGATACGTCAAGATCATTGTATTGTCATGAGCAACTAATAAAAAAAGAATTTTAATGCAAAAATACATGTATAATGGCATAAATTGATCTGAACATACCTTATATACAGAGATATGAAAAATTGTGCTATATGTGTGTAATAAGGATTGTAATACATTCCACTGTTGTAGTGTATTTATATAAAATAATAAAATCAATTAAAAAATATTTCAGAGAAACAAAACAAAAAAAATAAAAATAAAAAATAAAAAATAAAAAATAAAGTTTCGCTCACACACGTAGACAACGCATAACTCCGGAGTGCAAAAGAGAGCTGTCCGGTACTCAAACCTGGGACCTCTTGCACCCTAAGCGAGACTCATACACCTAGACCAAGGAGCCGCTATGATTCTGTGTTTTCAGACATCATAAAGGAAGGTGAAGCAGTTTAGTTAATGCTCCCAAGTGGTTATTAGTGTTTATATTCTCTGTTTTTTGTTTCTTGTTTTAAATAGCCCTCTGGTTTTAAATTTTCCCTATACTCTTTGAAAATAAGCGACACAGAAGAAAGCAACGATGTCATCACCAGTGTAATACTGACCTCTTATTTCAAAACCATAATTCTATTTATATCCATGACTAAGAAATTGCACGGAGCAGGTAGCAATGTCCCAATGGCAAATTCCATACTCTCCCCTTTACTGAGTTTCGCAGGTTGCACTTGTTCTCTGTCCCTTTATGGTAAGATTGTTGGCTTCTTGCGGATACTTTTTAATGCTAGAGTTCTAAGTCCCACCTTTCGTGCCTCGCACATTGCCATCCCTGTGTTTTTACTGGGACTGTTCTCTTCAGAAGAAGAACCTATCTGCTTGTGTCTCAGACTCTGACCTTTCCACAAAAAGATCTTTCAGCATATCAAAAACAATTTATGTGACATATGATTGGGTTGAATCTTGTCTGCTTTGATTTATCAGAGGGCGGGATACCTGGCACCATCACTGAATTCTACTGTATAACTGCCAACCAATTGTATAATTGCTGCCTATTGTCCCAATATCTTTCATTAAATGTAGAAGGAATGGCTTCTTATCTATGTTTTAAATTTTTAAATACTTTGCATTGAGGTAGAACATGTTTAGCAAAGCTGGGACTCAGTGAATAATTCTGAATGACTGCAATTTGTCTCAAAATCCTTATCAATACAAATTTTGGAACTTGTCAAACTGTAACTGAATTCTCAATCTTGCAAATCACTATCCAGATAGGAAACAACAAGTAGGTAACTATCCAAGAAGTAGACTCGTTTCATCATTTCACAATTCATTCATTCATCATTGTCAGTTTGTTCACTGTTAATTCATTCAACAAGCATTTGGTATATTTTGTGCTGGATAGTGAATTGTTAACTTTCTTCCAAAGGTTTGACATCAGAAAATTGCAGGCCTGGAGTTCTAACTTTCAGTCTCTACCCTTTTTTGTTTTATTTGAAACTGCCCTGGCTTCAAGTCTTAGGGCTCAAGGCAAGAAGGATAAAAATATCCTTTAAAATGTTAATGAGTTCTAGATGCCAGGACAGTTTATTCACCAAAATCTAACTGAGGGAAAAAATGTGCCCTGGACACCTAAAGGAGCCTATCCTTCCCCCTGAAATGAGGAAGCCACAGTTTGCAACTCTTTAGGCAAAGTAACCAGTAATCACAAGCAAGGAGGGCTGGATGCTCTCCTTCCCCATGGGAATCTAGAATAGTTATTATCCTTGTAGGTTTTCTCCCCCTTTGTTCTTCTGTCTTGTGATTGAAAGGAGTTTGTCTTTTACTCCACAAGCTAATACTAGTGTGTTCCATTTGTCCCCCACAAAGATGCAGGAAGCTGACTAACAAAACTCAGAATGTCCACTGCCCATTTACAGTGGGAAGTGTCCATCTCTGGGTAGGCAGAATGTCTGTAATGTCTGTAGGTGACTACAGAGTGTGTTGTTCCCTGAGTCAGGTCTTGTGGCACAGGAAACTGCATGTTGAGGAATGTTCTACCGGCTGCACTGAGGGAAAAGAAGTCTGGTGACACATCTTCCTGTAACAGTGAACAACCTCCTGTCTCTCGCCCTGTTCTCTGAGTTTGCTTTCCCTTTTTCCCTGGTGAACCTCTATCTATTAGCACAAAAAGACCAGGATGAATGCAAACTTCACAAATCTGCTCAGTGCTTTATTCAGAAATGAAATTTCACACAGAAGCAGGGGACGCAGGAATGAAATGAGCTGAGGTGGGACCCACTTTCCTGGTGGAAAATGAGCCCACAAACAAAGAAGGGGCCTGGGCCTATACAGGTTATTCTAAGAGGTGGTCTGGTGAGCATACCAATTTTCTCTGGGCACCCAGGAATTTGGAGTTTGTTCTATCAGTGAAGGAGTCAGTTTTAGTGCTTAGGAATTTAGGGTTTGTTTGAAATTGGAGGGAGTCTAGGGTCAGTAGTCAGTTTCTGGAATTTATTGTACTAGACCTGAAGGAGGGCCTGGGGTCAGTGATTGTTATCTGGAAAGGATTTATTTTTAGGAGGGTTAATGCTTCAGCCTCTTCCCAGAGACTGCCTTTCTAGGTTTGATGGACACCTCTTCCTCGGGGTTTGTTTTATCACTGGGAAAGGATAAGTGCTCTCAAGGATCAGTTCGGCTTTCCTTCTCACTCTCTTATCCCAGGGCCCCCTACTTTTGTGGGTTGTCATTTTCCATGTCTAATACTATCATTAAATGTCACCTCAAATGTGACACTCACTGCTGTGAGTCTTCCCCAGACTCCTCTTGGGCCAGCTTCCCAAGCAGAGGGAGGTCTGGGTATGTTAGAGTACATCAAAACCCACAGGAACCACACCACTGGGTCCTGGAGGCCTTTGGCCTTGCATTCCCCCTTTATTTTTCCTTCTCTTTGAGCATTTTAAGGAAACCGAGTGAACTGGTAGACTACACACTGGTCAGTGTGATGACCAGGTGTTCCACATCCTCTGTTGAATTCATGCCTTAGTATTTATGTGCCACGTTGGCACATAAAATTAACCACCATACCAGAAATGGGTGATGGAAGTCAGGCCATTCGTGGAGCTGTCCATTGTTGGTTTCTGGTGATCTCTGCTGTCTATTTCAGCACCTCCTATTTACCTCTTGTGTTATTAACAGCCTTCTGTTAGTCACTGGGGCAGGATGCCCCACATGATCAGCTTAAAGGGGTAAGGGGTTTATTTGGGCTCAGGGTTTCAGAGATTGCAGTTCGGGATGCTTGGCTCTCTGTTCTGGGCCCATGGCAGCACCATGACTCATGGTGGGACACAAGGAGGAGTGAGGCCCTCATCTCCAAATGGCCAGGAAGCCATGGGAGGGACACAGGCTGCAGCTGGGTCCCCCTCTCATCCAAGGGCACCCTTCCTCCCACTAATTAGGCCCTGCTGCTTGACAGTCCCACTACCTCCCATGGCACCAAGGGCTGGGACCAGGCTGTCAACACACAGGCCTCGGGGACAGCTCCACTAAGTGTTTCCTGACTCCTGCCCTCCTCACCTGCTTCTCACTCTGTCAGAGGCAGCCTGGTGGTGCCAACTCACCTGCTCCAGGCCACGGTTTCTGGAATGTTTTCCTTGGCCTCATTGACTCAGGATCCTATTCCCTTGCCTTGCCAGGTGCTCCCCGCCTGTGCCCCAGCATTGGCTTTTCCTTGATCCGGTCCTGTCCAGTCTCTGGCTGGGCTCACTGTGTGTGCGTCTTTGCTGATCCCATCCAGGTTTGACTTAGAGGCTCATCTGGCAGAGACAGATGTCCAGTTACTATTTGTTGAATAAATGGTGACTCCTACATGTATCCTTGGTGCTGTGAACTGGAGGTTCTCAGCCAGCTGACATCACTCCATGGTCACAAATCTGCTTGAGTGTCCAGGAGCAGCTAGAGCTCTGTGTTCAAACTCAGCTGCACATCTCCCCCATCCCCAGCTGTCCTTTGGTCCCCTCCTGGGAACCCTTCTCCTATCCTGCTGTCTGTCTGCCTCCCCTCCTCCCCCCACTCACCTGAGCCCCAGACTGTGTTGGTTCATCCTAGGATACTTTCCTTCACCCTGCCTCCCCACCAAACATGCCTCTACTTAGCCCACCCTTCCTTTCCACTGGGCTGCGACTAGTGTCAATCATTTTAAGTTCAGATTACTGCAAGACCCCCCTCCTAAATGGTCTCCCTAAAGCTGATTGTGTGCCCTTCGAATCTGCCCTTCCACCTCTGTTGTGGGTAGCCTTAATTGGGATATTCCTCTGAGCCCCACATTCGTCCCCATTCCTCCAAGATAGATTGGGACCCTCAGCTTGGCTCACCTCCTCCCTGTATCTGGCGGCCCCCCGTGCACACACTGCCTTTTGCCCCTTCTCTTCATGGCAGGCTATTTCATGTCTCCTTGGTTTTGTGTACAGTAGCACACTCTCTCCTGGTTTTCCTCCCCCCTCAGGTGTATACTCAAGTGTTCTTGGCCTTGGAAGTCAGAGTGCACAAAGGTGAGTGTGAGCACAGCCCATGAGCATGTCTTCCACTATAAAATAGCAGAAAGTGAAAGGGCCATGATTCTCATTATTTGCTCACTTACATTGCTTTCTGTTATTTATAGCTAGGAATATATTAATTTTTTCTATATTCTTCTGTGGCTTTCCCACTAGAATATAAACCTCAAATGATCCCTAGGAAAGTGTCTGGGATATAGTAGAAATTCTGTAGATATTTATTGAGTGTATTTATTGGTGGTACTTATAGTGTTCCATACAAATTTTTAAGTGGCAAAAAAACAAAACAACTCAGGCACGGTGTCACACGCCTATAATCCCAGTGGCTCGGGAGGCAGAGGCAAGAGATGGTAAGTTCAAAGCCAGCCTCAGCAATTTAGCAAGGTGCTAAGCAACTCATTGAGACCCTGTCTCTAAATAAAATACAGAAATAGGGCTGAGAATGTGGCTCAGTGGCTGAGTGCCCCTGAGTTCAATCCCTGGTACCAAAAAAAAAAAAAAAAAGTTTTAAGTAGAAAAGTTTTTGAATTTGTAATCATTTAAGCTGCCTAAGGTTGTAAGGTGGGTAGTTTACCTTGTGTAGATTAACACTGAATTCTTCATAGGTTGCTGTGGTACCCCAGGAAGCCCAGGGTGCCTAGCAAGCAGCATTGGCCTGGCGACCACAGCCAGGGCACTGGCTTGGTACCTCACTTAGTCTGGCTTTACCTCTCATTTGTCACTTCCCCTTGACCACAGTCACACACAGGCAGTCCTGACCCCCAACATCTGCCTGATTTATGTGGTTCTCTTCAACCCTGCTTATCTTCTCTGATCTGTGTCAATTACCAGAAAGTGCACTAACTTCAAAATCTAGTCCCACTCTTAAGTGCCACTTCCTCTCAGTCTCACTGCAGCAGTTCCTAGAGCTCTTGTGACTTCCAATCCTTCCCCACTTTCTTGTTTGCATTAGTCACTCCTGGATGGTTGCCTCCTGCCTGGTCCTTAGTGTGTGTTCTGTGTTCCGATCACTGCCAGGCACTCCTGTCCCCTTGCTATGCTCTCTGGTTTCGGGAGGCCTGTCACCCTCTGCTCATGGCTCTGCATGGCCTGTCCTCTGGTTGCCCTGGCTGTGGCAGGGTCTTGCGCTGGAGCTTCCAGTGTTAGGAAGCCCTCCTTTGGTCCCACAGTCCACGTTAGCTACATTTCTAGGCTTCAGACCTCAGCAGAATTCCCCAGGCGGTATCTGCACTCCAGCCTGGCACGCACCTCTCCTTTCTGCTCTCAGTTCAGTCCAGGCCCCAAGCTGCCCCCGCCGCTCCATTGAAGCTCCTCCTATCAGAGTCACTCACCTGTGGACTTCAAGTTGCCCAACCCTGTTGGTCCTTTTGTGTAGTCACTTGGTGTGACCTCTCAGCCCCTTCAGCCCACCTGGTCATGTTCCCCCAGCCCTGACCTCTACAGGTGGATGTGCCTCCAGCCTAGTCCCCGCTCCCAGTGGGGGCACCTGCCCCTGTGGTTTTCTGTACCACCCATGCTGGTAGCCTCCAGGGTTCAAGCCCCAGACTTCCACACCCGCACATCCCCTACTGCTTGACTCATTTGGATGTCTGAAAGTGCCACGGACATTTCAAACCGAGCACTTCCCAAAACTTCAGATGGCTTTCCTTCTCTCCAGTTAAGTCTCTGGCCCTGTAATCACCTTAATTTATCCAGTTGCTCAGGCTGGAAACCCAGGGGCTTTTCTTCTCCACTTGTGAGATGCCTGCCTCACCAGTTCTCTTGCCACTTCCTCCCCTCAGTGAGATCACCACTGCACTGCTCAGCGCTGGACCTTGGTAGTAGCTTCTTCTCCCGCTTCTTCTTTAATTTTATCTCTTGAAACAGGTCTGTGTTGCCTAGACTGGCCACAAACCCCTCAGTGCAGGCGATCCTCCTGCCTGGCCCCTGCTTCTGTCCACATCCCCTCTGTTCCTTTTTCAGCATAGCAGCAGGAACTATTTATAGTCAGATCCCTTTTTTGTTGTTGTTGTTTAAAACCTTGCAGTCCTCAAAATAAATGAATAAAATTCTTCAGTTGTATCAGATTATCCTTGTCTCTCATACTATCAGAGCCCAACATAAGCATATGTATACATTGTTAAATGCAAGATTATACACAGATTGTTTGTTTCTTAGTACCAGGGATTGAACTCAGGGCCACTTTACCACTGAGCCACATCCTAAGCCCTTTATATTTTGAAACAGGGTCTTGCTAAAATGCTCAGCGTCTCTCTCATTAAGTTGCTAAGGCTGGCTTTGAACTTGCAGTCCTCCTGCCTCAGCCCTCTGGAGTCACTGGGATTACAGGCACAACTGCCATTCCTGGCTGTTTCTTCTTTTCAGTCTCTAGTTGTTGTGCTTCTAGTCTTTGATATATGTTCACTCCAGCAAATGACAAGCAGAGAATTAATGTTTTCACTGCCAGGGTGCATACTAGCATGGGTCCATGTTCAAGAGCTTCCCAGTTTTTGGTGGGTCTGTTGTGAGTTCCCTGCTGATGAATGGAACTCCCCTTGCACCCCAGACAAGAGCATGAGAAGAGGGCACTGGAAAGTCTCAGTTCCTGGTAGTGATGGAGGCTCCGGCCAGGGGCCAGCACACAAACCTGGACCCGTTTTGCTAAATTTTCTGTGGCTTCAAAAGCATGCAACTAGTGAAGTCACACAGAGCCTCACACTCAAAAGGGTCCTGCAGGGAACTTGGAGTTGTCTTAGAATTCTGCATCATTTTATCTCTCAGTTTGTATTTTGTACATGAAGTCTATGACAGGACTGTGGAGTATGTGCAGGAACTTGGAGTGGCAACTCAGATAAAGTTGTGACCCCTGCCAAGCCCATGCATCCCAGGACAGGTTTTGGCCTGCCACTCTTTACCCCTTGGTCCTCTGGGCCTTCCCACCTGTGAATTCTGCCCTTGCCCTTTGCCCCTCTGGGTTTAGCACAGGCCCAGCAGGGCCTTGGGAAGGTCAGGGTCAGGGTGTGCCCTGGAGCACTACAGCAAATCAGTGGCCAACTCTGCAGGATCCTCTTACCCTCCTCACCTGGGTACCAAGTACTTTTCCCCTTGTGGCTTGGGCTCTGCAAATTATGTGGCAATAGACTGGTTGGGTGATCGGTAGCAAGTGCCTTGGGAAATGTTAGGGCTAAAGTCATATTGTCTTGCTCTGTGTTCCAGAGTTTGGGTATGATCCATCCTTTGTACTTTATTCTAGAGCAAGCCCCAAATCAGTCTCTAAGAAAAGTGTTGTTCCTGCTATCAAGGGACATCCTGTGGCTCACCTCCCAACTTTCGTGAGGCCATAGATGAGAGAGGTGTGATTAGGCACCTCAGTTTTTACAACTGTTAACATGTTGTGTCAGGATGTAGGCCTACCTTGGTAAGCCACACACAGCATGCTGGCAGAGAACATTACTGAAAATGTTTGCAAACCAGTGTTTATCAGTGCAGCTGAGGGTGGGGTTATTTGTGAAATGTGGTTTCAGTGATGCGTCTGTGATGTGTTCCCTGAGCTTTGCCTTATTTTGCCCTTGATTCAGCTTTGCACTTGGATCATCAGCTGGGTTCCTTACACAGTGTCTCCTTTGCACTCTGCTGCTGGGTCCAGTCAGCATTGGACAGTGTTGAACAGTTTTCCTTACAGATTGCCTTACAGCCTCTCCTTTCCAAGGAAGGCAGACCTCAATGAGCGCTTACACTCAGCCCCAGTGCAGCAGCCTGGCAGAAGGCAGATGACGTGCTCCTCCTGAGACAGTGCTGTGGCAGACATCATCGAAGACAGGCGTGGCCTGAGTCCCTTTGAACATGCAGTCAACAGAACCAAAACTGCTGGGCTCATCCCGGGAGCAGTAGTGGCTACAAGGAAGGAGAAGCCAACATCTCATTCCATAGACATTTTAATTTTTGTCCAGAACCACTCTGGCTCACAAGTAGACCTAAATGTTGTTACAGCTGCTTATTTATCAAATGTATATGGAGGAGTGCTTGCCTCACAAGGGCAAGTCCTGGGTTCCATCCCCAGCACTGGAAAAAAAATGTATATAGAGCTCATACTTGACCAGCTACTATGCTGAGTCCTTTGTGAATATTAACTCCTTTTGGTCCTGTAATTAGCTCATGGATTAAGTACTAGAGGTGGTGCATCCCTGATTTGACATGCTTGGGACCAGAAATGTTTCAGATTTCATGTTTCTTCTTTTTTTTTTAATTTGGAGATATTTGCATGTGCATGATGAGGTATCTTGGGGTGTGCTCTAAGTATGGACATGAAATTCACTCATGTTTCATACCCACCTTGTACACAGAGTTTGAAGTCTTCTTATATAATTTTGTTTTGTTTGGGGACTGGGGATTGAACTTGGAGACATTCAACCACTGAGCCATATCCCAGCCCTGTTTTGTATTTTATTTAGAGTTGCTTAGTGCCTTGCCATTGCTGAGGCTGGCTTTGAACACACAGTCCTCTTGCCTCAGCCTCCCGAGCCACTGGGATTATAGGTGTGCACCACTGGGCCCAGCCTTATATAGTATTTTTGATCTCCTATGTTTTGACTGTGATCTGTCACTGGAGGTTTGATATACAATTTTCCATTTGTAGTGTCATTTTTGTGCTCAGCAAAACTTCGCATTTTGGGCATTTTGAATTTTCCCAAAGTTACACGTAATTTGTGTTGTCTCAGGCAGTGAGACAGTCTGTGTCTTCCATAGTTCAGGAAAAACTTTTGAGATGTTTTTTAAAAAACTTACCTTACCAGTGGGGCAACTTTTGATGTGCAAAACAAATAATATTTATTAGAAGGTATATATACACACAAATACACTCCCCTTCCACAATACTTGGGTTAAATCCAGGGACTCTTTACCACTGAGCTACATCCCCAGCCCTTTTTATTTTCTAATTTACTTAGTGACTTTGTCCTGCTCAATTACAAAGGCAAGAGCCCCTGCCCTGGCTCTTTTATATATATTTGGATACAAGTGACTTATCAAACTTTTTATTTATTTGCAAATAAATATTTCCACTGTCTTATGGAAATTTTCTCCCGTTTTGTTGATATTTTGAAGCATGGAAGTTTTTCAATTTAGATTTTAAGTTCTGTTGATCTGTTTTTTTTTTTCTTTCTTGCTTATGCTTTTGGTACTGTATCTAAGAAGTCATTGCCCAATATTACAAAATCTTGCTTCTATGTCTTCTAGTTATGGCTCTTAACAGTAGCATCTATGATCCATTGGAGTTAATTTTTGTTTTGTTTAATATAGTTTTGTTTTGGTACCTTATTTGGTGTGTACAGTTTGCTTTTTTAGCTTAATAATATGCCTTGGAGATCATTCCATGCCTTCACTAAACTTCCTGATTCCTCCTTCCTTCTTTGGGTGCTGTGGCATTCCCTTGAGGGCATATACCCTTAAATTTATTAAACAGGCTTGGTGAGGTAGCACACACCTGTAATCCCTGTGGCTTGGGAGGCTGAGAAAAGAGGTTGAGGAAGGAGGTTCAGGAGTTCAGAGCCAGCCTCAGCAACTTAGTGAGGCCCTTAGAATCTCAGTAAGATTCAGTCACTAGAATAAAAAATATATTTTTTAAAAGGGGTGTGGCTGGGGATATGGTTCAGTGGTTAAAAATCCCTGGGTTCAATTCCTGGTACCCTCCCCCCCCCAAATAAAAAGTTGCTTGAGCAGTCCCTGTTGCTGGAAATTTTCCTAAATATTTGGGTTTTTGAAAATTATTTCAAAATGTGAACGTGGCTTGACAAGTTATTCCTTGGGGCTGGGGTTGTGGCTCAGCAACAGAGTGCTTGCTTAGCACATGTGAGGCCCTGAGTTTGATCCTCAATACCACATATAAATAAATAAAATAAAGTAATTGTGTTCAATTTCAACTAAAAAAAATTAATATTTATTTATTCCATAATAACCTCCTCAAAATAAAGTTTAAACCATTTGGCAGACTTGGTTGTTATAGTCAGATGGTTGTTGTAGACATTATTCCCATCCAGAGGCCTTTGGTAAGCCCCAGCGCTCTGGAGAATGGCCCTGAGAAATTCAAGAGGCTTCTTTTCTTTGAAGAATCCCAGGGAGTCAGGGGGCAGGACATCAGTTATCTGAAAGTGCCTGGGACTTACCTCTAGGGGAAGCAGGTCCCTGCAGGGCTGTGGTCCTCACCGATATGGTTCCAGATGACTGACCCTCCACTGGCCTAGTTGTGTGTAAATCAAGTGATAGCAATCTCAACTTGGATCAATACCTCCAGCCAATAATCTCTAGGTATTTAGGGTAGGCCCTAAGTACCTAGAGATTATGAAACCCGGGTTTCTGTTAAGAGGTCGGTTAGGGGGGAATCCTGAAATGGGCCAAAGTTGGACTGATCTGCAGAAACTTATCTGACCAGGAGAAAGTAAACAGAACAGGCAAGTGGGAAGCTGAGATCACTGATGAAGTCATCCCCCCAGCCCCTGCTACTGCTAACAGTTCTTCACTGAGATACTGTGAGCTCTTATTTTATGCACTGGTCATATTAGCATTGTAACATAAAAAAGAACTTTGGAATTATTCAAATCCTATTCTTGTTCAGTAAATTAACCTTTCTGGGCTAGAGTTTTTTCATTTGTAAAATGAACATGCACTGAATTTGATTCCAAACCTGCAGTATATTAGAGAATTTACTTAGGATGTCTGTGTGGTACACACCTGTAATCCCAGCTGCTTAGGAGGTTGAGGCTGGAAGATGGCAAGTTTGGGGCCAGCCTAAGCAATTTAGCCAGACTTCATCAAAAAAATAAAATAAAATACACTTTTTACAAATGTTTTACTTACTTATTTATTTTGTGGTACTGGGGATTCAACCCAAGGGCGCTTTACCACTGAGCTACATTCCCAGCTTTTTTATTTTTTATTTTGAGACAGGGTCTTGATGAGCTGCCCAGGCTGGCCTTGAACTTGTAATCTTACCTCTGCTGTCTGAGTTTCTGGAGTTACAGGTGTGCACCACTGTGCCTGACCAAAAAAACAAATAATAGACAAATTTAAAAAGTGAAACTTACAGGGGTGCCTCAGGGGCTGCTGAACAGCACAGCTGACCTGATTCAATGCTGCAGAGAGTAAGAAAGTTAAAAGCATTTCCACAAAGTTTAAGGCTCTCTCAGCCTTGCAGAGCCAAGCCACCCTAGAAGGCATCACTAGGTTACAGCATATTCCTGGTGGCCACATAAGTTCCAGGTTACCAAGTAAAGGTTAAATGGAAAACTGCATTATTTTTCTTATTTTTTATTTCAATTTAATTTCAGACTTACAGACAAGTTGTGAAAGAGTGCAAAGAATACCATCTGTGCTTCACTTGGATTCTGCAGATAAACATTTTTCCCACTGGCTCAGTCTCTCCCTCCCTCTCTCCCCTTTCTCCTGGCTCAGGAGCAAAGGAGCCGTGTTCTTCCTGGACACTAAGGACATGATCTTTGTAACCACAGGGTCATGATGGGAGTCAGGAAATGATCCTGGAGCATGGTGTGGACTAACATGCTGCTCAGCTCAGGGTGCTGTGCCCTTTAGGGCAGCAGCAAGTCCCGAGCACGTGCCTCCTCCTCCTGCTCCCACCCCCAGCTCTTTCCTCACCCTTAGTCTGTGATGCTTCCTCCTTGTCTTTAGAATTTTTCATTGACTTTTATGTGGTAGGTGGACGCTGGGTGGGTGTGGACGCTCTGTGGGTCATCCGCACTGGCAGGAGGCCACATGGTGAGTCCTGGGTGGGTGAGTCCTGTGTGGGTGAGTCCTGTGTGGGTGAGTCCTGGGTAGGATGACCTTCAGAACCATGCTGCTCTTCTTCACTATTTTTTCTCCTTTGGAATTCCTGACTATCTTGTGGGGAACGTTTTGAAACTATGTAAATGTCTTGTTTCTCCCCAACCATTGTACTCACACTGGTTCGTCTTTTTATGAAGACAGAAGAAAGCAAAACTCCTCAGCAAGATTCCCATCAAAATGATTGTGGTGTTGAAAAATGTAACTTATATAGCATTTGATAACTATCAGGTGGAATTCCTTAGTACTCACTAAGTTAAAGACTTCAGACCTTTGTGATACTTTTTTTCAAAACATCCTATATCTAAGGTGGACTCAGACTCACGACTCATGCGGTGTGATTTTGTGATTGCTGTTGTCTTTGATACATGAGTTACTCCCA
Organism: Ictidomys tridecemlineatus; assembly: GCF_052094955.1. NCBI lineage: Eukaryota > Metazoa > Chordata > Mammalia > Rodentia > Sciuridae > Ictidomys > Ictidomys tridecemlineatus. The sequence continues at coordinate 18,373,260 of NC_135492.1, read as the reverse complement.
CCACTTTTGTATTTGTCTACTATCAAGGGTGTAATAAAATAAACAAAAATGCTTTTAGAAAAGATTGATCCCAAGTGCCTCTTCTTTTCCTCCTTTTTCTGTGTATCTGCCAATCTCAACCAAAGACTCCACTTTTACTGTATTGCCCACCTAAAAATCCCCAGCCGTGTTTCATTTCCAACTCTTCATCCAATCTAAGCCTTCCCCTTCAACTTAAGAACTTTTCTCTCTTTGGCCAAATTAACCTACATAATTTGCTTTTAAAAAGCAAACACCAACTTACGTTTTTCTCTTTCTGCAAAGTGACCTTCCAGTCTGTCTTGATTCTGTCCACATTCCAGATAAAATCAAGGGCATCTCCATAAAGGGAGCCTGACCTCTCCATTGAATGTGACTTCAACTGCACATGGTCTGTTGGTACTGTAGGGGAGATGATGCAGGAGGGACTTACACAGGGAAAACAGTGGTATAAACGACATGTCAGATACCGACCAAGAGGTCCATAACCTCTCTCCCACAGGCCATTTTCCGGTGTTCTGCATTTGACTAGACACTGCACACAGCACACACACAGCACTTTTCAGTACACATTCCCATGTGTGTGTCCATGTGTGGTAGCTAATGAGGCTGCATCCCCATAGAACCTAGCATTTATTAGCTATTCAATAAAGAGGTGTTTTATTGACTCCTTTTTTTTAACCTTTTTTTTTTGGTATTGAGGATGGAATCCAGGGATACTTTACCATTGAGCAACATTCCCAGACCTTTTTTAAAAATTATTATTATTATTTTAAATTTTGAGACAGGGTCTTGCTCAATTGCTGAAGCTGGCCTCGGAGTTGTGAGCCTCCTGCCTCAGCCTCCCCAGTTGCTAGGATTAGAGGCATGTACCACACCCCCATTGATTATCCTTTTTGTTCTGGTGAAGCCTTCTCACAACAGGATGGGGGACAGATGTTTCCATCCTTCATGTTTTAATTCATGTCTAAGTGTGAGTGTTTAGGCTTGGAGCCCTTTCTGGCAGTGAGAAATTGGTGCTGATTAGTTTGGATGCCTTTACTAGATTTTCCTAGGAGTGAAGGAGCACTTCACTGGGATTTGGGGCTCATTTGAGGGCAAATTGTTTATTGTAGTAAGACATAAATAGGTGCTTCTGTTTCATTAACTGAAGCTTCACATTATAGGGAACCTCATATCTGCCTGTCATCTGTTTTAAATGTTTGACAGCTGTCTGGTCATTCGTAGCTGCTGTTGGGGTACAGAGGCCAAGTCAGGCTCCTGCCTGGAGATGGGGGTCCCACAGGAGTTAGGGTTAACTGTGGAGCTGGTAACTAAAGGGAGTTTGCTTCAATGGATGGTAGCCATGGTGTGTACAGGGAGTGCTGAGTACTGAGGCAAAGGGGTGGCCGCTGGGGGCTTCAACAAGCAGGCAGGCAGAGGGTCCCAGAGGCAGGCCTGGTCTCGGGATGGGTGGAAACCAGCATCATGCGGCCAGAGGAGCACACACTGGGGGCTTTTTGGTGATGGATTAGGACTATGGGTTCTGGAAGGCGTGCAGGAGATTTTCACCTGGGTTTAAATAAGAAACGGGTACAGACAGGTTAGAAGTAAGCTGGGGTTTACCCAGAGCCCGCCCAAGGATAACCCAGCAATGGACCAGCTCCATTTGAGTCACTCCCTGTGTGGGGAGGATGCCACCAGCCTATCTGTGGCCATTGGGCTAACTCTGCATGCCAGTGCGGTTCTGAAATGGCAGGGTTTTGTTAGTTCTCTGGTAAACAGTTACTGATTCAGAAGGTCATAGTGCACTGCTTTGGTCTTCGAGAAGTTCATGTCCAAGCCTGTCCTGCTCACCAGGCGCAGTCTTGTGCAGGAGCTTCGGGTCCCCAAATCTCACTGGTGTGCTGGAAGGTGGTCCTGTGTTTCGAATCACCCAAGGGCCTTTAAAAGGTCCAAATTCCCGTGCCACACTTTATACCAATTCAGTCAGAGTGGGGAGAGGTGGCAGTGGGACCCAGCAGTAGTAATCTTTTTAATAGACTTTATTTTCTAGAGCAGTTTAAAGTTTACAACAAAATTGAGAGGAAGGCACAGAGGTGACCCATAGTTTCCTGCCCACAGGCCCCCCAGAGAATGTGGTGTCCCCATGGGGGTCACGCTTGCTGCTGTGTGTTTCATGGATTTGGTCTGTGGTGTCGTGATGCCTCTGCCATTATGGGGTCTCACATAGAATGGCTCATTACTTTTCAGTGGTTTCAGTTTGAAGGTTTTTCCTCTCTTTTGGGCCATATTTTGGGGTGAGGCATAACCCTGTTACTGTCAGCCCAGGTGTCCTTCAGCCTCTTGTTCTGTCACTGCGGTGGTATTTTGTATTGAGCTCTCTAACACGCTGTGAACCACCATCTGTGAGCTCAGGGACATAGGTTGAAGGTGCAGCATTGGTTCTCAGCTTGAGGAGTCTTTAAGTCCCTCGAGCCCTGGGAAGTGTGAAGTAGGAGTATGTGTCACATATCAGACAAGCCCCAGAGCACTCGACACGGATGGCAAGACAGACTGCTACAGCTTATTAGAAGTAAAATTGTCTGACTTTGTACCCAAAGTGTCTTATTTTCATCTGCTATGATGAGAAAATGTTCAGGTACTTGGTGCAGAATGTCGGGCCGCACCACCAGCGACTCTGGCACTGATGTGTGGACTCTAGTCTTCCATGCAGCCCCACCCCACGTAACAGCCCCTCAGTCAGGGCCAGGGCCCAGCCGCTGCGGCTGCACTGGAGGTGTTTGTCCCCACTGGGCTGTCAGGACCCAGGGGCTGAGGCTGAGTCCTAGCTTGTGTGGGAAGAATGAATGGCTGATTGAGGAAAGGGAATCAGTCACCAGAGAGAGCAGAGCAGATGTTGAGGGCAAGGAAGGAACACCAGGGCTTGCAGGGACCTTGATTAGTCCATGACTGGCCCGATTCAGGACCTTTTGGACATTGCTCATTTCAGAAACAGAAAGGTCTTTGAGGCTGGGGATGTGGCCCGCTGGCCATAGATCATGGGGAAGGAATTGGCCTGGCGTGGTGACCCTGTCTGTGAGATTGCAGGCGGGAACTCCCCTTTGGGAGTCCCCTGCCTTCCTAGACCCACAGCTGCATTTCTGTGAATGCTGTGCTCCTGGCACTGGCTGGAGCCACTCAGGGGTGGCAACTTATCTTAGGGCTGAGCTTATCTGAGCTGTTTGATAGTTTTTATTCTCCTTAATATTTTTTATTCATTTTTCCCAAAATTCAGACAGATATTTGTTGAACACATTGCAAAAGTCCAGTGTTCATCCAGCAATAAGGGTCTACACACTGGTGAACGGGGACACCGTCCCTGCATTCTGATGGCCACAGACATTGGTCCTTCCAGCAGAGTGTGAGTCGACAGGGGAGGACAGGATGTGGGGGTCTCAGGGTGGGGGCTCAGGGCAAATGCTAGAGGAAGTCGCTTGGAGATTGGGCCTGCAGCATAATTTCAGACAGAGTGGAGCGGAGTGTGTTCCTGACAGTGAAAAGATGGTTTATTAATGTGTAGGGCTCATGGGATGGAGTGTGTTTTTGCTGCCTCCCCTACTTTGTGCCATTCACCTGGGGAGCTAGAAATAGCAGAGAGGAGCCTGCATCAGCCCCAGGGTGGCCCAGCTCTGAGGAGCATAGCTGCCGGATTCCATGCTTTCCCTGGGATCTGGAATTTAAAGGGAGTTCCCTCATCACCTTACTACAGGGAAGGCAGGACCTGTGGGAAGATGCTGTGGGCGCAGAGGTGGCTTGGGGGTGTGAGAAGTTCCCTTCCCAGTGTTCGGTTTCTCAGGGAAACAGGAAGTCAGTCAGTAGTAAGAAGGAGAAGCTGGCAGAGGTGGAGATTTGGAGGAAAGTGGGCTGGGAAGGGCTTTTCTGCATCCCAGATTGTCTCATGCCGAGAATGAAAATGGGAAAAGTACCCTCTGGCCTGCCTGGTGCCAGGGAAGCTCAACTTGATGTTCTCTGGACAGCACAGCCTGGCAAATCTCAATGTGGGTGTCACTGGCTTTTGTTGCAGTGAGACAGAACCAAATCTGTGGGACAGGCAGAGAAATTTAGCTGCTTCTCCTGGTTTGATCAAGCTGTGTGAAATTCGCTTTTCCTTTTTACATCCTTGGCTTGCTTATTAGGCTGGTGGGCAGCTGAGTCTGGCCAGCCAGATCCAGGCACTGTCCCTGGTCTGGCTGCAGTGATGGGTGGATGGGATATGTGGACAGACTGCTGGGCGCATTTGGAGCCTGCATGAGAGGCAGGGCTGTTGGGAGTGGCCGACACACACTTGGTATGCAGGAGTTGCAGGTGAGAAAGGCAGGGTCTCCTGGAGGTCAGCGACCGCCTGTGGAGGGTGAAGCCCACCCTGTGGCTGTGTGCTTTGGAGGCTGGGCAGGGAAGCAGTGCATACAGGAGGACTTGGGGAAAGTGTGCTGGGTGGCTGGGGGATGGTGGGCTTTAACTTCATACCAGGCAGCAGGATCAGTGAACCAGGTATCAGAGACACTGGGAAGCCAGAGGAGACGTATAAAAGCCTGACTGTGAGGAATGGTGAGGATGCAGGCCCTGACACAGAGTCTGGAGCACCGGGACCTAGCTGCAGCTGTCACAGCCTAGGTCAGAAGAAAGGCTACCATCACAGTCCCCACACTTGACTGTGCTCCACACACTCCCCTACAACACAACACCATCTGGCCAAGTTGTCAGCAATGCCGAGCCAGAAAACCCTGGGTTTAGGTGTGGTCATTTGGGTGACTGGCCGGGGTAGGCCCAGTCTTAGCCAGATTACCAAAAAAGGGAAGGTAAACACAGAAACCAGGAGCTGACTAATGGCCAGAGTGAATGACCAGGGCAGCCAGAGCACCCTGGGGAGGGCGATGGCCAGCAGGGGATGAGGGAAGTGGGCTCACTGGTCGGAGTCCCTTTATTTTTCTGGAACTAGCCAATTGTCTAGATTTGGACTCAGTCATGGCTCCAAGAGCTGTGTGTTCCCATTAGCCAGAGTGATGGGATGGTTCAAATGAAAGGCATGAACTAGTAAGCAGCTTTGGTACAACTAAGTGCAGGTGATGGAACCCAGGGCCTCACACATGTCAGACAAGCATCCTACTGAAGAGCCACTCCTGTCCCACAGTGCCTTCTAAGCACATGTTCTCTGGTGTTTGGAGCACCATATCAGGAACTGATTCTTAGTTCACCTCACCTCACTTCAGATCCAAGAGGGAGATGTCATTAATCCTTCCTGAGGGTGCTTACAACAGTGTCTCCTTCAGCTGGAGAATCAGGGACTATGGGAAAGAGCTCTGGGTCCATGCCCAGTTCCTCACAGATACAAAAGGTGAGCCCTGCTCAACATGGGCCTAATGCAGCCCTGGTGAAGTAGCCTTTACCCAGAAGGACACTGCAAGACAATTAGTGGGCTGAAAGCAGCTAGCACCTGGTAAATTTGGGAATTGTAGTTTTTACACTTTGCTGGGAATAAGCTCAAACCATATCCTGCCTCATTTTGAAATTTCCACTGATAATCTCCAGTAGGTCATAAGACTTTAAGTTACACCACGAAGGGAGACTATGAGGTGATTTCTGATGTCACACTGGCCAGCAAGCTGGTCAACCCCAGCAGGGACAGAGATTGCTATCTGCTGTAAGTTGACCATTCATATCTTGAGGCTCACACCCAGGAAATATCCCCTTTAAGCTTTCTCAGTAAATGCTAGCAATGAAAATGGCATGTCCCCTTCACCCACACTGAGCTGTTGGTGCCTCCTGAGTCAGACAGTGTGGGCTCTGCTATCATATGCTAGAGGTGGGGTTTAGACATACTCATTCCAGAAAAGCCAGTGGTAGTGCTGTTTTGGAAGTCATCTTTCACAAAAATGTGAAATCATCTTTTAAACATTTACTTAGGAAACCAGTATGTTCAAAGGAAACTTGCTTTCCTGGGTCTGTTTTATGCCACTTGTCCTACACGAAAGTAAAGCAGTCTGTCTCCTGCTGACAGGGTCTTTCTTCACCTAGGGTTGTACCCTGCCTGGCCCTGCTTGTCCAGCAGAATATGCAGCTAGGAGCCAATTCCTCATTTGTGGGTAGGAAAAACTCTCTGGTTGACATAGTCTCTGACCCCAGCCCTAAAGAGCAGCTCACTCAGTCCTGATTCATCCCATGCTAAAACTAAATATTCAAGGACATGAATTTAATAGGCTAATGGATACAGGTGCAGACCTTAGCATCATCTCTCATCAAGAATGGCCAAAACATTGGCCATTACAACAAGCCACTCAAAGGCTTCGAAGCCTAGAAGTGGTGACTAATCCCCATAGAAGTGCAATGGTATTAGTTGGGAAGGATCCTGAAGGATGTGAAGGAACTATACAGCCATATGTATTGGATCATCTTCCCGTAAATTTATGGGGACGAGATGTCCCAGATCAATTAGGTTTGACATTAACAAAAAACATCAATCAAAATGCACCCACTATTATGGCTAGACAAGGTTTTAGGAAAGAAAAAAGATTAGAAAAACAAGAACAAGGTATAGCAGCATCAATACAAATACAAAGATAAACTTAAAATAACCCTTTTTACTCTAAACTTTTTAAATTTGGATTCATCAGGACTTAGTGCTGCGGAAAGGCATATGTGTCCAAAAAATGTACATAAGCCCAAGGTACTTCGGAAGGATATTCTAACAGGACAATGCAAAGGTCCTGACCCAGTAATTTTCTGAAGTCGGGGTTCTGTTTGTGTGTTTCCACAGGGAGAACAGCAGCCAATTTGTATTCCAGAGAGATTAACTAAGGTCCTGTCCCAGTGATTGTCTGGAGTCAGGGGTCTGTTTGTTTGTTTCCACAGGGAGAACAGCAGCTGATTTGGATTCTAGAGAGATTAACTAAAGTGATTTCTACAGACCAAAAAGAAGATGATTTGGCTCAAATCCATAATATCTGATATCCAAAACTTCAATTTGGCTATCCTTACATCTGCAACAAAACCAGGATGCTTTTTTCAATATCTATTTTATTATTACCCTTTCCCACATCATGAAGTTCTATTTTGTTTTTTGAGCTCATACAGACCTAGATTAATGTTTTGCTGATCAGTTCTATTTTTTGACTATAGAGTTTTTAAACATGGCAATGGAGATTTCACCTGTAAAAGTTATAAAGCCTTTACTATTATGTTATGTGTTGTATGTATTATATTATGTGTGCACATTTGTGTTTTATGTTGTATGTTGGTATGTATGTATGTCCATATATCATATATGATGAGCGTTCATGAAAAAATGGATCCAAATATATCTTTTTTATTATTCACATGATTTAAATCGTTTAATTTAAATTGGGTAAATAGCTGTTGAGGATTGTTTTAAAATATGAACAAAGAAGGAGGTTAACAGATCTGTTAATCTTTCCTTTTCATTATATTTAATAATTCTGTTCAAGATAATGTAAATTGTTAAGAAAATTGTTTGCTTTTAGTGCCTTCTGGAATGTTACATAATTTCTTCTTTAGCCATTATTGCCAGAATTCCTATCTTCATCCCAGTGCCAGTGAAGACAAAGACAAAACCAATCTACAGCTTCTGCAATAGCCATCACTGAACTGCTTGCAGAACTTTCCTGGACTATGTATCACTTGTATGCATTGTGAACTCACTTGTGTGCATTGTGAACTATCTGTTGGTGCAGCGACTTGTGGAAGTGTTGGGGTATTTTTGCTGATAGTGTCATGGGTGGTACAATTTTTCAAAAAGGAGCTGCCAATTGGCTTGGTGTATCTTCCTCCCTTCTGCTTGTCATGGTCATTCAGCTAAAATTTGGGGGCCAACAGAGGTGAGGCAAAGAACCTCACCCCCCCCCGCTGGTACAAAGACCTATCCAGAGATGTGGCTGTATGCTGGATGGATAGTCAATGACGAGTAAGATCCAATTGCAATGGTACCAACCTAAGACAGGAGGCTGACGCCTTGAGGTCAGCTCATCCAATGACAGGTAAGAACCATATGTACCATTGGACAACCTAAGGCAGGCACAGTCCCTAAGCCACATGCTTGTTGTTTAAACAGAGAGTGGGAGACGTTGAAAAATATGAGGATTTCCTGACTATGAAATCTGGTTCCCACCATTACCAGTCCCATTGGCTTCAAATAGCCTCCCTACACAGTCTCAAAATATGAACACACACTTACCATTTCCTGGATTTCAGTATGCTTATTTTTCCCCCAATAGCAGCTCCGTGGTCTGAAAGGGTGGTGAAACAGCCCATTGAGCATCACGGCAAAGGAGCCAATCAGTTGGAAGCTAGAAGTTGCTGGGGCCGCTTTGAGCCAATCATCAGCTGGCAGCTGGAAGTTTGTTGGCAGCTGGAAGTTTGCTGGGGCCCCTTTGGCTGTGGCTCTCAACATCTTCAGGCACTTCCTCCAAATAGAGCCTAGTAGACCAACTGTTTGAGTTACACTAAATTGTATCCAATCCAGAAACAAATAATGACAGAAAGATAGATACTTGGCTGCTTTTTTTGTTGATAAAAAACTGGGGATCAACCATGTGCAGTGGTGCATGCCAGTAATCAAAGCAACTGGAGAGGCTGAGGAAGGAGTATTTCGAGTTCAAAGCCAGCTTCAGCAATGGTTAGGCACTAAGAAATTCAATAAGACACTCTCTCTAAATAAAATACTAATATGGCTGGGGATGTGGCTCAGGGATCATGTGCCCCTTAATTCAATCCCCAGTAGCAAAAAAAAAAAAAAAAAAAAAAAAAAAACACTGTGGATCTGACCCAGGGGTTCTCACTACAGAGCACAGAGCACCATGACCAAGTTTTATGGATAGATTTATGGATGGATAGAAACATAGATGGATCTATAGATTCCTGGGACAAGTCTCTAATTATCCTGAGATTGATTTTCAACTAACTGATATTACAGTAATGCTCCACAGCCCTGTAATTTTAATTTATTTATTATTTTGACTTGCTGTAGATTCCATTAAGGATAGAATTGTTTCATGGCAGTGTTTTCTCCCAATACATAGACCCAGCCCAGACAGAAGTGCACTTAAATTTATCACTGAATATGTGGTTAAATCAATGTGTGAATACAGATGTATATATTTTTATAAAAAAGAAATCACAATTTTAAAATTTTATTTAACATTTCTGTTCTCTGATCTTATAAGAAAACAGCTTGAGATTTCTACTCATAAGTAGTTCCCTGAGGCAGCAATGTCCCTATTTCCCCAAAAAAATGAGGCACAAGTAAAATTTTAAAGTTTCTAGTATTAACATTAAAAATTAAAAAGAGATGGAGGGTGCCAGCTTTCTAGATCTGTTAGTATCCCTGACTCTGTAGTATAAGCAAATAAAAACAATTTTGCCTTGAGCTTAATGGTAGGATTATGCTACTCCTTTTATATGAGATACTATGATAATATCAGCAAAAATCACAGGCATTTATATATTCTATACTTCAAAACAGCCCCTCAACAGAGTCAACCTTAAATTATAATGAAAAAAATTAAATCTCTATTGCTAGGGTCAACTCTAGCAGAGATCCATGGGTGCTGAAGGATGAGTGGCTTCAATGAAAGAAGAGACAGGACTACAGATTGCAAGTTACAAGCAGGCTTCAGAAGTATCAGCTGCTCCTAGAGGGCCCTTTAATACCTTTTTGTTAAAAATTTTTCTTTTAGGGAGTTAATGGATTGTTTCAAAGCTCAAAACTTCTTTGATGTACATAATTTTTAAGAGTTACAATCTTTTAAGACATATATTAATTACCTAAGATATTGAGTACATTGTTTAAAATATTTTCCTGTAACCTTGGGAAATCATGATTAAGCTTTCACATTTTCACCTCAATCACTAGGTGTCAGACTATACAACTTGACTACATATATCTTCACCTATTATTAATTTTTAACTTTAAATCATACTTATAATTATATAATTAACCTTTAACTTTAAAGCATACCTATGACTATTGATAAGCTTTCTTACTTCTAAACTAAAATCTCAGTAAAACACACTTAAAATAGTGAAAGCCTATTACTTAAAAACCTACTACTCTGAGTGCCTCTGAAATATATGTATATTAATTTTATATTATTTTATTTTTAATTTCTAAGGTAATTTCCTTTTTAATATGGTCTATTTAACAGCTTTCTTAAAGAGTTTCTTTGATCCTTGGTAAAAGTACAATAATTATTATGTCTTTGTAATCCTTAACAGAAGAGCAGGTTCAGCACCTCAACCCATTTGCCATTAATTAACTAGGTGTTTCCCATTCTCATCATGATGTAAGGAAAAGAGAATCTGTTAGTGGGGGAGGGGATGTATGTTGAACATGTTGCAGCTTTGGAAAATGGAGCTTAAATTGTTAAGCTTTTCTCAGGAACATCGATTTGCAATCTTTTTAAAATAAATGTCTTGAAGATTAACACTATTGTTAGTATCCTGAGAGATCAAAACACATATCTAGGCATGTCTTAACTGTTTCTTTTGTCTCATTTTGAAAATTTTCCTGTAATCTCAGTCAGCACATACTTTTATTATTGATTGATGTATGTCCTATTATTCATATAATCAGTATCATAAACAAAATACTTAATATTTCAACATGGTTCTGGTTTCCAGATGGTGTAGCCCTGCAACAGCATCCCCCACACTGTGACCCTATCAGACAGAGGGTGCAGGAACTCTTGAACCAAACTATCTATAAGAAACTGGCTGTTTTCCATATGACTTCTGTGGAACTTATGATTGGATCTGGGCATTCAGCCTATAGTGAGTCAATTAGTTATCTGTCACTGGAAAACAAATTATTCTAAATCTTATTGGCTCATTCTACCCCTGAGCCAAATGCCCAGCAGTATTTTGTATTTTATTTTTTAAAAAGTTTCACTAATTGGCTTAGCACTTGCTAAGTGCTTGCTGAAGTAGCATTAAACTCATGATCCTCCTGCTTCAGTTTTCTAAGACACTGGAATCAGTGAACAGTCAGTCAGCTCTGTTCACATTATGAATGCCAGCATTACCTCTTTGCCTTATCAATTATTTTTTTATGCTATATTTCAAATGGATGCAGTACTTCTAATTTTTCTCTAAGAACTGTATGGCAATTGAAAGATATTTCTTTCTCTTTGTGAGAATCTCACATGAGAGAAAAGCAGACAAATGTAACTTGACAAATTTTTTAATATTTAGTTGTACTTGTATACAATATCTTTAATTAATTTATTTGTTTTTATGTGGTACTGAGGATCAAAATCAGGGCCTTGCACATGCTATGTGAGTGCTTTACCACTGAGCCACAACCCCAGCCCCATAACTTGACAATTTGAAAAAGAAGAACAATGTGTCTCTCCTCACTTTGTCTTCCCAGGCACAGACACTTTATCATATTTTCTGATTTTAAGTTCTTCCTTGAAGACTTTCTTGTGTGATATGTCTTTATTCTAACCTCCCACAATGACCTAGTTGTGGGCTTCATAACTGCCTGAACAAAAGGTGGGAACTAACACCATGTCTAAAGTCTGTTGGAATGTCTAGGGAATATCATTTCCTGGGCCTTTTTTTTCTAGATAGCAGCATAAAGTATGGAGTTAAGGCAATCAGGGAGTCTCTGAAAGCCCTTCAGCTGACAAGAATATTTTAGTGATACAGGGCTGGGACTCTGTGAAACGGAGGTAGTGTGAAGATAACTCCCCTTCAAATGCAGATTTGTTTTCAATCAAGACATAAAATTTTCAAACATTAATTAGTGTGACAAGCAATTAGTTTATTAGAAGTTATGTGAAGAAGGAAAATGGTGACACTTTGAAGGGATATAGTCTGTTCTCTCTGTAAAGATTATAGCATGGCTCTCTTATGCTCCAGTTTTAATGGGAATCTAAGAAAAGATTC